>NW_028227271.1:88907500-89220000 GCF_978045245.1 Mus caroli
TAAAGCTGTACTGCAGAGAAATTGTGATAAAACCTGCATGGTACTGGTATAGCAACAGACAAGTAGACCAATGAAACAGAATTGAAGACCCAGAGAATCCAATAAATTGACACTGCTGATCCTTATACAGGGTCACCCTCCTCCTCAGATTCTTCCAGCTTTTCCCTGGTTCATCCACAGAGATCAGCAGCTCCATCCATTGGTTGAGTGTAAATAACTGCTTGACTCAGCTGCTTGTTGGGTGTTGTGGGGGGTAGTGATGCTAGTTCCCTTTCTGTGAGCACTCCATAGCCTCATTAATAGGGTCAGACCTTGGGGCCTCCCCTTGAGCTGGCTGCCCATTTGGGCCTGTTGCTGGACCTCCTTTTCCTCTGGCTCTTCTCCATTTGTGTCCCTGTAGTTCTTTCAGACAGGAGCAACTCTCGGTCAGTGATTTGACTGTGGGATGGCAACCCCATCTCTATATTTTATGCCCCGTCTTTCTGCTGGAGGTGGGCTTCACAAGTTCCCTCTCTCCACTGTAAGGCATTTCATCTGAGGTCCCTCCCTTTGAGTCCTGAGAGTCTCCCACCTCCAAGATGTCTGGATCTGGGACATATAAATATTCTGGAGGGTCCCCCTACCTCCTACCTCCTAAGGTTTCCTACTTCCATTTTTTTTCTGCTGGCCCTCAGGGTTTCAGCCCTGTTCCCCCACCCAATACCTCATCATATTCCTCTCTTTCCCTCCCTGTCTCTTCCCACCCAGTTCCTTCCCTCCCATGCCCTTCCTGTGATTGGTTTCTTCTCCCTCTCAAGTGTGATTGAGGCATCTACACTTGGGGTCTTTGGCTTGTTACCCTTTTTGAGTTCTATGGATTGCATCCTGGGTATTCACTAATTTATTAATTAATTAATTTATTTATTTTGACTAATATCCACTTATTAGTGAGTACATACATGCATGAATGAAGGACACTTGCTTTAAATCATGTTTATTGTGGCTTTATTCAGTATCACCAGAAACTGGAAACAACCTAGATATCCCTCAACCAGAGAATCATAAAACATGATATATTTACACAAGGGAGTATAACTTGGATGATAAAAAATGACAATATGAAATTTACAAACAAATGAATACAGATGGAAAATATCATTCTGTCATCAAGTTAACTCAGACTCAGAAAGATAAATCTGGTACACATTCACTGATAAGAGAAATTAGTCATTAATTAAATTATTGACAAACCAAAATAGTCCCAGAGTGCTTAGCTAATGAGAAGAGGTTTAGGGAGAATCACAGAGACCTTATTTGAATGAAGTAGAATACATTTTATGATCAGACTGGGGCTGTTGGAGAGGGAAATGGAATCAGATGGCAGGGAGATATGGTAGAAGAGAGAGTACTGGGATAGATGGATAGAATTCAAGGTGCATGTGGGGGTGGTATAGATCCCTAGTACAGTAGAAAGTATCTGAAATCTATACAAGTGATTCTAATGAGAATTCCTTGTAATCATCTGTCCTGCCTAAAGAATAAGCTAGTTCAGTAGTGTCTCAGAACTTGTGGGAATAGTCAAACAATGTCTGATTTTATCTAAGGGCAAATCTATGAGAGGGGATAATACCAAATACTGCTTGCATAGCCAAGAACCTAGATACTAACTAGTCTTTTAACTTAAGGAAAAACAAAACAGTACAAGTCTAAAAGCAGAAGTAGTTCATCAAATATATAACTCTTAATGATGATCTGCTACACCCCTAGATTAGTGTACTTTAGAGTCATCATAAGCAAGTCTTCCTCTAGCTGCAAATGCAAACTGATGCAGAGAACTACAACCAGACACTACAACCAGGTATTTTGATGAAAAAGGCTCTGATTTGGAGGTATCTACTAAATATATCCTAATTTCAGAAAGTCACAGAGGAGGAGGTAGGAAAATGGTAAGAGACAAAGGAGATAGAGGACACCAGGTAAACAAGATCTTACAAATCAACTGAGCAAGGTACATATGATCTCTCAGAGACTGATGCAGCACGGGGCCTACATGGGTCTACAAGAGGTTCTCCTCATGTAAATTACAGCTATTAAGTAAGTATTGGATTTATGAAAGGGAGAACCAGTGGGTCTCAGACTCTTATGCCTGCTCTTGGGACTCTTTTCCTCCTGTTGAGGTTCTATGTCCAAATTCAATATAACTGTTTTTCTTCATTTAATATATTTTCTTTCACTGTTTGATTGATAACTTTTAAAATCTGGTCTTTTCTTCTGAGAAGCAGAAAGGGCATGGTTCCATAGGGAGGGGCACTGAGGAGGCATTAAAGGAATAGATGGAGAGGAGACTGTAATCAGGATGTAATAGATAAGAAAAATTTTTTCAATAAATAAACGAAAATAATAGCGAAACATATACTAATTTGATAACCACATATTAGTCCATGTTTTTAATACTACAGTGTAAATCCATTTGTCTGTATAATGTTTCTGTTTCAGTAAAAAGTTTAAAAATAACAACAAAAAATGAAGCTGTTCCTTAAATAAAATCTTCTAAAGTTTTTTTAAAAGACTTTGTTGTGTTGGGGCAAAATCTGCTGTCTCAATTTCAGTCTCAGAAAAAACTCCAAGTTATAACTTTAAACGATATAAAAGTGGTTAATTTTCTATAAAACTTTGCATTAATATTCTCAGTCATTTACTATAGTAGATTGGTGATATTCTGTTGCCTGAGTCCTTCATCCTGCCTGGCATCCCCTTTGATGGCAACTGCTAGAGGGCACAGAATCAAAGACACAGGCTCCAGGACCAGGTGAAAATGTGGTGACAATTCTTAGGGAGTGCCCTTTATACCCTCTACCAGTGTTCCATTGGTCCCCGGCAAGCATGTCTTCCAAATGGCAGTTCCTGATTCACTGTCATTGTCTGTATCACTCATGTGGAAGTCGCCTCCATGGCTGCACAGTCCAGGCATTTTCGTGGAGTCAGCCACCTCTTCATCAGTGAGACCTTCCAGTCCTCCTACAACTTTCTGAATTTCTGTCTCTATACTAATAAGAAGTAAAAACTATATTGATTATTCTAATAATTGTGACACCTATTATAGCTTCTTTCTTTATCTCTGACTAGGAATCCTATTTCAATATTGAGGAACAGAGTCCCTGTCTGAACTTCATTCCCAGATAAAAAGTAACTTTTAAAGTTTTGCTACTAAGATTGCTGCTTTGTTATCTTTGACACAGTAAAATAACTACTTTTAAAATCTTAGTTTTCAAAGAGAATATCATTTGAGATTGTTTGACATGATTCAGGCAATACTCTGTGTGATAAAAATAGTTATTTCTGCTCATATATTCAATTAAAGAGGCCTAGTTTTACTAATATTTATATCTTAAAAGCAAACTAATATTCCTAGAACAAATTGTACTGTTACATGTGTAATATGACTAT
Source organism: Mus caroli (assembly GCF_978045245.1). NCBI lineage: Eukaryota > Metazoa > Chordata > Mammalia > Rodentia > Muridae > Mus > Mus caroli. The sequence continues at coordinate 88,910,927 of NW_028227271.1, forward strand.
TTGATAAGAAATGATAGATTGATTTAGTTATGTCTCCTCATTATTTCAATCTACTTCAATACTTGTAAACACACAAATAATTTTGTTTCAAAAGGCCTGTGCCATGCTGGGCATGGTGGCGCACGCCTTTAATCCCAGCACTCGGGAGGCAGAGGCAGGCAGATTTCTGAGTTCGAGGTCAGCCTGGTCTACAAAGTGAGTTCCAGGATAGCCAGGGCTACACAGAGAAACCCTGCCTCGAAAAAACAAAACAAAACAAAACAAAAAGGCCTGTGCCAGGAATATCATAAAATCACTGTTTCAAAAAGCTGAAGATAGGAATCATTAAACTCTAAATGTCTTTGAATCACTAATAGCAAACTAAAAATAGATTCAGTCAACAGCTACACTAAAATGAAATAAAAATAAACCTGGTGAAAAATACAGGTGCATCTGGTTTTATGTGTAGGTCCTTGATCCACTTGGACTTACGCTTTGTACAGGGAGATAAAAAAGGATTAATTTGTATTCTTCTACATGTTGACTGCCAGTTGATTCAACACCATTTGTTGAAAATGCTGTCTTTTGTCTACTGGATGGTTTTAACTACTTTGTGAAAGATCAAGTGACCATAGGTATGTGAGTTAATTTCTGGATCTTCAATTCTATTCCATTGATCCACTGGCCAATCATTTGCCTATCACCAATAACATGCAGTTTTTATCACAATTGTTCCGTAGTACAGCTTGAGGTCAGGGATGAGGATTACCCCAGATGTTCTTGTATTGTTGAGAATAATTTTTGCTGTTCTGAATTTTGTTATTTCAAATGAATTTGAGAATTGCTCTAACTCTATGAACAATAGTTGGAATTTTGATGGGGATTACATTGAATCTGTAGACTGCTTTCAGCAAGATGGCCATATCTAGGATAATAATCCTACCAATCCATGAAAATGGGAGATCTTTCCATCTTTGATTTTTTTCCTTCAGAGACTTAAAGTTCTTATCATACAGATCTTTCACTTGCTTAGAGTTACACCAAGATATTTTATACTGTTTGTGATTATTATGAAGGGTGTCATTTCTCTAATTTCTTTCTCAACCAGTTTACCCTTTGAGTATAGGAAGGTTACTGATTTGTTTAAATTAACTTTATATTGAGCCACTTTGCTGAAGTTCTTTATCAGCTATAGGAGTTCTATGGTGGAATTTTGGGGGTCACTACAACCTCATCTGCAAATAGTGATATTTAGACATCTATCTTCCTTTCCTATTTTCATCCCTTTGACTTTCTTTTCTTGTCTAATTGATCTAAGTAGAATTTCATACTATGTTGAATAGATAGAGAAAGAGTTGGCAGCCTTGTGTAGCCAGTGATTTTATTGCTGTTAATTCAAGTTTCTCTCCATTTAGTTTGATATTGCTGTATATTGCTTTTACTATGTTTAAGTATGGGCCTTGAATTTCTGATCTTTCTAAGACTTTAAACTTGAAGGCATACTCTGCATATAATAGAAGATAAAGTGGGGGAAAACCTCGAACACATAGGCACAGGGGAAAAGTTCCTGAACAGAACACCAATGGCTTATGCTCTAAGATCAAGAATTGACAAATGGGACCTCATAAAATTGCAAAGTTTCTGTAAGGCAAAGGTCATTGTCAATAGGCCAAAACGGTAACCAACAGATTGGGAAAAGATCTTTACCAATCCTACACCCAATAGAGGGGCTAATACCGAATATATGCAAAGAACTCAAGAATTTAGATTCCAGAGAACCAAATAACCCTATTCAAACTGGGAAAGAGAGCTGAACAGAAAATTCTCAACAGAGTTAACTTGAATGTCCAAGAAGCACATAAAGAAATGTTCAGTATCTTTAGTCATCAGGGAAATGAAAATCAAAATGACACTAGATTCCACATACAAAAGTCAGAATGGCTAAGATACAACATTCAGGTGGCAGCAGATGCTGGCAAGCATGTGGAGTAAAAGGAACCCTCCTCCATTGTTGGTGAGATCTAAAGCTGGTACAACCACTCTGGAAAACAGTCTGGTGGTTGCTAAGATAATTGGACATAGTACTACCTGAGGACTCAGAAATACCACTCCTGGGCATATAGCCAGAAGATGCTCCAACATGTAATAAAGACACATGCTCCACTATGTTCATAGCAGCCATATTTATAATAGCCAGAAGCTGTAAACAACCCAGATGTTCCTCAACAGAGGAATGGATACAGAAAACATGGTAAGTTTACATATGGAATACTACTCAGCTATTAAAAACAATGACATCATGAAATTATTAGGCAAATGGATGGAACATGAAAATATCATCCTGAGTGAGGTAACCCAGTCACAAAAGAACACGCATGGTATGCACTCAATGATAAGTGGATATTAGCCCAAAAGTTCGGAATACTCAAGATCCAATTCACAGATCAAATGAAACTCAAGAAGAAGGAAGACCAAAGTGTTCAAGGTTCAGTGCTTCTTAGAAGGGGAAACAAAATACTCACAGGAGGAAATATGGAGACATAGTGTGGAGCAGAGAGTGGAGAAAAGGCAATCCAGAGACTGGCGCACCTTCAGATCCATCCCATATACAGTCACCAAACTAGGAAGCTATTGTGGAAGCCAAGATATGCTTTGCTGATAGGAGCCTGATATGGCTGTCTCTGAGAGCCTCTGCCAGAGCCTGACAAATACAGAGGTAGATACTCACAGCCAAACCATTGGACTGAGTACAGGTCCCTGACAGAGGAGTTGGAGAAGGGATTGAAGGAGCTGTGGGTGTTTGCAGCCCCGTGGTGGGATCGACAATAGCAACTGGCCTGCTGCCTCTGGAGCTATGGGGGCTGGACCACCAATCACATGGAGAGACCGATGACTCTAGCCACATATGTGGCAGAGATGGCCTTGTTGTATATCCGTGGGAGGAGTGGCCCTTGGTCTTGTTGGGGTTCAATGCCCCAGTGTAGGGGAATGCCAAGACAGGAAGTAGGGAGAGGATGGTTGGGGGAGGCACCCTCATAGCAGCTGGAGGATGGGAGATGGGATGAGAGTTTCTGGAGTGCTGACCTGGAAACGTCATAATTTTTGAAATGTAAATAAAAATATCCAATAAGAAAAGAAAAAAAATACAGATGCAGAAGAACAATTTTAAATACTTTTGTTTTAAACTTTAATATGTAGTTCTGGTTTCAGACAAAAGTACCAGGAACAGAATATAGGTTTGTTCATCAGTCTCATGAGCTTGGAGATAATAGAAGTATTATCATTCTTGTCTTTCAGCCCACAGAACCATTTCATTCCTGACTTGTCCTAGAAGTGGAAGTTAAGATAGTGCATTCCTGGGGCAGACATTAGAGGGAGTGTGTAGGTAAATTTTGATTTGTTTTATTTATTTTTTTTCTTTCAAAGTGTGCTGTTAAGAACTTTGTTCTCTAGCAGGAAATCAGCATGCTTTCTAGGTCTTACCTTGCCTCATTGAAAAATTAAAGAAATGAGTGAACTTGTCTTTCTATCTGTTTCTACCAAGGAAAGTTGAACTTTGCTAAGGAATAATCCTCAGCAAGACCCAGAGCAGAGGAACTGAAGTTGTCAATCAGTATTAGGGTTTCTCTCGATCCCATCAGGTGTGTGGGTCATTTAACTATGTATCAGTTTTTATTTCATCAATATTTTTAAATATTGTTAAAATATTCTCACGTTATCTTATTTGTTGTTTGGTTTGATTTATGAGAGTTTCAAAGGTTGTTGAGCTTGGAAAATTTGAAACTATAGACATTTTATCACTTTTCTTGTTTCTACTGTTGAGGTCCAGAAGGTATATAGTTGCTTTCTCAAGCACACACCCTGAATTAGATGTGGCACTGTGACATCAGGAACACTGCAAGCAGGAGATAAAGCCTAAAGAACAATGTCCTGAGGGACAAAACCAAGATATAGAATTAAGGAGTACAGAAAAAGGACACTGTAGTACTCACAGGTTCATGAGAATGTAAATGTATAGAAAATCTTGATACAGGTAAGTGAATGTCTGGAGGGTGGCATGGCTGGAGATTATATTTGAAGATGTGCATAACTTGAAACATTAAGCCTCTGGGTGTGGCCTCCCTTCCCCCAGCCTGGAACCTGTTTGCTCAAGGGTGGAACTAACTGCTCATTCGTCCTGCCACGCCTACTGCTGGAACCTGCCTTTGCTGCCTGGAGGCACACACGTGTTCGTCCTGCTACTGGACCCTGAGTTACTTGGCGGGAAGTTGGGTTCCCTCCCCCTTCCTTTATAACTGAGTGTCTGAAAATAGTAAAATTGAGCCTTGATCAGAATGTTTGTTGTCTTGGCTCCATTGTTTCTTCCGCCCCGTCTAGATTCCTCTCTTTTCAGTTCGAACTGCCATTCTCAGTTGAACCATTTGTGTTGTGGACTGCAGGCAGGCCGCAACATCTGGGGGCAAAGCATTCATTGTAAGTGCTCCAGGAAATGTACATAGAAATGGCCACCTAAGTTAGCAATCAGAGTGAAAACTATTAACCAAACAGATTGTCTCCAATATGTAAGGCAAGTTTGCCCAAGATGATAGTACAAGTGAATGAAAAACTCAAGCAATATCAACCTTAGCCTTGGAGTTACTGGAAATTGTTAGCTGCTGAAAGAGTGGAAAACAGTTTACTATAAAAACTTAGCTTATAATAAGTAGATCACACTTCAGTGTAATACTCTACATCTGAGACTATTTTGAGCACCACAAATCAGGACTCTTAACTGTGTGGACAGATGTATTTTTGACTCTTTGACTCTCCTTGGGACTCTATTCTTCCTGTTGGCTTGCCTTGTCGAGCCTGGGTGTTGAGGGCCTTTGTCTTGTCTTGTATTTTGTTTTGCTTTGCTTTGGTTGTTGTCTCTTGAGGCTCTGCTCTTTTATAGGAAAAGAAAGGAGGAGTGGATTTGGTGGACAGGAGAGATGGTAAAAAGTCGGAGTAAAGGTTGTGGTCGTGTTTTCTTTATGGGAGAACAAATTATTTTGAATTTAAAATAGGGAGCAGGGAGACAAGGTTTCTTTTATAGGGAAGGGGCTATAGATCTGGGGGAAAATGTAGGAATGGGAAGAAAAGGTATATTGGGATCTAAAAATCCTCCCAAAGCCATGTTTTGAATGTTTTCTCATCAGGTGATGGACAAAGGAAAAGCATGTGCCGTAGATATTAAGGAGATTAGGTTAGCTCATGTACTAACTCAATAATGAGTTCCTAATCTGACAACCCACTAAGAGAGGTGATAGACATTTGGTGGGTATTGTTAAAATAGAGGAAAGAGAATATATGCAGTGTATCCTAGAAGGAAATATATTGTCCTCAGGTCTGTTCGAACCAGCCCCCCACTTTTTTCTGGCCACCTAAGGGTAAATCAGCTTTCTTCTATCAACCATCTCTGATCCATGGTTGGCTTTGTATTCTTGTGGGGTATCCACCAGAGAAGACAGCTCATAACTGGTTTTAAACCAATAGAAAGTCTTTATGATCCTGATGACAACTATGAGGAGTATTAGTGTTCCAAAGGTAGCCCTAAGCCGTTCTTAGGATGAACATTTTAGATTCAAAAACATGTCCTGCGGATACTCACTTCAGTGAACAAGAACAGTTAGCCAGAAGCAGAAATACAGAAGCCAAAATGTAAGGTTAGAATATTTAGAGAATTTCCCAAAACTAGGGATCTTGGTGGATTAAGTTTTGTGTTCATTTGCACAAATGGTACGATCTATGTGCTGAGCTACATGGTCTGAATAGTACTTTTATGATGGAATAAGTTATGCTTAAGTCTCGGGACCTACTAAGCCCTGTGTCTTATTGTAGCATCAATCCCAACCTGATTTGATTAATAACAACTGATTGATTGTTCTGAAATCAAAAGCTGAAATAAACTTTTCATCTTGTATTTTGTCACTGTGATGAAAACAATTAACACAACCATTAAGTAATATATATTACTTATGCAGAAGAATTAACAAAGCAAAAGAACCAATTTTAATTATTATGATAAGGTGTAAAACTAACTTTTATTCACATGATGTAATTGTTGTCTCAGAGGTTTATTCCCTGTATCTGCTAATGTAGGCCTATTGCTGGAAGATGCTAGCCTATAATCTAATCTTGTTGTAGAATATTTTCAGCCAATGAGCCTTACTGCTAAGGAAGCTCACCTTACTACTTTCTGAACTCTGGCTGGCTGGTTCAGCTCAGGTGTTCTGTTTCCAATCTCCTCTCCAAGCTATCTTACTCAATTTACCTTCTCTCAGCCTTTGATGAGATTGTTCTTCTTGATGTCAACCTAGCTCTAGCAATGTTTTCTGAACTTCTGTGTCTTTCTCAATCTCTGGCTTGTTTTGTCCTCACCTGTGTCTAGCTTTTTCTTTCATTGCAACCTGTCTCTGTATAACTGCTCCAGTAAAATGGCTTCTACCACTCCTCCCTTCCCCCTGCAATGCTTTCTTAAGTAGCCTTTCTTTTCTTTTCTTCCCTCATAAAAGTTTGTCCTATTCTGTCAAATCTTTCTCTGATTTGTCATTTTGTCTACCACTCAAATTAGACAACACTTTCAAATATATTTACCTTAATTGTTTGAGGGTAAAGGTGAGTACTAATAACATGTCCATATTCCATTAGGAGGGATTAAAGGCTGAGACACACCACAACTAGAAACTGTTTCAGTAAATAACACAATCTCAGGGATTACAGTGTAATCAATACCTGCAACAATAAGGCACTTGTTTTGATAGACAAGGTTCATTTTGTAAATTCTTTCATTTTGTTAAAGATACCATCCATGTTTAATATGAATTTGATGAATACATACAATTTAGCTTTATGATTTATAAAGACACTTTGCTCAGACTGAGGTTTTGGCATATTGTGGTATTGTGTTGATTTAGAGAAGAAAAATTTCATTCATATGAATTATATTTTTGATAGCCTAGGAATAAGAAAATGTATGTCTCTTGTGAACCAGCAAAGCTTGGAAATATTAAGGACTGATAATATGCATATGACCAGACCAAATAGACAGATATCTTTTGAAGTATATGTGAATTATCATATTTGTTGCTAGAATGTCAAAGATTAAATAGTAGTGTTCAGAAGATGAAAAATGAAACAGCATGTGATCAGTTCACCCAAATACTCTGGTAAAAACAATTTATGAGGATAGCTCAGACGTAAAGTTTCTGGACTTCAAATAGTACTCATTTTGAAAGACCATTTCTGCAGTCTCAATGTTAGCAGTTTTGTTGTTTAAGTGTTAGGTACCATTCACAAATATGATAAATAATTTTGTATGAATTATTGAAACTTATAACTAAATTAACAAATAGGGACTCATGTATGTGATCAATATTCTGTAAGAAGAATGTAAACTCAGAAATATTCATGCTGTTAAACTTCACAGTAGATATAGCACATAGTAAGAATTCAATTTAAAACTACTGAAATGATCAGTGAAGATTCATTAATGAGAAAGAGATACATGTTTAGGAATACATGTGAAACGTAAAAAAATTAAAATAAAATGGATCTTTACAATAAATCATTGTATCAGTATACTCATTAAAATGAGAAAATTTTAGAAATCATTGCATTTACAAACATTCAATTAAGCAATTATTCCTTATAGCTCATATCATAAATGTTTCCATTTTAAACACAATCTTTCTTAGGAAAAAAAGCAAAATTGATGACCATTTTTGTTTAATGTCTGTGTTTTGTCTTTCAACAGAAGTTAGAATAAAGGCATTGCCTTAAAATACAGGAATGAATTAATAAGTTATTATTATTTTTGTTTTGTGGATTTTCTCATTTGCATTGTAGGCCAAGTCAGCACCTCTCCTACCTTAAATAATTTATGCACCAAGTTTAGCACATATATATTTTTTTCTGGCAAGTTGACAGTCTTGTTCAATGTGTCTGATAGAATACTTTAGCTACCATGTGCTTTAATTCATCAACCTATTAATTAGCAACCATGTTGTCACTCAGTGAAGGCAAGGTAAGTGAAGGAAGATTAACTCAAATGTTAGAGCAATTACTTAGCAAAGGAATGAAATCTAAACCATTTACAGATTTCTTTTTAACTTCCTAAATCATAATTGTATAAGAGATAATTAGGCAAACATAATAATGAATTTTTTTTTAATTCTCTGTACAAATGAACTTCCAATTTACAGTTATTTAAGACTGAGCTATGCCTCAAATGATATAAAATATCTTGAAGTAACTTTAATCCAGCAAGGAAAAGATTAGTATAATAAAAAAAATTAAGTCTTTGCTGAAAGAAAATAAAGAAGTTATCATAAGATGGAAAGATCTCCCATGCTCATGTAGGATTCACATAGCAAAAATGGCCATCTTATGAAATGCAGTCTAATTAGATTCAATCTAATCCTAATCAAAATTCCAACACTGTTCTTCATGGACCTAAAAAAGAAAATTCTCAACTGTATATGAAATCAGAACAAAAGCAAAAACAAAAGTGACACCAAGACATCTAAGACAATCCTAAACAACGAAAATCCAGGGAGATAACTCATTCCTGATTTCATGTGTACCAAGGGTTATAGTAGTAAACATGACATGATGTGTTCATAAAAATATACAGTATTGATCAATTGAGTAGAAGCAAAGATCCAGACATCAATCAAAACACATATGGAGACATGATTTTTTGATAAAGAAGCCAGAAATAAACATACTGGAAGAAAAACAGCATCTTCAGCAAATGGTGCTGGTAAAACTGGATGTCTATATGAAAAACAGTGCAAACTGATACATCATTATTATCCTGCAGAAAACACAAGTCCAAGAGGATCAAACTTTAATACAGACACACTGAACCCAATTGAATCCAAAGGGAAAATACCCTTGAACACATTGGCATAGGAGATGATTTTATGAACTGAACATGATAGTGCAGGCACCAAACTCAGCAATTAATAAATGGAACCTGCATGAAATTGAAATAAACCTGAAAAGATTCTGTTAGCCAAGGAAACCATCCATTTGATAAACCAATAGCCTAGAATATTGGACAAGATTTTCATCAACTTTGAATATGAGGAAAGCTGATATTAAAAATATATAAAGAACTCAAGAAACTAGATATCTACTGTTTGTCCCTGTGTTTCCTTTTGACAGGAGGAATTCTGGGAGAGGGGTTTGTGGAGAGGAAAATGGGAAGGGAGATAATATTTTTGAAATGTAAATAAACAAAATAACCAATAAATAATAAACTAGATATCAATAGACAAAATAACTAAATTAAAACATGGGGGTAGGCAGATCTAAACAGAGAATACTCTCTAGAGGAATATGAAATGACTGAGAAACACTTATAGACATGATCAACATCCTGAGCCATCAAGGAAATGCAATATCAAAACTAATTTGAGTTTTCATCTTAAACAGGTCAGAATGGCTAAGATCGAAACCAATAATGACAGCTGATGCTGGGGATGTGCCACAGAGGACACACTCCTCCATTGTTGGTAAGAGGGCAAACTTATACAGTCACTATTTGAAATAAATATGGGGATTTCTCAGAAGGATAGAAACTGATTTTTCTGTCAATCCAGCCATACCACTCTTGGGCTTTTAACAATAAAATACTTTATGCTACCACAAAGATACTTGATCAACTATGTTCATTGCAGCTTCATATATAATATCCAGAAACTGGGAACAGTCTTGAGATTCCTCAATTAAATCTGAGACATTTACACAGTGGAATATTCCTCAGTTGTTAAAAAAAAAATGACACGATGAACTTTGTAGGCAAATGGACAGAACTAGAAAAAAAAATCATCCAGAGATATTCTAGACCCAGCAAGACAGATTTAGAACCTATGCACTTAAAAGTAGATATTTCTGTTAAGTAAATGATAATCAAACTAAAATAAACAGACCCAGAGGTGCCCTCCTGGTGTCTTCCATACCCACTGACTTCTACAGTGTTTCCTCCCCCTTCTTCCATGATGTTTCTTGATCACTGATTGGAGGCCCCAGGTGGAGATCTCAAATTTAAACTCTTTCCGCATATAATATACAGTCAGAGACAAGAACATAGGCCTGAAGACTCCATGCAGGCACTGTCTCTATGCTTTATAAGCAATATGGATGTTGTCCATAATTGTCTGTTGGGAACAAAATGAAAAAGGGTGGGGGGCTGGGGCCCTGGGGAAGAACAGAAGGAAAAAGATACCCACACCCCGCCAGAGTTTCCCTATTCTCTGGTCAGTAAGGCATGGGAAGGTTGATATCTACCCTATCCACTCATCCCTGCGTGGGCATTCCTCTATTCCACTCTTCAGGGGGTGGTCAAGAGGCAGCCCTGCCTGGGGAGGCCCCCGAAGCTACTTTGCTAAAGCCACCAGGGTTGTGGGAGAGAGGGAAGAGGGAAGAAGTTCCCAACACTAACCAGAGTGCGCAGCGGAACTTGAAGAAGCAGAACAGAGTCTCTATGGTTTTAGAGCTTTATTATAAAAATACAGGGGAAAGAGAGAAGGTAGGTAGGAGGAAGAGGGAGGGGGGAAGAAGACAAAGAGAAGAGAGAAGTGAGAGAAGAGAGAGGTGAGAGGGAAAAAGGAATAAGAGAATGAGGTGTGGGCTGATCACCCCTTTTTATGGTCTTCACTGTTGCTAGGTAACTGGGGAGGAGTTTAGCCTGAAGGTCAGAAGCTTGGGCCATTGCTTACATGACTACTGACCATGCTTCTCTTGTGGGGGCTGTGGGAGGTGGGACCTTAGGCAGAAGTTGGAGTTCCAGGAGCATGAGGGAACGCCTACCATGTCATGTGGGTGAATTATGACCATCGGGGTTCAGACCTCAGCTCGACTGGAGACCAGCCTGCAAATCCCCACAATTGTCCCTTGGAAAAGGGACAACACTCTGAATTTTGGGGACAGCAACTCTTTGTGTATTCTAGCATCAGGCTGGGATCTTTAGGTATCTCCACAAGACACTCTCAACCAGCAACTCAATGGAATGCATTCCAGGGTCAACATTGGAAGACTAGCCTTGGTTACAAAAGGTAGTTCAGGTTCTATAATATATTACTCAAAGCCTTCACTAGGGTCACACTTACAGATTCTAGAAACTTACCATTAATCTAGGTTCTTCTATACTGCCCCTCAGTTCCAAATGTCTCTCCCCTCATTCTCTCCCCCCATCCCTTCTCCTCCACACACCTGATCTCTCCTGCTTCTGTCCCCACCACACCTAGTTCATAAAACAAGGATTAAATGATATCATGATTTGAAATTGATTTTGACAATGGCTACAACACATAAGGTCTCAAGTGTGCATTATAGCAAAGAGGTGAAAATATACACATTTTTTATTTAAATATTACCATTCATTTGTTAATACGGAAACACACTGATTGGATTTTACTTTAATAGAGTAAATTATTGGGTTTGATGGTTCTGTAGTCAACCTGTAGGTTAGGCAGGAGCTTCATATATAATGGGCAATAAAAGAAATACCAATATTTTGTGTGTTTAAATGAATTTATGAAATTCCTAGGCAAATGGATGGACCTGGAGGGCATCATCCTGAGTGAGGTAACCCAATCACAAAAGAACTCACATGATATGTACTCACTGATAAGTGCATATTAGCCCAGAAACTTAGAATACCCAAGATATAAGATACAATTTGGGAAACACATGAAACTCAAGAAGAATGAAGACCAAAGTGTGGACACTGCCCCTTCTTAGAATTGGGAATAAAACACCCATGGAAGGAGTTACAGAGACAAAGTTTGGAGCTGTGACGAAAGGATGGACCATCTAGAGACTGCCATATCCAGTGATCCATCCCATAATCAGCCTCCAAACGCTGACACCATTGCATACACTAGCAAGATTTTCTGAAAGGACCCTGATATAGCTGTCTCTTGTGAGACAATGCTGGGACCTAGCAAACACAGAAGTGGATGCTCACAGTCAGCTATTGGATGGATCACGGGCCCCCAATGGAGGAGCTAGAGAAAGTACCCAAGGAGCTAAAGGGATCTGCAACCCTATAGGTGGAACAACAATATGAACTAACCAGTAACCCCAGAACTCATGTCTCTAGCTGCATATGTAGCAGAAAATAGCCTAGTCGGCCATCATTGGGAAGAGAGGCCCATTGGTCTTGCAAACTTTATATGCCTCAGTCCAGGGGAACGCCAGGGCCAAAAAGTGGGAGTGGGTGGGTGGGTGGGGAAGTGGGAGGGGGGAGCATGTGGGGGACTTTTGGAATAGCACTGGAAATGTAAATGAAGAAAATACGTAATAAAAATAATACTAAAGAGAAGTGTTGTTTGTCGCACACTTATCCCCAGTACATCTGAGTCTTCTGTATAGTTCACTTAATTTTCTTTCGTATTTCACACAATATATTTTGATTATACTTTTCTCTCTTAATCAAGTTCTCCCAGATGCTACCCACTTTCCATCCAACTCCTCTTCATTCTGTTAAATAAATGAATTGAAGACAAAATTTGTTCTATGTGTTACTAAGAGCTGTGACTCAAATCCAGGTCAGAAATAGTTACTTGTGGAAATAGTTTGCTAGCATTCACATCTGAATACTGACTGTCTTTCAGCAGGTTCCCTACCACAGGTGCAAAACAGCTGAGATGGCAGAAGTTTGCTTTAATGGGCACATTAAAACAATAGTTGAGGAGAAAAAAAGAAAAGTGTTATTTCAGTGTACTGGGTAGGTAACTTTTCTGCAAAACTCTATTTCCCATTTGAATCACAGAGTAGGTTGAAATTGATGTTTATAATATGTCCAGATCTGCAGACAGAAAGTACTACAGCAGAGACAATACCAAAGAAATAAGTTTATTCCAAAGGTCTGCACCTATGGGAAAGAAAAAGAGGAAGGAAGGACAGAGAAGCCAAATCTCTAAGTGTTGTAGCACTGCCCAGAAATGTTCACAGATGTACAAACAGCAGGAAAAATGTGTGAGAGAATCAATAAAGACAGTACCTAAACAGCAGAAGCAGGCAAGGGAAGTTGGCAATGAGAAGGGAGAAATGTGAACTCTCACAACATGGTGTGGAAGTATTAAAATGTGTTACAATAATCCAGATGATGTGACCTGAACTAATTAAAGTTAGAATATGGTATATAAACAGAACTGTAAATGTATGAGTAGTCATTAATCCATGAAGAACTGAAATCACATAAAGAATAAGTTGATTAAAAATATGAGATATATTAGTACATCATGTTATAGTTTTCTACTTCATGGTAAATGCTCGTATTCATAATACTATTTTCCAATCCATCTATCAATTTATCTCCTTCTGTCCCTCATTTATGCCTTTGTACTTTTATACATTCTTACTTTTCTTCCACACACATAACCATTATCAGTTAGCATATCAATTAAGTAATAATTCATTAGCTCTCAGAAGTGGTGTTCAATATTAGATATGCATAGTTACACATTTCTATTTATAGTGGCATGTATTAATTTAAAATGATTTCTGATAATTAAATATTCTACTCCTTATATGTATGAATGCATTTATATGTAAATGTGCATGTATGTATATACTTATATATTCATGTATAAATGCCAACTTGTCATTAATCAATGGCTATTTGAAACTTAATTATGAACCATTTTCTTTTAGCTAAATTATTTAACTTTGAAACTTATTTACTCATCAGGTCAATGTACTTGGTTCCTTGCCAAAGTTATCCTAAATTTTCCATTTTGAGAAAAACATTTAGAGAAAAAATATAATAAAGATTTCATAGAAGATTAATATTCACACTTACAATACAAAAATATTATTTTAGCAGTTTACTACTGGCTTATAATAATAACATTTTTGTGTGGATGTGTGTGTCTACACACACTTAAGTGAAATCAATCATGTTGTCATAACAAAAATATGAATTACACTTTCATCAAATGACAACCAGCATTACTTTCTGGCAGTACTGAGGAGAGATCTCAGTGTTTTTCATATTAAAAAGAGCTCTGTCTCTCTGTCATTGGGTTGTATTTTATAACCTAAATTCTTACTATTATTTAAATGTTGATATTCAAAATAAAAGCAGAATCTATTAAAATTTAGTCACTTCTAATGTAATAAGGCATACTCATTATTTAACAATATTTAAAATGAAAACAAAGTTATGAATATGAACATATATAACATATATAGATATATAAACATGTATAACATATATAACATACATAGATAAACAGTAATGAATACTACTGGTCTTCAGCACACATTAAGCTTCAAGAGATGTAATACAGCATTATCAATAATTTTCTAACAAGAATGAACACACGTTTTAGTGGGTTGGCCTAATATTCCTTTCAATCTAATGCTAATTCAGGGTCTCCAAAGCTGTTTTCCCCAAAAATGAGAGAGTCTACACATTGGACACTGAGGAACCCTGCCCCCAGTTAATTCTTTTTGGTGAATAAAGATGCTAACAGCCAATAATTGGGAAGAAGAGAGAGCTGTGGTTGAAATTTTCCCAGGCCTAGAGAGAAGAGACCACGAGGAGAGGAAGAGAGAGGAAAAAGAAGGTACCATGGAATAGAAGAGAAGCTGCAGGAGAGGAGAAAGGAGAGCTGCCATGAGCTAGCTGGGTCATAAAAACAAGGCCACATGGGCTGGTCAGTTGAAGCTTAAAGCAGCCCAGGTGAAATACAGTAAGTAATAACTTGGGTTAGGGATAGGTATATCTTTCATTTGGGAACATAAATGGTCTAAGATAGAAACCACGTGCCCAAGATTTTTAAATAATACTACTGTATTATGCAAAAGTAAAACTTCCTTCTTCAGTCTTTTATATGGTTTACAACCAGGAGGAGGCACATATTTTTGTGAATCACCTCCACTTTAAATAATCTGGGCAAGAAAATATCCCATAAGTGTGATTAAAAGTTTACCTTGTATTTGATTCTGCTTCTAGTCATATTGACAAGATTAACAATTACATATGTCTATTTCCACTCATCACTCTGAAGATCATGTATTTACTGAACACTATGAGAAATTCTTCATTAAGCTGTCTTAATCTTCTTCTCATTTAGTTTTTAAATGACTGAAAAACTGATAAAAGGAATTCTTATTATTTACAATTATTTTTAAATAATGATGTGTATATATTAGTATTTTAACTTGATAAAATATTAATAGATTTCATAGATTTACTTAAATCCATATTAGCTGATTACAGGAGGTACAAAATCAAATTTAATAGAGTATAAACAAAAATATATTGGAACTGTTATGAATAGACATGGCAGAATCTAGAATGGCTGCATTACATGGTGAGGGATTGAGAAAGAACAAAGAGATGAAGGAAGGAATATGGAAAGAGACACTAAAATTAATGACCATTTGAAGGATAGTATGACAACATAATATACTTGAATTATTCCTAGAATATATACATATATGAGAGTGATCTAAATTAAACCATCGAATAATAGAGCTTAATGAGCTGTAACTTGGTAACTCTTATAAGCAAATAAAGTTTCTGGAATCAAGAACGGTTTACATCCAGTTCAATTAGTGGTCAAATTGGTCAGATGTGAACAACCAAGCAATTCACGCTGTTACCAAGGCTATAGGCTGCTCTCTAAAAACTGAGGTCAAGGATAACTATTATCAGCATCAACATGACTCTTTGAACGTAAAATATCAAACTGATAGTTACATATAGTCTTCATTCAGATGTGCACTAGTGTCTTTAGTACAGAAAAGAACTCTGCACTTTATCAGAGGAGAAGCTTCAACAACAAGTCAGCCACAAAGTCTTTGATATACAGTGGTGTCCTGTCTGCAAGATACACTGGGGCAATGATGACAGAAAGCTTATGGGAGAAACCAGACAATACATAATTTGACTTAAGGCTACTTCATGGGATGGAACCAACACTCAACACAGCTTGGGTGACTAAGAAACAGACTAGATAATCCAGGCATCTATGGTAAAAGCAGATAACATCATTCTGTTAAAAGAACATAAAAATAAAATGACTCTTAATTATATTCTTCTTTAATCATAGATCAGTGCTTGCTCAGACACTGTCATAGAAGCTTCCTCCTGCATCAGATGGAAAGAAAACAGATCCATACATTACACAGGAAGTGAGAGACTTTGGAATTCAGCATTAAGTGGGATGTTTCCATCAAATCCTTTCCCTCATGGCACAGGGAACCCTTCAGAAGATGAGGGAGAGTGTAGTAGCCAGAGGAATGGAGGACACCAGGCAAAAGAAAGCCCTTTAAAGCAACAGGATCCATGTATGTATGAACTCACAAAGGCTTAGGCACCAAGCAGAAGTCCTCCATATGTCTCTATCAGATGAGGTCTTTACTGCTAAAAGGAGAAGTAGACTCATGCCCCTATCCCTAATCCAGAAGTTATCTTCATTTAATAATAACTTGCTAATTAAAATTTATTTGTCTCCAAGGGAGTCTCACTGGGGAAACAAACTTCCTTTAAGTTTCGAGTGCATGTCTAAAACAAATTTTATGTTATCTTTGGAGTTTCCTTGTCTCGGGCCTTTAAAAAGTCATTTAAAAATGTATTTTAATATATATTTTACTATATTGTATATTGTATATTAATATATATTTATAATACATACATTTGTAGGAGGAATGTAGTGGCCACCTCTACATAAATGTCAGGCACCATGAAGTCACAAAGGCATCTCCTACAGGAGGATCTAATTGAAGTCTGCCTGAGACACAAAGGATATTTGATGCAGACAATGTCAGCCAATCAATAACTGCCATGTAGAAGTGACTAATGGGGCACAGGTGGCAGGTATTAAAGAAGCTTGTAGCAGTGTTCAGAGGAACTTGCTGTGGCGTTTCCCACCTGCTCCTGTAGTCTATGCCTTTGATTCCATGCCACCTCATCTCCAACCACAAAGGACAAGTAGGGTCAGACAGCAGCAGCCACAGGCAATGTATTTTAATTTCCTCCTCTCTTCTTGCTCCTCCTCCTCCTCCTGTTTGTCCTCCTCCCATCCTCCTCCAGCTTAGTCTCCTCCTTCCCCTCCTCTTCCTCTTTTTCGTCTTCCTCATTCTTTTCCTCTTCTTGTCTTCTTCTTCCCCGTCCCAGCCTCTCTCCCTTTATTCAAGTCCTTTGAACATAAAGTATGGCTTACAATTTTGTGTTGTTGTGGGAATTCTGGGTATGAGAATTACTGGGTCTTTGACTCCATGTCTGTTTCATGTGCCTTTTCTTGGGCTCTTCCTTTTGGTAGGGTTTTTTTTTTAATTAGTTTGTTAAGGTTTTATTTTATTATAGTATATTTTACTATTACCATTAGGAAATAGATTTGTTTCTAGTGAGAGACAAAATGTAGGTGGACCCTGGTAGGAGGAGATGTAGGGAGGAATTAGGGGTGGGGGGGAAATGACGTACTATGCTACCTGGTTGGTACCTCAGTGTCTGAACTGAAAAAAAAAAAAAACATTAGACAAAATACAACACTCCTTCATGCTAAAAGTATTAGAGAGATCAGGAATTCAAGACCCATATCTAAATATAATAAAAATAATATACAGCAAAGCAATAGTCAATATCATATTAAGTGAAGAATAGATCAAAGTTGACAGCTATTATGGATCCAGGCTTCTTGAGAATGGTTGCTTACAAAACCCATTGTATCGAGTTGATGTGGTTTCATTCATCCTCTATTGCCACATTTCAACACCCTCAGTGTCAATGGAACCTAACTAATACCCCACTGCTCTGAGTGCTAATATGGAAGAGGTAGTGTCAGGTACATATTCAGATATAATCCTGTTGCGGCCCGCCCGCGGTCCACAACACGAACGGTTCAACTGAGAATGGCAGTTCCCTGCAAAGAGAGGTAACTAGATAGGGCGGAAGAAACAATGGAGTCAAGACAACATTCGGATCAAGACTCAATTTAATATTTCCAGACACTCAGTTTATAAAGGGAGGGGGAGGGAACCCAATTTCCCGCCAAGTAACTCAGGGTCCAGTAGCAGGACGAACACGTGTGTGCCTCCAGGCAGCAAGGTCAGGTTCCAGCAGTGGGCGTGGCAGGACGAATGAGCCGGTAGCTCCACCCTTGAGCAGGCAGGTTCCAGGCTGGGGGAAAGGGAGGCCACATAATCCTACTGCCAGGCCACGAGTTTTCCATGTAGTCTTTCTCTTTTCGCTAAGTGTTACAGAAATGTGTTTCTACTGCATGATAAAAATCATCTCTAAACTTTCTCCTTCTTTTTCTTTATTAATCAATATTATATTTCTCACATTTTACTTGTCTTTTGTATCTACAATTGAACATGTACTGGTTGCATTTTCAGATATTCTAATCAATTAATCAATTAATAAGAAGTGAAAAAACATATTCTCATGGTTTTCTCATCTGTATCCTAAATATACATAAATTTTTAAAATTTAAACAAAACGTAATATAATGCTGCATTGATAGGCAAAGTTATTTTGACTTTTTTTTTACTAGTTTTGTGGAAAACTTCACATATGAGGATATCATTATATGATATATGCTGTTCCCTCTCCCACTTCAAACTACTCGCAATAACATCTACTCCAGTAATAATTCCTGAATTTACTTTCTATAGTTATTATCGTTACAAATTTATACACATAACACAACTGATTTGGTACTGCTTCTATGTATATGCTTTGTATATACACACATAGGAAAAAAAGAGAGACATGCACACACACAAATATATGAATCTCCTTTACATTAATGGATACAATCAATATCAAGGTGTGGAAATCCACAGAATGGGGTAGAATCTTGGCCAGTTATACATCTGATAAAGGATTAATATCAGGAACATATAAAGAACCAGAAAAAAAGGAAGAGTCAATAAAAAAAAGTCCCAATTAAACATGGGCTAAAATTCTTAGCAGAAAGTTCTCAAAAGAAGAAACAAAAATGTCCAAGAATTGGGATCCTGCTCAAGGGGAGGCTTCAAGGCCCGACAGTATTAGTGATGTGCTTACAGAAAAGAGCCTAGTATGACTGCCCTCCTAGAGTCCCAACAAGCAGCTGAAAACGTCAGATGCAGATACAGCCGACCAATGAATAGAAGCTGGGGAACTCTGTGGTTGAATTTGGGACGAAGCTAGACGAAGCTGAAGAAATGCCTGGTCTGGCCTCAATAAGAGAAGATGTAGATAACCCTTGAAAGACTTGTGACTCCAGGGAGTGGGCAGGTCTGGGGGGGGCATCCTCATGGACATAGGGGAGGAGGGATGGGATGAGGAACTGTCAGAGGGCAGACTGGGAAGGGGATAGTGACTGGACTTTAAAAATTGATTAAAACACACACACACACACATTAAGAAATATAATTTAAAAGTATTGGACATCTTTCATAGACAGGGAAATACAAACTGAAACTTCCTTGATATTTAATCTTAGTCCAGTCAGAATGACTAAGATTTAAAAAAGAACTGAGAAGAAATACAGGTTATATTCAGTCACTATTAGTGAGAGGGTAAACTGGTGCAGCCACTATAGAAACCAATATGGAGTGCTCATAAACTCAGCATTCACCTACCTTACAAACCCCTTACATCACTCCTTTACCTAGAGACTCAAGATCCATTGAGATACAGATGTTCAGTTATGTTCAATGCCAGTCAATTCACTACAACTAGTAAATACAAACAACCTAAATGTCCTTCAACTGAAGAATCAATTATAGAAATATGGTGCCTGCACAGACAGAAATGCTTTTACCTGTGAATAAAAATAAAACATGAAGTAGATGTTACTAGAAAATATTATATTTGAGTGACAGATCCCAGATTCAGAAATGCAAATGTTGTGTTCTCTCTCTTATTTGTAAATCCTAGCGCTGAATCTTTGGATTTGAATACATACTAATGTAAGTACACAAGTCAAGGGAGCTGGTTAGTACCCTGACATGGTAAGGGTGCAGTGAGAAGAGTTTCTGGAGAGACAGATAGCAGATGCAAGGCTATGATCAGAGAAAGGGGGAAAGCTGAGAGAGTTGCTTAAGCTGGACAGAATTCGGGAAGGATAGTTTAGAAGGAGATGGAGGAAACACAATAAAACCAGGAATTCTTGAATGTTGTTTTTAAACTTAGTTTTAAAGTCATGCATAAAAAGAATGTATATTTTCAACACGCCTAATTTTCACTTTGAAGTTCAGAAAATTTGGTAAACTGTTAAACACTCGTTCACAGCTAAGTGATTACTAAAAATTCATGACTAAAATTCATTTTAAAAGTTTTGTGGTGGTTATTTCTTAAATTGGAGTTCTACACAGCTTCCAGAAATTTTTATTTGGCATTATATATCTGTCATGGAAAATATAATGTAGTGTTGGGAGCAACCTGTACACTTACCTTGACAACCACAGTGATGTGTGATGCTTTCAGTACAAATGGATTCTGTAAGTGTTCTCACTTGCTCCCATTGTTCATATATAGATGTTGCTTTTTTTCATCCATAACATGAATTTGTTGATCTCGTCACTTTGAGTACCCTCTGGGGACGTTCCCAGTCTATTACCCCTGTGTTTCATATACCTTCATCTGTCTTATTTCCAGGAGCTACCTCCTAGTCACCCATAAACATCAAGCCCCTGCCATTTAAACATTAGAGAAATAAATAAAAAGCCATATTCACTTTGGCCCTCCTTGCCTGCATATGTCATGACATATGTCTCTTTTCTTCTATAACAAGGAGCCAGAAATAATGGCCTGTTCTTTTTACTTCTCTTAACTTTATGATTACTTCTTTCATCTGAGACCTAATCTCTACTTTTGCCACTGAAATCTTTAGCAGTCCTGGTTATTGTAATTTCTAACAAAAGGGATCTTTTAAAGTTACACTTCATTTGCTTAATTGTGAGCTTCAAAGTTTTCATAGCCATGCTATAATTTCTTTGACCTTGGGCATAACTCATGGCTATTTATTGAAGTTCTGAGTCACTGATGCCTGCCAACCAAAATTTCTTTCCTAGATCCCATCCTCTTTTTATTTGATAACTGTTATTTTAGAGCTTCCACAATAAAGCTTTCTAATACTTATAAATGGAGGGGTTGAAATAGAGTCTTGCTTTCAGAATATGTATATAGAAAGAGGATGGGAAGTAGTTCTTTTCCTGGAACATAGTACACAGAACGGAGTTATTCTGTTACAGGAAACCATTCAGTTCTGATAGGACAGAAAACAGATTTGGCGATTGACTTACGCTATCCATTAAAAACTGAGCCTGACTATAATTGAGCAAGTAGTAATCACTTATTGCTTGTACTGTAGACATTTTGATGTTGTTAGTTGTAACCTTCAGCCTATATGTACACACTGTAGGTGAGTCTTAGTGTTCATCCTCCATCTTAACTCAGAAACATCTTATAATCATTTACCTGCTTAGATAGCTAAGAGCAAGATAGTATTCATTACTTAAGATATATACAATACATGTATGATATGTACTGTATGTATCTTAAAACATATAGTAAAATTATTTGCTTTTTAATTAGCCTTTCAACATATCTAGATAACTCTATATGTTCTTCTAGATGAAAATTCACTTTCTGCTACTTGCTCTCTTGGATAACTGATTTTCAAGTTTAGAGGCATAACATAATTACACACTGAATGTGTAAATGACTTTCTAGACACACCTGAAAGGATTCAGTTTCTACACATACAGAGTAGCAAGGGAATATTTATTTAGATAAATCAAAGAACTGATGATGAATATCGTAGCTTAGAAACACTGAATTGCATTGTTCCTATAACCAATAATTTAACATTTCAATCAATAGAAATGTGAATTTGATGTTGATAGTTATGCCATCTGAAGGCTGCTGTATATAGGGATGTTGGTGAGAAAATTGACTTTCTCTAGCTCTCTCCCTCTCTGTGGGTGTTTATGTGTGTATTTATATGTATATATATATATATATATAAAATCATAATTATCTATAGATAATATATTCATGGATTATATTAATGTTTGTGTACATTAAAGACAGACCAATTGTAGTCATGGCATTTAAAATTTCTTTAAATAATTTTCAGACTTGGCATGTACATTGTGGCTCCCAACAGCAAATGTAAAAACAATTAAGCTTCTTCGTCATGATGCTGGTGTAGCATACGACGGTTGGCTGTTACTAAAATGCCTCAATAAAAATCATTATAGAAACTATTCTCTGGAAATTTCCACTAGGTGGAAATTTTAAATTACTTCGTGTAATTTTGTGATTTGAGCATAAAACATGTTTGAACAGTCATATGTTGAATTGTTGGACTCCATCTAGTTGTGCTTTCTGGTTAATGGCTGAGGTTGTTGGCAATGAGGCCCAGTAGCAGAAATTAAGTCATTAGTAGCATGATTATGAAGATTATGTTCAGGTATATTGTCTTCCCTCATCCTCTCACAGCCTCCCAGTCTCCATGGGCTGAAGACCCTTGGTTACTATATGTTCCTACAACCATCAAAATCAACCAAATTCCCTGAGTGCAGGTGGCTTAAAATTTGAAACCATGAAAGGAAACACATCCTTCCACCTATAAGTGATCATCAAGTATATTTTAAGTGTATTATAAATAAAAATAACTAATACATGTACAATCCACTCTTCATGAAATATCTGCGAATAAAATACTTTCTAGTCTCTTTCTGAATTTATTTTTCCTACATCAATAATTCCTGACCTATAAATTTACTTATCTCACTGTTTCTTTCTCTTAAATGAAAATAAAAGGCAGTGATAAATAGTCTCTTGAAAGCAAGGCTTTACGTTCACCTCTTCTTTTGTCTTCTTCTTTTTTTAAAATATTTTTTTAATTTATTTTAAACTCCAGATTTTATTTACCTCCCAGTTCACCCTCCGAAATTTTCACATCTCATACCTCCTTTCTGTCCCCAAGTCTCCACCAGGATATCCCCATCCCCAAACCCCACCCCACCAAACCTCTAACATCCTTGGGAATTCCAGTCTCTTGAGGGTTCGGTGCATCTTCTCAAACTAAACACAGACCTGGAAGTCCTGTGCTGTATATGTGTTGGGGGCCTCATATCAGCTGGTGTATGCTGCCTGGTTGGTGATCCAGTGTCTGAGAGATCTTGGAGGTCCAGGTTAATTGAGACTGCTGGTCCTCATACAGGATCTCCTTCCTCCTCAGCTTCTTCCAGCTTTCCCCGAATTCAGCCTCAGAGGTCAGCAGTTTTTGTCCATTGGTTGGGTGCAAAAATCTGCATCTGACTCTTTCAGCTGCTTATTGGATCTTTCAGAGGGCAGTCAAGATAGGTCCCTTTTTGTGAGTGCTCCATAGCCTCAGTAATAGAGTTAGGTCTTGGGGCCTAATCCCAGTACATGCCATCTCTGGTCCAGGGATGCTCAGATCAGCGAATTCTCCCCAGAAGACGTCTTTGTTCTTGGTATCTTTTGTTTGAAGTGATCCAGTCCAGAATTGTGCTGCCTCTCTTTCCCACAAATTTGCAGACACCAAGTAAATATTCATGATCTTATTTATTTCCATATATTACATAACAGAGACAAAATGGTGTTTCCATATAATTGATATAATGGTAGTGTTACACAAATTTAGAAAATTACCAAGGTAAATTGTTATTAATCTTTAAAGTTATAAGAAAACAGTTGCACTTACTCAAAGTGATAAATAAAAGATTTAAAGGCTACTTTGCTTCACTTCTTCAATCAGATTTTTTAAAAATCTAAATGAGTATTAAAGCTCCTTTTTATAAAATTAAGAACTTGTGAAAGATAGCAAATTGTACATCAAATGGTTATGGAAACTAGCATACCTTACTATGCTTGTCATTTTCAATATATTACTTTATTCTGGTCCTCTATTTTATCAATTTTAAAGTACTTTGGTCTTCATTAACACTATGTAGATATGTATTCTTCATATGTATAACTAATTTGTTTATAATTGCATATATATATATATGCAATTATAACCTAAGATTCATTGCTTGTAATTTTGTTCTGAATAATTTTTAAGTTGTTTTATTTTGCACCTTTAGAACGTTACAATAATTGTTACCTTCAGAAATGGATTAATTTCATTTCAATTTGAATGTTGAGAACATCTCAGTAGTATTCTGTATTGATGTTGCCATTATAATTAACATTCAGTGACATTTTAAATCCAATACAAATATTTGTGCCCTTAAAATTGTCCCATGCTTTTACATGCCTACTCTTTGTTAAATGTCTCTGTTATTTCCATCTCCTACTTCACTGAAACAATAGAAAAAAATTAACCAATATCAAAGTTAATTGTTATCTTTTGAAGCTCCATAAAGACAGTTTCATACCTAGTGAATTTTCTGAAACAATGCTAAAAATACAATGTGTGTTGATCCTAAGGATATCAATAAACCCAACCATGTGTACAATATTGGTTCTAAACTAATGACCACATTGTTCACATTTTATTTTGATGTTTTTGTTTAATTCATCAAATATTACTATGCACACTTTTACTATAACCATGTTTCTGTATCACAAAAATACTCAATTGAAGTCCTGTCTTCAGTAGAGTGGGGACAGAATTGGAAGCAGAGGCTTACAGCATACTTAGGTTATGGGATTAGACACCATTTGAATCAGTTAATATAGTTAATAAAAGTCTGGAGACAACATTCCCACCCATCTCACCATATAAAGTCACAGTTAGAAGAAGCTGTGTTCCAAGAAGCCATTACCAGGTAGTGTTCTAATGAAGGTGCTAGCCTCCAAAGCTCTAAGATGTAAATTATGTTCATGGAAAAAACAGTCAACAGTTGACTAATTTAAAAATGCTCTTACATGCCTAGTGACTAAGGAATCTGATGCATACCCTTACCCTGCTCAGTCTTTGTTACAAAACTGCTACTTCATGGTGTTCTGTGTCTGGTATGCTTAGGGGGAATAGTTTAGAAGGAAAGATTGCTTAAATGGCACAAACTTACAATTAGTGAGAATAATAAAATATTCAATCATGCAGTAAAATCATTAAGGCTAGCAATGTGTTGAATAAACTTAATAACTAGAAGGGAGAATTTTGAAGATTTTCACCAAAGTAAAAGCATATAATTGAGAGGTGAAAGACTTGAAAAGTATACAGTTTTGATTACTGTGTGATATGTTTAAATAACAGAAGCATATCACCATGTCATATTCCATATGGATGTACTATTATTACATCATAAGTGAAACCATCCTTTAGTTGGAATATTACTACAGAATTCTTTGTAAAGTGTATCTCAAAAAATTCAAAATATTGAAAATAAAGAAATAAGCATCATAGTGGACTTTTCAGAATTGCAAACATTAATAGTCTGAAATAATGATTCATTCCAGGAAACAAGCAGCAGGAAGCTTTCTCTGTCACTATTTTTTCTACAAAGCCCAGATGAACTGACAAACAGGATGCATTGCTAGAATGGAAGAAAGAAAAAGGCACTGTCAAAGCATCACTGCAGAGGTTCCCTGGACTGTTTCTTGGATTCTGTGTCCTCCTGCTTGCCTGGAGGAATTTCCCTTGACAATTTTTCTTTGCCTTCACTATTACCTCCAAATACATTTCTCCATGCTGGTTTGTAAGACTACAATATTTAGAATATTCATATTGTGAGAACATGACCCTTGAAGACACTGTGTCTAACCTAACGTTCCCTATTATGTGCAGACTATGGCATAAAGGGATTTTCTCTAATTAATTTTGGACTATATGAACATTCATAGAACTTGTTTCAGTATGTCTTTTTCTGGTAAAAAAAATGTTTATTCTCTTACTCAAAAATTATTCTAGATTCTAAGTTGGAGAAATCTGTAATCTTTGCTTGTTGAATTTTAGATAAAACATCATTCCATTTTTGCACACACACAAAACAAATGTCTAATGATTACCTTTTTTGTCTCTCTGATAATTGAAAATGGGTACACAAAAAATGTTGGGTTATGACTTATGCATTCACTGCAGTGTTTTATTTAACCAAATGTTTCCTTCCAAATAATTCAATCAGGTGAATCTTCTATTTTGGTTTTATTGATGAAGACCCTGGGGTTTACCGAGGATGAGGAGCCCTCAGACATTTGATCACCATCTTACTGTGTTGCTTGGGTAGGGCATCAGGGATTCATGGTAAGACCCAAAGCATCATTAACCCCTGAATGTTACAAAACCAAATGTTTTCCCTTACCACCTATATTGAGTTTTACTTATGCTTCCTCACAGTTGTAATTACATAGATTCTAGAACAATCAGGAAAGATTCACTTTTGGTTAGATGTACAAATCAAAATCTAATTAATAGTTGCATAAGCTTTTAATTCTATTACATAATTTTAATTTAATTATACAGTGGTATAATCCTGGGGGTATACTGGGAAAGACATTGGTTCCCATGATATTCCATTTTTCTAATATGTCTATACTGAGGATGTTTCAAATTTATCAGTGATAAAATAAGTAATGATCTCATTGTTAAAAGTTCTCTGTACTAAAATGTTCCTGTCACATACAGATCCTGGGAGAGGAGAAAGTGTGTGATATCTAAAATGAACATAATGGCCTTTCTGACCACCATGAGACATAGAGAATGAATCCTGCAAAAGCTCCCAGTGGGTCTTGATGAAGGTGCTCACGAAAGCTGGGATTTTGAGAGTTAAGATGTTCCTCTAGTAGCCCACTTGATAACTAACATAATTAAAGTAGGTGTTGACCTACTATCCATGTAAGACTGAAATAAAAGTATGATCCCACATATATGCATTGAAATGTATTCCTCTTAGGATTGCATTTTCTGAACAACAAAAAAATGCCAACTTTTCTATCTAGTTGAGATTTATTTTTTACATAATTTTATTGACTGTTTGGGGATTTAATGCCATGAACCCCATAACAGTCAATTCCCAGTCCTGCCAGTTCTGCTCCCACATGCTTGGTTTTCTTCTAAAACCAAGAAGAAGGAGGAAGAAGAGGAGAACAAAAAGAAGAGGAGAAGAAGTAAAAAGAAGAAGAAAAGGAGGAGCAAGAGAAGGAGGAGGAGGAAGAGGAGAGTAAGAAGGAGGAGGAGGAGGAGAAGAAGAAGAAAGAAGAAGAAGGAGGAGGAGAAGAAGGAGGAGGAGGAGGAGAAGAAGAAGAAAGAAGAAGAAGGAGGAGGAGAAGAAGGAGGAGGAGGAGGAGTCCAATTTGTATTGCCCAGTTGAGTTGAGTTTTCAAGGGATGATAATGAACTGGTCAGCAAGAATTTTAAGATGAGCAAACTACAAAAGAAACAAAAAAACATATTAAAACAATGGAATTTCACTCTCTCTAAATTTAAAGATGAATCAATATGCATCACATAAATTGTAATCTATTTTGACATAGACTTCAGTGACAAGAGTTAAGAATAGGGTAGCTGGGAAAAAAATAAGGAATGATGTGTCAGTTAGGGAATCTATTATGATAAGACACCATAAACAAAAACAGTTAGAGTGGAGTTTACATGACCCATTCACAGTTCATTATGGAGAAGAGTCAGGACCGGAAGAGAAGACAGGAACCTGGATACAGAAGCCTAGGCAGAAGCCACAAAGGAGTACTTCTTACTGGCTTGCTCCTCATGACAGTCTTAGTCAGTCTATATTCTTATACATCTCCAGACTTTCTGCCTGGGTTGGCACCACACACAGTGAACTGTGTACTTTCATATCAATCCTCATTTTAAAAAAAATGTACAGGCTTGAAGACAGTCCACACTGGAAAGGACATTTTCTCAATTGAGCTTCACTCGTCCAAAATTAGGTTAGCTTGTGTTAAGTTGCCCAAAATGATGGATAGATAGATAGATAGATAGATAGATAGATAGATAGATGATAGATAGATAGATGATGGATAGGTAGATGATAGATGATAGATTATAGATGGAGAGATCGATAAGTAGGTAGGTAGGTATGTAGGTAGGTAGATAGATAGATAGATAGATAGATAGATAGATAGATAGATAGATGATAGATAGATAGATAGATGGATAGGTAGATGATAGATGATAGATTATAGATGGAGAGATCGATAAGTAGGTAGGTAGGTATGTAGGTAGGTAGGTAGATAGATAGATAGATAGATAGATAGATAGATAGATAGATAGATAGATAGATGATAGATAGATAGATAGATAGATGGATAGGTAGATGATAGATGATAGATTATAGATGGAGAGATCGATAAGTAGGTAGGTAGGTAGGTAGATAGATAGATAGATAGATAGATAGATAGATAGATAGATAGATAGATAGATAGATAGATAGACACAGATCTAGCAAAAACAGAGTTGAAGATCATTAATATGAGCTTCACAAAAGAGGACACAGTTATAAGTTCTGATTACAAAGTTTTACAGAAATTTTGAATCACTTGAAATTTCATTGTTGAACAGATTTTCTCTATTCCCCTTTTTAAAATTGGGGTTGTAAAATAGCTCTGGAGGTGACCAGAGTTGAGATTTTAATCAGAAAATACAAAATTATGAATCATATGGATATTAGAAAGATTTCAAGGTGTACTCATTTGCTTTAATATAGCGTTCCTAAAAATTCCTATAAAATTTAAGATTTGCTTCTAAGAAGGCAGACATGCTTCAGGAAATCCAGCTAATTGTATTAGAATTCAGAGTTTTTAACTAATAATTGGTTCTTTACCTTCTCATGTTTCTATTATCCCTTATTCTCCTCAGCAGAACAGATATGAAGTATCATGACTCCTTTTAACCTTCCTAGAAGAAAAGTAGAGATATAAATAATGCTGATGAAAAGTAATCAGGGATTACTAGGATTCCTAAATTTTGGAAAAAAAAGAAGCAGAAGAATCAAAACCCAGAACTTTCTGCTGATATTTTTATATATTTCATCTATTCCTCTTTACAAAAGCCATATGACAATACTGTATTAATGAATGCATGTCATTGAAACAAAGACTGACAAATGAAATATAAGACTAGGCAGCAAATTGTTGAATATATCCTTGATATCACCATTTATTCTTTATTTGTATCTATGATGTGTTTGAGACCATAATGAATTTGGATATAAACTTAACAATGGAACTTACCAAAGTCACTGAAAACTTTTGTGTTATTCTTTCATCCTTCTAACAATTGAGGTAGA
Source organism: Mus caroli (assembly GCF_978045245.1). Lineage (NCBI taxonomy): Eukaryota > Metazoa > Chordata > Mammalia > Rodentia > Muridae > Mus > Mus caroli. Next base: position 88,940,108 of record NW_028227271.1, read on the forward strand.
AGTGAAAGATATCAAACTAGAAGGGGTTGCAGAAAGGAAAGAAGCCACTGACTCCAGGAGCTCTTTTGTATTTTCTGCTGTCTCAGAATGAAAAGATTCTAACAAAATTGACTAATCAAAATGGCTTTTACATACAATGGTTGTCTTCCTAAAGAAATCTCAAGTGAAGATGCTAAAAGCAACCATTTATGTTTAAGTAGTGCCTGAATATTGTGGCCATAATTTTTACTTTACTAATATTGCTCTTCCTGAGGTTATTTCCACCAAGGTCTTGTTGAGGCCAATAAAAAGAAAGTTATATTCTTCTGGTCAAATAAATGGAGTAGTAACTTTTCATTACAAGCTATCAAAACTATCAAAGATAATTATTTAGGTGAGCGTGCCAATCACTTGACAAAACATTGTCTTCCAAGATATCTGGATGGCTCATTAAGCCCAGATTACAGATTTCAACTACTCTCTTAGTCGAAGACTTATTCCTTCCATATTCCTCTAGAAAACATTATAGTCAAGTCTCTTGCAATAATAGCCCATTTGCTTACTGTCCTACTTACTTTCTATTACCTCAAAGAGACATTATAACCAAGGCAAACTAAGGGAGAGTTTACTGGGGACTTATAATTTCAGAAAGTTAGTCCATGACTTTCATGGCGTGGATCCAGGCAGCAGGCAGTCATGGCACTAACATAGTACATGAGAGCTTTTATCTGATCCATAGCAATGAAGCAGAGAGATAATTCATAGGGAAAGTCATGAACTTTGAGACCTGAAAATGGATCACCAATGATACGCATCCTCCAACAAAGCCACACACCCTAATCACTCCTAAACAGTCCAACTAACTGTGGACTAGGAATTCAATAATAAGGGTTTATGGGGAATATTTTCACAAACCTACCCATGGGTAACCTGATTTCCCTTAGATTTGTTGATTCACCTTAAAGCCTGCAAAAGAAATAGAAGGAATAGTTATTCTTTTAAGACTATGAAGTGCTCTTTTGAACTGCTCTAGGTGTGGTTACATTTATAAATTACTCACAAAGTGTGAAGAGTCCTCTTTCTTCATTTTGTCCACTCTCTTTCAGATACAGGACTTGGTCTGGGCACACTTCCTTAGGCACGGATGACTTTCTTATTTTTCCTTTGAAGTTCGATCTCCAATCAATTCATTGCTGTCTTCCATGCCTAGTGGAAGGCATCTTTTCTTTCTTTCTTTCCTCGATGTTTTAACAAATCTGCTGATACTGAAAGTTTGCTTGACCTCAGGTTTTTCTTTTAAATCCTAACTAAATGTTTCCTCTAGTTTCTTCCCAAAATTCTTTCATTAATGTGAGCATGAATCACTGATACGCAGTAGCTGCCCCACATGAAGGATAACACTTTGTTCTATGCCTAAGTACAAAAGATGTAATGCACCTTACCAAATGCCATATGTTTTGTTTAATAAGGAGAAATTAAGAGAAATAATTCAACATTTTTGCATATTTCTGTTATTATTTCTAATATGTCAGTTTATGTATCCTTTTAAAATTAAAAATAATTTAGCTTTATAAAAATATTTATTACTCCTTAAGTTATACTCTTTTAAAAATAATCTCTCACAAACCATTACATTGGATATACTGTTTTCTGCACATCCTCTGTCTGCTTCTAATTCTCTTTATTTCTCTTCCATTATTTCACTATACCTTTCGATTTTTTTCTGTTTGTGCTATACCAATGTAAGAAATGTGTTCAGTTGTCTCTATGTTTTATAAACTTTGCTTCCCTCTGACTCTCAATACAGACTTTCTTTTCTGTAGTATGATCAAGAGTCTGATTGTACATGAGTGGTTGGCCTATGAAAAAGTCTGGAGGGCATCATCAACCTCTTAGTGACAGTGTTGAACTCTGACGACCACCTCTGATAACAATCAAGAACTGTCCTAGAATTGTTCCTGTCTAAAAGAACTTCAAGGACAAAAATGGAGAAGAGATTGAGAGAAAGAAGGTTCAAGGACTGACCCAAATTGGGGTCCAGTTCAAGGGGAGGCTTCAAGACCTGACATTACTATTACTGATGTTATGGTGTGCATGGCTGTCTTCCAAGAGGCCCAACAAGCAGCTGACTGAGGTAGATGAAGATACTTACACAGAACCATTGGGCTAAAGTTGGAATAGGGTAACTTTGTGGTTGAATTAGGGAAAGGCTGGAAGAAGCTAAAGAGGAGGGCGACTCCAGAGGAAGACCAGCACTTTCAATCATCCTGAACCCAAGAGATCTCTCAGTCACTGAGCCACCAACGAGGCAGCATACAGCTGGTCTGAGGCCCCTGACACATAGGTAGTAGAAGACTGCCTGGTCGGTTTCAGTGGGAGAAGATATGCCTAACCCTGGAGAGACTTGAGGCCCCATGAAGTAGGAAGACCTGTCAGGGGGTGGGATGGGGCCCATCCTTTGGAAGAGAGTGGAGAGGGAGGAATGGGATGAGGAACTGGAGGAGGGCAGAACTGGAGGGAGCAATGACTGGACTGCAAAAACATAAAAGTAATAAGAAAAAAGAAAGAAAAAGAAAATATATCACTATTATTTTTAAAAGCAGTAAGAAAAATATAAAAAATCATTTATAGAATGCTACAAAATTGGTGTTTTAATAGAATTATTATATTTATTTATTGTTTATCAGATATTCTGTATGTTATAGAATATGTTTAATCTTACAGAGTAGGAAAATAATGACATAGCAATGATGCTCAAGCATAACTAATGAATTGGTAATCAAATGATTTGAACATACCTGCGGTGGTTTGAATACACTTGCCTGATGGAGAGGCAGTACTAGGAATAGTGGACTTGTTGGAGTAGGTGTGGCATGGTTGGAGGAAGTATGCCACTGTGAGTGTAGGCTTAGAGATCCTTCTCCTAGCGGCCTGGAAGCCAGTTTTCTCCTGATAGCCTTCTGAACAAGATATAGAACTTTTAACAACTCCTGCTCCATGCCTGCCAGGATTCTGCCGTGTTGCTGCCTTGATGACAGAGGACTGAACCTCTGAATCTGTGAGGCAACCCCAATTAAATGTCCTTTATAGTTTTTATACACTTTATCATGTTGTCTCTTCACAGAAATGGAAACCCTAAGACAATATCTTTATAAAATTATTTATTTACCCTTTCAATTTAACAGAAATACCAAAACAGTTTAACATTTCAATGAAATTTGCTTTGAACTATTGTATTTTCAAACTGTAGGAACGATATATATTGGAAATATCCAAAAGATTTATTTTAAAACTTTGTTGTAGAATACAATATTAGAAAACACTCTAAAATGCATGATTCATTGTATCAGTTGAGAGAATGAATCAATACTTAGATTACTTTTTAGTGAAAAACACCTGAACAATATTTTTTTTAGCAAACATTCATTTTATTTTATCAAATAAATGAAAAAGATTGGACTGGAAATTTGGCATCATTGTTGTAATTGCTATGCCATTGTCTCTGTAAGAATGTAGTCAGGATTATGGTTGAATCAATGTTTCTCAAAGTGGAAGGTTTGGTATTATAAATAGCAGAGCACTTGAAAAGCACTATAAATTGATATCAAGTGAAGGCATCCAAACACCTGGTGCTTAGTGGCACCTATGTAGGAGTCTAAATCTACTTCCTTTCCAGTTAATAACTTCCCCTGAGCCAACATGAGAAGATGAGCCTGTGGAATGTATGCATGCATTTAAAGATTGTTTTATTCATTATACACCACAGATGGTTTGTCTCGAGATATTTCTTGTTCACAAAGAACAGGGTTTGGCAGGGAGATTTAAATACAAAGGCAAAGGGAATGCATACAGATCTGCAAGTAGCAGAGAATGTTTACACAAACATTTACTGTAGGGAAACTGATTTTCAAAGAGTTACTTTAAAAAAAAAAAAGCATAGACAGCAGGTAATAGCATCCCTTGGATGGATAAGGAAGAATTTCGTAGTTTGGAATAGATAAATTATTTAGGTCCATTTGTGAAGAATGTAAAGTTTCAGCAGTGAGTTATTGATTTGAAAGAATCTTTGTTTTATTAATTTTGTGTCAAACATTTTCCTATGAACTTCGCCTACCTTCCCAAGAAGTATTTCCCCTCACCTATGAAGGAATTGCCTTATAATTGTGTAACATGAGCATACCCTATAGAATAACTTGCCATTACCATTCACATGGAAATATAAAAATGAACTAGAGTTTGTTTTGGCCATTTTGAATTTTAAAACAATTCTTTCAATGAGGTTTTAGCCTTGTTCATCTAAATGTTAGGTCAGTGCTGACATCAGTTCTCTGAAAACAGAATCTGTTAAGCTCAGCTGATCAATACAAGGGATATTTCACCTCAAATGGCCACAGAACCAAGGCTGCACTCAGTTCATACCGGATAGTTTAGGTTTTCCCTCTCCCAATCATAATCTCTGACAAGTGGTGTAATTCCCTACCCACTTTGTATCATAGAGCTATAAACACAGCTGCCATTTTGCAGAACTAGAGAGCACACTTTCAAGATTGCTGTAATCTGTGTTGTCTTGTGTTGCCATGCCAATTAGATCCAAATAAAATGGAATTCTCTCAGTTTCAATAAGATTGATTTTATTCTTGCCTAACAACATTGTTTGGGGATCTTAATAAAATGCAGATTTGTTGTTCAAAAAGCTTGTTACTATTCTAGGGCATTCTTCTTACTATTCTTCATCGTTAGTGTCCTCATCCATCTCTACCTTGTAAGACAGATGAAATTCTCTGCTCTAATGAGGGGATCTAGATGCAGTCTAATGACAAAGACTCATTCTGCATATTATATAAGTAATTCAAGGCTTAAAAAGAAACAAGTAAGTTATATTTCAGGTGCCATTGGAAAAGAGTGCCTAAAAAGTGTACTTTTAAATAAATCAGGCCCTTGTTTACATCTCTATACTTGTTTTTCTTTCTTTTCTCAAATTCTTTTCCAGTTAGAAAACACTTTTGTTTTTCTTCATTATTCAAGGTTATTTACTCGAACAAAAATTCTAGCTTTTCATCTAAGTGTTCCTGGTGAAAAACTGGGTACTATGAATGATGAATGGTAAGAAACACAAGCTGGGCGTGGTGGCTTACACCTTTAATCTCAGCACTCAGGAGGTAGAGGCAGGCGGATTTCTGAGTTCGAGGCTAGCCTGGTCTACAAAGTGAGTTCCAGGACAGCCAGGGTTACACAGAGAAACCCTGTCTCGAAAAAAAACAAAAAACAAAAGGTAAACAAACAAACAAAAACAAAAAAAGAAGCACAGATAATTCTATGAACCCATGAATATAGAAAAACTCACTCCCTTATTAGGAAATGGTTATAATTGTCAACTTATTAAGAAAAGAGGTCACATTGAAGAGAGATGGATAGGAAGCAAGGAAGGAAGGCATGAAAACCAGTAGGAGCTATTGAAATTATTTAGACATTGGGGGCAACAGAGAATACAGTACAGAAGTAGATTATGAATTCCCAATTGGTATTCAGAAAGAAAGCCCAATGTTGAGGTCATAGGGAAAAGTAGCAAAAAAAAAAAAAAAAAAAAAAAAAAAGCAGCATTTCAGCAGATCTGTAAATGGTAGTTTTTGTTCATCTAAAGAAGTAGGCAAGTTGTTTCATTTTAATTATTTCTAAATGTGAACATGTGAGAGCTAGTGTTTATAAGAGTGAGAAAAAGATTTGGAAGTGTTTGTGGTGGTGATTAACCATCAGGGCTTTCACTGTGTGAACAGCTATTTTCAACTAAAAGGATAATTTCGGAGACAATTAATCACGGAGTATTAAAATTAATCTGAATATTAGCCAACTCATCCAGGAATCCAAGGACGATTATCAAACTAACTTTGAACACATGCTAATTAGGCTTCTAAAAATAAAATTTAAACATTTACTTTGTTTACAGAAAATATACAGTAAAAATTATTCTTAAAAATGCCACTGAATGGATTGCAAGTTGGCAAAATTCTTACCAGTTTCTGTCTCATGTTTGAAATATGAAGAAATATATTCTATTTTGACAAGCTTTTGACAGTTACCTCTTAATATTTTTTGCAACTTAACAAAAAATTTCAAAATCTCAGTACATCAATGAACAAAGACAATCAGATATTTCATAGAAATGAGCAAATCCAAACTATCTATAAAATATCCTTTTAGTTGCTTTTATAGAATCCATAAAGTATGGATTCTCCTTAGTACATAGGTGAAACATATTTGATGATTTATTTTGTTAATAATATTGTTAATAATAGACATTAGTTTTAAAACTATGTTTTATTTTAATTATGCTTTTGTGTGCACGCATGAGTCCAGGAGGCCCTGAACTCCAGAAAGGGGTGTTGTGTTGTTTCTAGGTCTGCCTGGTGAGCTCACAGGAAGTGGGCTCAGGTCCTCTGTAAAGGCTGTAAGTGCTGCTCTTAATCACTGAGCCATCTTTTTAGCTCCAAGTCGACATTTATTGAATAGTATTTTAGAAATTAACATTGTTGCAAGCATTCCAAACTGCTAACATTATCCTGCTAAATCCTTTCTCATTCACAATGTCTCAAACTTCCCCTTGTTCACCCGGCTTCTCCCAACATAGTCAGGATTCAGAGCTCTTGGTCCTTTTGTCCTTCTGACTGTTAATAGTTACTGCTATCCAATATATAAGGTAGGTTGTTCTTTGGTTTAAATCTTTTCTCAGATGCCACATTGTCCATGACTCAAGCCTCACAAATCCTTTTAAATGTCACAGAGTACACTTGGGAAGTTCTGTCTCACTTTGTCCTCTGCTTTATCACCCTCCACACCACCCACGGCTTTCCATAAATCATAGCACATTCTAGGATTTCTATTTCTGTTTTCTATTGATCACAGTTGAGATCAATAAGGCCTTCACTCTTGCTTTTCATTGCCTACTCAGAGTGAAGATTTTTTCAATATTAACCAGCCAGTCACTAAATATGTTTTAACGGATTAGACACATGCATACGATTTCAGAGGCTCAAGTATATATTCCCATAATTGTGGAAATATAATTAAAAGCTGCATTTTATGTCAAGCAAGACAACTTACTCAGTGGACCATAGAGGAAAAGTGAACCTTTATTAGTGTATGAGAATTACATATGAGGGTGATTCTAAGAAAAAGAAAGAAAACGGAAATCACAGTCCTTCCTACAGTTGGTCAGATACAACTCTGTACACACATCTTTCCGGGAGTAACTATGATTAGTCTTTAAGTTAAATGACTTGACAGCACCATTTGTCACACTTGGTTTATCCAGCAACTCACCTGGTAATTGAGGTGATGACCTGTATTTGCTAATTGGCTCTGCAGAAAGGTAAACCGGACTTGTATATTTTTGACAGGAGAAGTTTACTACAGGGAGGAAGAGACCTGCAGATGTTGCTTTGTTCCCAAATAAACTGATAAGCAGAAGTGTGCCATATTTTGTGATTAAACTTCAAAGAACATATTTTGAGGTTCTTAAGAAAGAGGCAGATAAAGTACTTACAGCTATAAGTCTTTTAAAAAATAAAAGTCAATAGAAGTAGTAAGCTATAGGTTTTCCTTGTACTTTTAGTTCTTCATTTGTTTGTTTTAAAGTTTTGAGAGAGGGTCATTCTATGTAGCCCTCGATGTCCTGGAATTCAGTGTGTAATCAGGCTTGCCTTGAATTCACCCAGATCTAATTACCTCTGTCTCTAGTATTGTGAGCTCATAATAATCTTTAGAAGATATATCCTGGATTTTTGGAGTAGAGGAGATTTTTTTTTCTACTTGAAGTATATTTTAACTGTTTCTTTTAAAAGTTATTAAACAAACAATAACAAAATCAAGTTTTAGCTTCATATATTGTGCCAATTATATTTTAAATATGACATATTCTTCAATAAAATGGCATTAATTGTTCACTAATGTTCACTTCCTTATACATCTGTCTGCTATAGCAAGTATATGCTGACTATCAAACAGAAATATATCTTACATTTTTGTTTGTTTTCTTTCTTTAAGAATTACTCCCATCTGTTACAAAACAAGTAGAGAACATTTAAACTGACCTTGATTAGGTTGATTATTGTTGCCATAAATCAACACCCTTTTCCAGAATTTGTGATAGCAGATTTCAGATAGGGGCTTATTTAAATAAAATTTGTCTAAAATAAGTTATCAAAATTGCAAGTTGAAGATATAGATAGAGATACATTATCCACTTGAATTCTCTAAAATAATTTTGTTAGGACAAAATAGAGCTCTCATCTCAATGACAATAGATCCATTCTGGACTCAAATCAAAGTGACTAAGTTATAAGAACACGATTAGACTTTACTCCAAAGGTTCCAATAAACTAGCAATTCAATATAGGCCGGGATAAATTGACATCAGCTCTGGACCTACAATATGCTAATCTATCCACCTTTTTGAAGTTTGGATCAGGCAATCAGCCTGTACAGACATAGCCTTTTTTTTTTTTTTTTTTTTTTTTTTTTTTTTTTTTTTTAGTTCAGTGAATGTTTCGGCCCTGTTGTTTTGTGGACACTTCCTAGGTACAGTATTTCTAAAGATCTAATTCGGAAGGCAATATTTCCATCAGGCTGCACTGTACCACCCTACACACTCAAAGTCAAACTTGAAATGAAAGATTATGTTCCATGAGCCCTGTCTTCAAAAACAGTACACATCCTTTACATTATTAAATTTTTTCATTAAAATAATTTATGGTAAGTTTTAAAAATGGGATTAGTACTATTAATTTTCATACACCATTTAAAATGTGGTTCTCATAACAGCATGTAAATTTCCTTATATTCATAATGGGTTATAATTCCCATATGTACATTTCCTTTTTTCTTTCTAGTATAACAAATATTATGTTTTATAAAACTTTTTCCTCAAATTGCATTTCTCAAGATCAATTAAATAATACAAACTTTGAAATAAACTTTTGCAGAGGACTGAGTTTCACTTTCCAAGACCTGTCAGATGTCCCACAGCCATCCATAACTTCAGTTCCAGTAGATCCAATACCTTCTATTGACCTTGTGACATACCAGATACACAGTAGTACTCATAAATATAAAAAATGTACTCGCCCTTCCGGTCCACTCAAGCACTCGGGTGCCTTGCCAGTGGAGTCTCTGGACACCCACAAGGACCTGCACAGGACTCCCCATGGGATCCTAAGACCTCTGGTGAGTGGAACACAGTGTCTGCTCCAATCCAATCACGTGGAACCTGAGACTGCATTAAGTAGGGAAGCAGGCAACCCTGCCTGAGGTGGGTTACAAGTCCCTTCCGGTCCACTCGAGCACCAGGGTGCCATGCCAGTGGAGTCTCCGGACACCCTCAAGGACCCACACAGGATTCCCCACGGGATCCTAAGACTTCTGGTGAGTGGAACACAACTTCTGCCAGGAGGCAGGTTCGAACACCAGATATCTGGGCACCTTCCCTGCAAGAATAGAGCTTGCCTGCAGAGAATATCTGACCACTGAAACTAAGGAAAGAGCCAGCCTCCCAGGTCTGCTGATAGAGGCTAACAGAGTCTCCTGAGGAACAAGCTCTAATCAGAGACAACTATAACAGCTAGCTTCAGAGATTACCAGATGGCGAAAGGCAAACATAAGAATCCTACTAACAGAAATCAAGACCACTCACCATCATCAGAACGCAGCACTCCCACCCACCTAGTCCTGGGCACCCCAACACAGCCGAAAATCTAGACCCAGATTTAAAAGCATATCTCATGATGATGGTAGAGGACATCAAGAAGGACTTTCATAACTCACTTAAAGAAATACAGGAGAGCACTGCTAAAGAGTTACAGGTCCTTAAAGAAAAACAGGAAAACACAACCAAACTGATAGAAGTCCTTAAAGAAAAACAGGAAAACACATCAAAACAGGTGATGGAAATGAACAAAACCATACTAGACCTAAAAAGGGAAGTAGACACAATAAAGAAAACCCAAAGTGAGGCAACACTGGAGATAGAAACCCTAGGAAAGAAATCTGGAACCATAGATGCAAGCATCAGCAACAGAATACAAGAGATGGAAGAGAGAATCTCAGGTGCAGAAGATTCCATAGAGAACATCACCACAACAATCAAAGAAAATACAAAATGCAAAAGGATCCTAACTCAAAACATCCAGGAAATACAGGACACAATGAGAAGACCAAACCTACGGATAATAGGAGTTGATGAGAATGAAGATTTTCAACTTAAAGGGCCAGCAAATATCTTCAACAAAATAATAGAAGAAAACTTCCCAATCCTAAAGAAAGAGATGCCCATGATCATACAAGAAGCCTACAGAACTCCAAATAGATTGGACCAGAAAAGAAATTCCTCCCGACACATAATAATCAGAACAACAAATGCACTAAATAAAGGTAGAATATTAAAAGTAGTAAGGGAGAAAGGCTAAGTAACAAAAAAGGCAGGCCTATCAGAATTACACCAGACTTTTCACCAGAGACTATGAAAGCCAGAAGAGCCTGGACAGATGTTATACAGACACTAAGAGAACACAAATGCCAGCCCAGGTTACTATACCAGGCCAAACTCTCAATTACCATAGATGGAGAAACCAAAGTATTCCACGACAAAACCAAATTCACACATTATCTTTCCACGAATCCAGCCTTTCAACAGATAATAACAGAAAAAAAAAAAAAACAATACAAGGACGGAAATCACGCCCGAGAAAAAGCAAGAAAGTAATCCCTCAACGAACCTAAAAGAAGACTGCCACAAGAACAGAATGCCACTCTAACAACAAAAATAAAAGGAAGCAACAATTACTTTTCCTTAATATCTCTTAATATCAATGGACTCAATTCCCCAATAAAAAAACATAGACTAACAGACTGGCTACACAAACAGGACCGAACATTCTGCTGCTTACAGGAAACCCATCTCAGGGAAAAAGACAGACACTACCTCAGAGTGAAAGGCTGGAAAACAATTTTCCAAGCAAATGGTCTGAAGAAATCAGCTGGATATCATTCTGATATCGAATAAAATTGACTTCCAACCCAAAGTTATCAAAAAAGACAAGGAGGGACACTTCATACTCATCAAAGGTAAAATCCTCCAAAAGGAACTCTCAATTCCGAATATTTATGCCCCAAATGCAAGGGCAGCCACATTCATTAAAGACACATTAGTAAAGCTCAAATCACACATTGCACCTCACACAATAATAGTGGGAGACTTCAACACACCACTTTCATCAATGGACAGATCCTGGAAACAGAAACTAAACAGGGACACAGTGAAACTAACAGAAGTTATGAAACAAATGAACTTAACAGATATCTACAGAACATTTTATCCTAAAACAAAAGGATATACCTTCTTCTCAGCACCTCATGGGACCTTCTCCAAAATTGACCATATAATTGGTCACAGACCAGGCCTCAACAGATACAAGAATATTGAAATTGTCCCATGCATCCTATTCAGACCACCATGGACTAAGGCTGATCTTCAATAACAACATAAATAATAGAAAGCCAACATTCACGTGGAGACTGAATAACACTCTTCTCAATGATACCTTGGTCAAGAATGGAATAAAGAAAGAAATTAAAGACTTTTTACAGTTTAATGAAAATTAAGCCACAACTTACCCAAACCTATGGGACACAATGAAAGCATTTCTAAGAGGGGATCTCATAGCTCTGAGTGCCTCCAAAAAGAAACTAGAGAGAGCACACAGTAGCAGCTTGACAACACATCTAAAAGCTCTAGAAAAAAAGGAAGAAAATTCACCGAAGAGAATTAGACAGCAGGAAATAATCAAACTCAGGGGTGAAATCAACCAAGTGGAAAGAACTATTCAAAGAATTAACCAAACGAGGAGTTGGTTCTTTGAGAAAATCAACAAGATAGATAAACCCTTAGCTAGACTCACTAGAGGGCACATGGAAACCATCCTAATTAACAAAATCAGAAATGAAAAGGGAGACGTAACAACCAATCCAGAAGAAATCCAAAACACCATCAGATCCTTCTACAAAAAGCTATACTCAACAAAACTTGAAAACCTGGACGAAATGGACAAATTTCTGGACAGATACCAGGTACCAAAATTAAATCAGGATCAAGTTAACGATCTAAACAGTCCCATATCCCCTAAAGAAATAGAAGCAGTCATTAATAGTCTCCTAGCCAAAAAAAAGCCCAGGACCAGATGGGTTTAGTGCAGAGTTCTACCAGACCTTCAAAGAAGATCTAATTCCAGTTCTGCACAAACTATTCCACAAAATAGAAGGAGAAGGAACTCTACCCAACTCATTCTATGAAGCCACAATTTCTCTGATACCTAAACCACAGAAAGATCCAACAAAGATAGAGAACTTCAGACCAATTTCCCTTATGAATATTGATGCAAAAATACTCAATAAAATTTTCGCTAACCGAATCCAAGAACACATTAAAGCAATCAAACATCATGACCAAGTAGGTTTTATTCCAGGGATGCAGGGATGGTTTAATATACAGAAATCCATCAACGTAATCCATCATATAAACAAACTCAAAGACAAAAACCACATGATCATCTCGTTAGATGCAGAAAAAGCATTTGACAAGATCCAACACCCATTCATGATAAAAGTCTTGGAAAGGTCAGGAATTCAAGGCCCATACCTAAACATGATAAAAGCAATCTACAGCAAACCAGTAGCCAACATCAAAATGAATGGTGAGAAGCTTGAAGCAATCCCACTAAAATCAGGGACTAGACAAGGCTGTCCACTCTCCACATACCTATTCAACATTGTACTTGAAGTCCTAGCCAGAGCAATTCCACAACAAAAGGAGATCAAGGGGATACAAATTGGAAAAGATGAAGTCAAAATATCACTTTTTGTAGATGATATGATAGTATATATAAGTGACCCTAAAAATTCCACCAGAGATGTCCTAAACCTGATAAACAGCTTCGGTGAAGTAGCTGGATATAAAATTAACTCAAACAAGTCAATGGCCTTTCTCTACACAAAGAATAAACAGGCTGAGAAAGAAATTAGGGAAACAACACCCTTCTCAATAGTCACAAATAATATAAAATATCTTGGTGTGACTCTAACTAAGGAAGTGAAAGATCTCTACTATAAGAACTTCAAGTCTCTGTAGAAAGAAATTAAAGAAGATCTCAGAAGATGGAAAGATCTCCCATGCTCATGGATTGGCAGGATCAACATTGTAAAAATGGCTATCTTGCCAAAAGCAATCTACAGATTCAATGCAATCTCCATCAAAATTCCAACTCAATTCTTCAACGAATTAGAAAGAGCAATCTGTAACTTCATCTGGAATAACAAAAAACCTAGAATAGAAAAAAACTCTTCTCAAGGATAAAAGAACCTCTGTTGGAATCACCATGCCTGACCTAGAGCTTTACTACAGAGCAATTGTGATAAAAACTGCATGGTACTGGTATAGTGACAGACAAGTAGACCAATGGAATAGAATTGAAGACCCAGAAATGAACCCACACACCTATGGTCACTTGATCTTCGACAAGGGAGCTAAAACCATCCAGTGGAAGAAAGACAGCATTTTCAACAAATGGTGCTGGCACAACTGGCGGTTATCATGTAGAAGAATGTGAATTCATCCATTCCTATCTCCTTGTACTAAGGTCAAATCTAAGTGGATCAAGGAACTTCACATAAAACCAGAGACACTGAAACTTATAGAGGAGAAAGTGGGGAAAAACCTTGAAGATATGGGCACAGGGAAAAGATTCCTGAATAGAACAGCAATGGCTTGTGCTGTAAGATAGAGAATTGACAAATGGGACCTCATGAAACTGCAAAGCTTCTGCAAGGCAAAAGACACTGTCAATAAGACAAAAAGACCACCAACAGATTGGGAAAGGATCTTTACCTATCCTAAATCAGATAGTGGACTAATATCCAATATATATATAAAGTACTCAAGAAGGTGGACTCCAGAAAATCAAATAACCCCATTAAAAAATGGGGCTCAGAACTGAACAAAGAATTCTCACCTGAGGAATACCGAATGGAGAAACACATGAAAAAATGTTCAACAGCCTTAATCATCAGGGAAATGCAAATCAAAACTACCCTGAGATTCCACCTCACACCAGTCAGAATGGCTAACATCAAAAATTCAGGTGACAGCAGATGCTGGCCAGGATGTGGAGAAAGAGGAACACTCCTCCATTGTTGGTGGGATTGCAAGCTTGTACAACCACTCTGGAAATCAGTCTGGCGGTTCCTTAGAAAATTGGACATAGTCCTACCGGAGGATCCAGCAATACCTCTCCTGGGCATATATCCAGAAGATGTCCCAACCGGTAAGAAGGACACAGGCTCTACTATGTTCATAGCAGCCTTATTTATAATAGCCAGAAGCTGGAAAGAACCCAGATGCCCCTCAACAGAGGAATGGATACAGAAAATGTGGTACATTTACACAATGGAGTACTACTCAGCTATTAAAAAGAATGAATTTATGAAATTCATAGCCAAATGGATGGACCTGGAGGGCATCATCCTGAGTGAGGTAACACAATCACAAAGGAACTCACACAATATGTACTCACTGATAAGTGGATATTAGCCCAAAACTTAGGATACCCAAGATATAAGATACAGTTTGCTAAACACATGAAACTCAAGAAGAATGAAGACTGAAGTGTGGAAACTATGCCCCTCCTTAGACTTGGGAACAGAACACCCATGGAAGGAGTTACAAAGTTTGGAGCTGTGATGTAAGGATGGACCATCTAAAGACTGCCATATCCAGAGATCCATCCCATGATCAGCATCCAAACGCTGACACCATTGCATTCACTAGCAAGATTTTGCTGAAAGAACCCAGATATTGCTGTCTCTTGTGAGACTCTGCAGGGGCCTGGCAAACACAGAAGTGCATGCTCACAGTCAGCTAGTGAATGGATCACAGGGCCCCCAATGGAGGAGCTGGAGAAAGTACCGAAGGAGCTGAAGGGATCTGCAACCCTATGGGTGGAACAACATTATGAACTAACCAGTACCCCCGAGCTCTTGACTCTAGCTGCATATGTATGAAAAGATGGCCTATTCGGCCATCACTGGAAAGAGAGGCCCATTGGACATGCAAACTTTATATGCCCCAGTACAGGGGAAAGCCAGGGCCCAAAAAAATGGGAATGGGTGGGTAGGGAAGTAGAGGGGAGAGTATGGGGGACTTTTGGGATAGCATTGGAAATGTAATTGAGGAAAAGATGTAATAAAAATATATATATACTCATAGACATTAAATAGCATAATTAATTTTTAAATATACTATTGAAATAAAGATTTCAGACATCTATGTAAATGGCTTAAAATCTTGCAAAGTCCATTTCTTTTAGAATCATAATTTTCCTAAGGTGCAGTGTATGCAGTGCAGAGTGCCACAGTGGCACTAAGTCACAGGACAACAGTGATCTTTGCTATTGTCACATCCTTGATTTTCTTAAGCAATTGATTTACACATTGGTTCTCCTCAAGAACAGTGGCAGTTGTTAAATCTGGTCCTCTCCACTCTACTGCAGTTGTCTTGAATACTTTCTTCTGAGTTCTATTTCCTTCTTAAGATTCCCCCTACAGCATTGAGATCCATGGAAATTTCCCAACTACAAAGTGTACAGGGATGATCTAAATTGCAGTTCATTTTGGATGAAAATCTCTCATTTTCTCAGACAATTTTGGCTGATATGGATTCTGATTTTGAAGGAAAATATCTGAATATAGACTCTGGTTTTATAACAGAAAGGAAGCTTTCTCATCCTCATGCTTGAAAGGGCTTTTGAATTGGCAATTGACATTGAGTGGTATAGCATAGCAATATTATGTTACTTTATAATTAAACATTTCAAATTCATGTTCCTTTTTAAATTTCCCATTTGAATTGCACATCCTTTTTGGTATGTCTGTGGAAAGACATTTGAAATGGATTCATTTTCTTAAACTCTCATAAGTAGCAAGAGTTACATAAGGTATTATTCTTTAAATCTGAGATTCCTTCTCTCTCTCTCTCTTCTCTCTCTCTCTCTCTCTCTCTCTCTCTCTCTCTCTCTCTCTCTCTCTCTCTCTCTCTCTCTCTCTCTGATTGTTACACAGTTGTCCACTGCTTGTTCTCCGATGAACAAGTAGGTGTGGCAGACAGAGGACAACCTCAGGGGTTGTCATTACAATCCCTATGCACCTTGTTCAAAAAGGATCTCTCATTGACTGGAAACAGAATAATTGGCAAAATTCCTGAGTCAAAGAGTCCTAATGTTCCACTTTTCCCAGCCTCCTGAGTATGTGTATGCCCATACTGCAAAGCCCGACATTCCCACCTGTGTTCTAGCATTGTAAACCAAGGCTCATGTGCTTGTAAGGGAGGTGCTTTCTTGTTACACATTTAGTGTTGCTACTAATGTTTTTATACAATACACTGTGATGGTGGGTATTTTCTTCCTGTGCTCATCCCTTTTAGATTGTCCTCACCTCGATACTCACCCAACTTCATGCTTTCCAGTCTCTTCCATGAGGAAGGTTGAAAAGCACTGCTCTAAACAAACACACAACAGAAAACAACACATAAAATAAAAAGTCAGAGCAAACAAATAAAAAAATACAGATAATGAACTCTTCTATTTACATTCCACTGACATACCACTGAAATCTTAATAACTTGTAAATGCCAAAGCTCTTCATGTATTCACTTAGAAAATTCTAAAGACAACAATAGACAATAAGGAAGCAACAGCTTGCCTAAAGGAGATTTGGAGTATTTTCTGATCGTAGCATTTGGATAGGAGCTAGGAAGAAGAGTCTGGGAAAGTAGGAATCCCGTCAGCATTGATTACCTGCAACACGCTGGACATACATCTAATTGTAGCTAGCTCTTGAAAGTCCTAAAACTACCCAAAATAGTTGCTGTTCAAAATGAACAGTTGAACATAGAGTGAGGAAGCTGGGTTTGGAAACTGGTAGAAGTATCTCCCATGATCATGTACAAATTATTTTCTTCTGTGAGTCTGGGACCCACAGAACTAATATAAAGTACGTGTTCAATAAAAACAACACAAAAAATATCATTATAACAAAAGTGCCAAACACAAACAAAATGAGGTAACATAAATAAGGAATATTCTTGTTCTTAAGGACGTCCCTGAGCATGTCACATAGTCTGCACAGGTTCAAGCCAGACTGGGCCCAACACAAAAAAGGTGAAATGGAAACACCAAGTCAGTCCTAGCCAAGAAGCTGTTTGCAGTTGATACTGTCAACAAGCACATTGAAACCATCAAACTAGACCACTCCATAAGTCAACACACACACATACACACACACACACACAGACACACACACACCACTTTATTGAAGAATGAACTGCTAGGCTTAGAATTCTCAGAGCAGTAGCTATGTGGGAAAGTAAACAGATTTTATTTTGTGCTAATCAGCATGGTGGGTATAAACTGATTGTAGAGGATAGCAGGGTGGGAGTGGGTGGGATTTTATATGATGGTCGTCAGATGGTAGGGAGTACATTTTATATGAGAGTGGGGTGGATTTAAAGGGTTTTATATGATATTCAGTATGTACTTGTAAATGGATTGTGTATGACAGGCAAGTAGGAATCAGTGGACTTTATATGATATTCAACAGGTAAGGGTGAGTGGATTTTATATGATATCAAGGTGGGGTGGATAGTTTTATAGGATAGTCTTCTGGTTGGGGGTGAGGGCATTTTGTATGATAGCAAGATGGGGGTGAATGTCAGGTTTTGTATGATATTCAGTTAGTTAACTTTTTTGTGATAGTTGGGTAGGGGTTAGCAGATATAATGTAGTTAGCAATATAGAGGTTTCTGTGCTCACTACAGGCTGATCTGTTTACTCTGGGAGTATATGCAATTTGCTCCAGTCCGTTGATGGTCAGGGGCTGAGAAGATAAATAGCTTCTCTCATGACAAACTGAAATTAGCCTCACCATGATTCTAAAGAATTCTAAATTCAGGATTCTGTTTACCCTGTAAGAATCCAGTGTAGGTTGGCTCTGGGTTGACCTCTTGGGAGGGAGTCACCCGCCCTGCCATTCTGAGGCGTGCTTTAACACATAAGATATATCAGCCAGCAAAGGGTGAACACATACTTGTTTTTATGCATTTATCTTACTTTATTTTATTTCTTAATTTATTTTCAATTAAAATACAATTAAAACACTTTCGATGCTTTTCTTCCTCCATTGAGCTCCTCTCAGTTACCCTGCCTCAAACTCCTTTAATAGGAGTTTTTTTCAGTGTTGTTGATATACACACATATACATGCACAAATATATATTTTACATACTACATGTATGTTAGTTAAATGCACAATATACATATATATATATATATATATATGACTATTCTGGATTGGACAACCAATAAGGGAGCTTATCCAGGGAAGAGCCTAATTTTCTTCCTACCAATCATTAGTTTATAGATTTGTCTAGAATAGGGCCATCCCAAATTTCCCCCTTTACATAGTAAAGTGTCTACTGATAATGTGATTGTTCTGGTTTTGCTTAAAAAAACATGAAACAGTAGAATTGAATGCAGGCAAGGTTGTGGTGAAAGAGGAACCATTATTCACTGTTGGTGAAATTCGTGCAGACACTCTCAAATATTTGTGGAAAATACTTTTTTTAAATGTTTTTATTAATCATTGTATTTGATTGCATTTCAAATGATATCCCCTTTCCAAGTTAGTCTTCCTCAACCCCCCATTTCATCTTCCCTCTTCTTCCTCTCCTTTGCCTCTATGAGGGTGCTCCTTCACCCTTTTCCACTCTCTCACCCACTTCCGCCTCACCACTCTAGCTTCCTCCTATTCTGTGGCATCATCACTTAAAAAGAAACCTATCAATGGGTCAGACTATACCACTCCTTAGCAGATGCTTAAAGCATTTGCAAGCTTACTTCCACCAGTGCATATTCAATCACAGTCAATACTGTCCTGGTCACAGTAGCCTGGAAATGCAAACAACCTAAATGTCCTACAACAGATGAACGCATTATGAAAATGGACTGGGTACATATACATAACAGAACACCATTTCGCTGTATGAAAAAAATCAAATCAAGAATTCTAAATGGGTGGATCTAGAAAAGTTATATTGACTAAGGTAACCTGGATTCAGAAAGACAAATTCTACAGGTTCTCTTTCATCTACAGTTTCTACTGTTAAATCCTAATATGTGACTTATAACGTGAAGTATCCTCCAACGCCATGAAAAGTTACAGGGACTGTTGGTGTGGGAGGTGTTGGAGGGGATTTTTGGGTAATGAGTGACTGGAAATAAATACAAACAGAGGAGGGATGTAGACATACACAGACAGAAGTTTAAGAAAGGTTAGTTGGATTGAAATTGCACCCTACATCAACAAAAAAATTATTTTTAGATTTTTATATGATACATGTTGATCATATTCTTTCCCTTATCTAAAATCCCACCCATCCAAATTTGTGTTCCTCCTCTTTCATTAAAAACAAAACAACAAAACGACCAAAACAGAACCAAACACAGATAATCACACATGGAGTTCATTTTGTTGAACAACAATTTCTGGGACTCTGCCCTGCAGTTTGGTAGTTATAATTTCAGAATTAGAGAAATGTGCACAGTGGTTTCCTTAGTGCCTCCACCATTTGGAGTCCCAGCAGCAATGAATAAATGTTCCCCATTTTTCATGCCATCAACAACATCTCCAGTAATTTGTTTTATTAATCTTGGCCTTGAGAATGACATAAACTGAAATACCAAAATAGTTTGCACTTTTCCTGTTGAATAATAATGCTAAGCATTTTCTCAGTATTATTTAGTCTTTGGTGTTTCATCACTTGAGAACTCAGCTTACTTCTATATCTCATTAAACTGTGGTATTTGCTTTCTTGATCTTCAGTTTTGTTTGAATTTCTCACAAGAATTATGTTGGAATTTTGATGAGTTTTCATTGAATATGTAGATTGCTTTTGCTAAGATGACCATCTGAACAAGCTGATTGCTGATTAACCATCAAGTCCCTAAAAAGACAATTTGAATTCATGAATTTTTTCATTAATTTTATTGTGTTTATATCATGTTAGTAGTAAATATCCAGCACTGAAAAGCAGAAGAGTTACTTGTATTTGAATATAATATTCATATGAATATATGTAATTATTGGATAGTTTTAATTTGATTGTTTTCTTGCTAGCATGGATAAAACACCACCTTTAGTAGTGAATTCACACCTAGTACATACTATTATTTGTGATAGTCTTCAGCAAAGTTATATCTGTCTAACCAGACAAGCAACTTGTTTATACATTAGAGCCTTGAGGGTAGGTGTTGTTAATTACATTTCACCAGCAACTGACATGTGATTAATTACAAGTGCGAAATCTATTCTTCAGGTGACTAGAAAACTCCATTTACTTGGCAATGCTTATCTTTTCATAGTTGTATTATTCCTCTCAATATGGGGAATAGTATTACATGTCTACTGTGAAAGAGATGAGAACAGATCTTGAAAATTTGACAATTATGTAAAAATAACGTAAATGTTGATGTCAAACATATTTGAGCAAGCAAGACTCTCTCAAGAATTTATAACCACATGAGGGGTTTATGTTGTAAAGTTATTTAAAGCATCATAAATGTTTATATATTGAACAGTATGGTGTAAGAACAAGGAATTATTTCTGTAACTATATGAACTTGCATTCAATTTCCAAATGCAATTTAATGTTCATTATGGATCTCAGTTGGGAAGATTACATTTTATAAACTGTTTTTGTTCTGTAGTCATCAGTTTGTATTTTATTTTGTATATATAGGCATTTTGTTAGCAGTTGTGTCTGTATAGTGATTGTATGTCTAGTTCCTGAAGCGGCAAGGAGGAGGTATTGTGTCCTCTGGAAGTGGAGTTACCTGTGGTTGTGAGGTACCCTGTTGGAGGTGGGAATTTATCCTACCATCTCTTGAAGAACAGACACAACTCTTAACTGTTGATACATCTCTCCAGTCCAAGCAATGAATATTTTATTCATAAAGATTGAGGATTTTCTTCTGTTTAATTCAATTATAGATTTTTACTACTTAGATGATAATTTATTAGTTTCTGTAATCAAAGCCTTGTACACAATACTTTAAATATTTACCAGCGATTGTTGCCATGTAAAAATGAGCAAAAAGTAAACTTAACCTTTATAGATCCATATTGTTGTAAATTTTTGTATAATATATACCAAAGAGGGAAGCAAAAATTCTTTTTGCCAAAGTTGAAAACAGCTAAGTTTTAAACAAATTCAAATTATGCATGATCTCTCTCTCTCTCTCAATATCTCTGTCTCTGTCTCTCTCTGTCTCTGTCTCTCTCTCTCTCTCTCTCACTCTCTCTCTCTCTCTCCCTCTCTCTCTCTCAGACACACACACACACATATTCTTTTGATTTTTTATTTTATTTGACGGTTCTAATATAATTATTTTCTCACATATAACTCCAAATCTATTCAAATTTGTTGCTTTGATCTCTTTTAAATTCATGACTTCTTATTTCATTAAATGTTATTAAATGCATATATGCATATACAAATATATTAATCAATATATCCTGCTCATTGTCAATGTACAACATTATTTGAATGTATGATTTTATGGCTGTCCATTCGGGGTTGGGTAGCTAATTGATGTGCTTTTCCTTTGGCGAGACTATTTCTCCCACTCTTAGCCTTCCTCAATTGCCTGCAGCTTCTTGTGTAGGGTTGAAGTCACATGGGCTTTCACATCTCCACCGCTGTGTATTTATCGGTGTTATCTTTGTTCAGCTCATGGTTAGGCAGTTATGCTTGTGAGATTTTATTGTTTAAATTCTAACACTTCTAGGAGAAATTTTCACAAAAATCTCCTTGATTTTTTTTGGGGTGGGGGGTGGGGGGAGTCTTATGATCTCTGTTCTATCCTCTTCCTGACAATGTTCTCACAGCATTAGATGTGGCAGATTTCTTGCATGCAAATCCACTGGAATGGGATCCACAATTTAGCATTTTGATTGACTGTAGTTTTCTGTAATTGCAATTGTATTTTAAGGAGAATTTTCCTTGATAAGGGGTGGGGAATACATTTAATTGTGGGTATAAGGAAAAATGCAATGCAAAACGTCAAGGATTGTACTTTTTTGAATAAGTAGTTGTCTCTCATGATCCATGACTTCATTAGCCTTTGCTTGTTGCCTACATTTTATTACTAGGACCCTGGTACATTTTGTTGTTATTTTACAATAACATACTAATTAATCAGTGTTAATTAAACACTTATTAATTGACCTTAATTATTGGGGAAACTGAATCAAATTCAGAAAGTGTTTTCCAAAAATTATATCATGTAGGTTACTGTCTAAGTTTTCTAACGGCTATTTCAAGTTTCATGCTTGCGTCTTTAATCAATAAGATATTTTTGGTTGTTTCCAAAGGTATCAGATATGCATAATATCTAATATTCCTGCATGGGTTCTCTTTATTTTTTCCAGCCTATTAGTTGAAAATGATATTTTTCTTGCAGTTTAAGGGGTCTGTATCTTTGTCAAGATTAAACAACTGAGATTATATGTAGTAGTGTTTGAATTTTTGAATTTGTTCTACTGGTCTACATGCATGTTTTGTGCAGATACCATATAGTTTTTATTTTTATGGCTCTGTTATACATGTTAAGATCTGAAATTGTAACCAGTCTATTAGTTGAAAATGATATTTTTCTTGCAGTTTAAGGGGTCTGTATCTTTGACAAGATTAAACAACTGAGATTATATGTAGTAGTGTTTGAATTTTTGAATTTGTTCTATTGGTCTACATGTATCTTTTGTGCAGATACCATATAGTTTTTATTTTTATGGCTCTGTTATACATGTTAAGATCTGAAATTGTAACCCTTCTAGTTTATTCTTTTTGCTCAGAATTGTTTTGGCTATCTGGGGTTTTTTGGTGACTTCTTATAAAGTTTTGGGCAGTTTTATTTTATTGTTTTCGGATGATTGAAGATTGATCACTATCTTCTCGGTATATTTGTGTTGGCATGTGTAAAAACTATTGATTAGTGAAAATTTATACTGCATGCTATCACATTGCTGAATTTGTTAATGATTATTAGAAGTTTTCTGGTAGAATGTTTGGGATATCTCACATAGGATTATGTCATAAGAAAAACCCAATATGCATTTCTTTACACTATTTATGTCCCTCTTATTTACTGCTCTTGTATCATTGCTCCAGCTAGTGTTTCAAATACATTATTAATAGGCATGGAGATAGTGGATTCACCAATCTCTTTCTTGACTTAAGTGGAATTGATTCAACTTAGGATGACTGTATCTTTGAGTTTCTCATATATAGCTGTGATTTTACTGAGTTATATAGTTTAGTACTACATTCCTTGCAACATTTTTCATGTAGACATTTTGGATTTTGTTAAAGGTCTTTCATGTGTCATGTTGCTGCTTTTTAATTTTAAGACCATTTGTGACTTTTTACAGTGACTGACTTAAGTATGTTGAATAAAACTATCATTTCAGAGAGAAAATCAACTTGATCATGGCAGATAATCTTCTTGTTGCATGTCTGTCTTTGCTTGCAAGTATTTCATTGAAAGTTTTTGGGTCCATATTCACTAGAGATGTTTGCCTGTAGTTTTTCTTTTGGTCATACTTTTACTTGGTTTAGATACTGACTTCAAACTTGAAGTTTAGGAATGCTCTTTGTGGTTCTCCAGTTTGTTTTGTGTCTCTCAATGTTGTTTATATTAGAATAGTTTCCATGTATTGCTGAGTAGAACATATCCTTTGGATATTAGTAGAATATCTTACTGAAATTTATTATATAGATTTGATGTATGATGTCAATGAATTCCAGTGTTCTCTATTTTTGTCCAGATGACCTGTCTGTTGAAGAAGATGGTGTATTGACAGATCAATGCTACTCTGTCCCTTTAACTCTAGTAGCAGATTGTTTTTTTAAGTCTATTTTGCCAGCTCTAAGAATACTGACACCATCTTGCATCCTGATCCTATTTGGTTGGAGCATGCTGTCCTTCCCTTCATTCTAAGGAAGTACATATATTCAAAGCTAATATATTGGTCTTGTAAGCAACAAATGGATTTTCTTTTATGATCCATTCTGGTCATTCTCTGTCTTTTGAGAGAAGAATAGAGACAATTGATATCAAAGTTATTATTGAAATATGTGTTAAATGGGGTCTTCATAATATTGGTTTTGGTGGTATTGTTTGTGTCCTCAGTGGTACTTAGTATATTGATATTTTTGGTGTTTTTACTTTTCATAATGCTCAATTTTCTCTTGTTCTTTTTTTATGATATTGCTTCCTATATTTTCTTTAGGTTTGACTTATTAATGTAATTATTAGGCTTTTTATATTATGGAATTTTTTCTTCATCCTTCAATGATGGGGATAGTTTTGATGGTTACATTAGTCTAGAGTAGAATTCATTCTATTTTAGGCCTTGTAATGTATTGTTCCAGACCTTTGGCATTCAGGGTTTCCACTGAGGAAATTAGATGGCATTATGATGGCATTATTTGCAGCTTTATAACACTTTCTTTGTTGTACACCTGTACTGGTTTACCCATGCTATTCCTGGTGGGTTTTCCTTAAGGACCTGGTGTATTGGTTATGCCACATGCTTCTTGTTTCTGTATGGTTGTGTCTTTCCTTAGTTGGAGGAAGTTTTCTTCTATGACCATGTTGAAGGTCTCACTAATCACTGACTTGGGATTCCTCTCCTTTATATGTCCCTATAATTTGAATTTTTGTTTCTTTTTTTTTTCCTCAGCCCAAATTTTCTATATGCTCCATTCCTATGTTTTAAAAAATGTTCATATTCCTCAGTGATTAGGATTAGACGTGTGATTCTCAACTTTCCTAAAGCTGCAACACTTTAATACATTTCTTTATGTTGTGGTGACCCCCAACCATAAAATTACTTCATTGCTACTTTATAACTATAGTTATACTACTACAACATAAATATAATTATAATATAAATTCATAAGGTATCTGATATGTGACAACTGAATGGTATCAACCCACAGAATGAGAACTACTGGTGTAGGCCCTCTATTTTGAGTCCTGATATTTCATCTACTGTTTCACTCATTCTACTTTCCCTTGAGTTTTCTAGCTGAAGTTTTGGAGTTATTTTTATTCTACATTCATTTCATCTTTAGTATCCTCCAATGTCCCTGGCTCTGTATTGAATCCCATTCTCAAGTACTCGATTATCTTCATTTGCATCATGCTTGCCTTATATTTGAATTTACTTGAGAATCACTCAGATATTTATTCTCCATAAGCTTTTCTTCTTAATTCCATTGAGTTGTTTCTTTGTGTTTTAACTCCTTGAATTATTTGATGGAGTTTATGGTTGTTTCATTAAATGGTTCTAGGTAACTTTCATTTGTGGATATAACTAAAGGACTAATAGGTATTTCAGAGATAACACTGTCTTAAAAATATTGTTTATATTGTTTATATTTTTTGAATGATCTGAGAAATTAGATTTCCTTTATTACCTCTAAGACTCATGGAAACTTCAATTTGCAGAAGAATGGATATAGGTTCTGGTTGGGACTTGAGGTTGGAAATGGCTTGGTGTAAAATGGAGTCAGGTAGAAAGCAGAAAATGTATTTGTCAAGAGGATGTTCCTTTTGGTCCAAGCCTGCAACATAGGCATAGATCTGGTTGGCTGGAAAGGTTGATTGTGGCATGGGAGAATCCTGTGTTTTATGGAATGTTCAGGGAATGTACTGGTAGAAGTCTGCAGTGCAGTCAGGTGTGTATATAATAATACAGCATACTGCATGTGGGACCAAGGCTAGACCTGCTGGGTGTGGGAGAGACATAAAGGGAAACGGTCAGAGAGACTCACAAGACTAGTCAAAATCAAATGATATGGGTCTGAATGGTTGGAAAGGTTTAAGGTGGAGCTGAAGACAAGTAAAACACATCCTGGGAAGATTCATGCTAGAACTCCCGAAGTTGTATTTATAGAAGATGTGCAAATATAATAAGTGTTATTAAATCAACAGAAGCTGCAGATTTCCCAGGTCCTGACATTATTTGACAAAATCGTAAAGATACACTAAACACTTTTTTTTAAAGTAGTTAGCTGGAGGTGGGGGAATAAACAAAATGCCAGAAAACAGCAAAGATTTGTTGCTGTTGTGGTACCTGATATCATTGTTTAATTAGCTTCCTAATTATTATATGGAAAGAAAAGATTCTGAGTAAAAAAATTAAGATAGCTGTACTAAAGCATGTTACCACTTTTTAACTTGATGTATGATTCAATATTCTCCTGCATTTCTACAACTAGAATCCTAAAGGCTATAATTTGAAAATCATCATTTGAAGCTTGACTCTATTTTTATAATAGCAGGCCCAACTGTTGTTATAACACAGCTCTGTAAAGAAACGCATTCCTAAATAGGATTTCCTTTACTAGTGGTACAGCTCTAAAGAGTCACTCTTTTTGTGTTCATGAGCTAAGAGCAAATATGAAACAGAAATAAAAAGAAAGAAAGGAAGGATGGGTGGGTGGAAGGAGGGAAAGAAGTTAGGAAGGAAAAAGGAAAGAAAAAAGTCCCTAAAGCAACTAATGAAAAACTTCATGACAACTGTGTTAATGTGAAGAAAGCTTATTAGAAACACACAAGAGTTAACTTTATCAGCACTTCACCTAATGTGTTGGATGCTGAGAGTTCCATGTAAGAAAGCCAGTGCCATGTAATGCTTCAGTGCCCCAAGCCACAAAGCAAACACAGCGTCATTTCAAACAGAAGCAGAAGCCAAGCTTTGAATGATAAATGTTTCTTTGTTGAACTTACTCATTTATTTGTATAAATGTTGACAATGTATTATTGTATGATTACAATATTGAAACTTGATATTTTTAGAGCCAAATTTAATCAAAGAATTTAGCAGTAAATGGCATCTTCTTTGAGGACAGGGTGCTATTATTTATGTTATAGAAATGAAAGAATAAGAGCAGACACATGAACTAACTTGTTACATGTGAATAGTTAATGAACAATGAGTGGGTTATTCTCCTTGTCAGTTGTTACCTAAACTCTGCTGATGTAGCTAAAGGTAATAATCAAAAATATTTTAAGAAGGGTTTCTCCTAGATTTTAATTTGCTAATTTTAAATACTCCAAACCTCACTGTATTTCTCTATGAAGTCCAAAGTAATAGAGTATGATAAACATATTAATTTATAACAAAAACATGACTACAAATATTAATCAGGTTTATAAAGGTAGAAACTTTTTTTTAAAGTAGTAAGCCCATAGAAGTAGTGACCTAAAATTAATACTTAAAAGAGAAATAAACTTTGATCATTTTAAAGGAAAAAAAAGTCACAAAATTTAAATTATTCTAAATACATTTTATTACTAAAGCATCTAAACCTAATCTTTACAGTTAATGCATGGAAATTTTATTAGGGAAACGATATAGTATTGGGGAAAATTATATTAATGTAAATATACATACTTAAACACACATAGATACATACATATGCTTCTACAATATTGATATTAGTTGTCTGTGTTGTTTACACTTTGATTTTTTTTCTGATCATGGCCCAAAGTTTACTAAGAGTCTGTGCTTATATAAGCAGAGAGCCCATCTCCCACAGATCCATTCTTGATGCCTGTCGCCAGCCTGTAGGTGATCTATCTGAAAAAAACTTGTTTGGCAAGTAGGTGTAAATTACTGGATTGCTTGCTGTCTCTGGAATATCTCCAGGGCCTCTCAGCAGGTAGCAGTGTCTTGGAGAAGAGCAGTGGCAGGTGACAGAACAATAGAGCCATCTACATCATAAAGCTCCACCCCAGGTGGTCTCATTTTCAGGCAGCAACGTCTGAATCAGCCTGCTTCAAGGCTGGGGGGAGGCTACAATTCCTCCCTAAATATATAATAAAAACTAGCTGGACTTGGGCATAAAATTTATTTATGCACCGTAGTCCTGCTTGGGAATTATGGTGGCTGGTGACTGTGCATGGCTTGGGGACTCAGATTTTTCTATGAACTTTTCTTATCCGTCAAGGAGAATATATGCAGCTTGCTTATGTTTATTTTGCACAAACATGGCTCTATGGTGTATTATTAATAAACCACGGCCTCTTGGCATATACCTCTGTCTTAGATTGGTATAGTTCAGAAATCTGGTTGCCCATCATTGGCTAACCGGTCCTCATAGAACACTTTATTCCAATCAGACCAAAGCCACCATATATACTCAATATGTTTCAGGGTTAGTAGAAATATTTTTTTAAAGAATCTGACTTTCATGTTTAACTCTGCAGTCAGTCTGTGTTAGACGTGAAAATATGTTTCTTTAAAATAAAATTATCCTGTGTGAGGTTGGACTAAGAAATCATTTGAACACAATTTCTCTGGATTTGTTTACATGTAAGGAGCACTGTTTGAAATACTCCTTGAATACTGCAGTGTAAATTTCTGTGTCACTGCTTCTCTGCTGCTGTGATGCTATTTATAATAGAGCATTCATTTCATTACATCTCAGTAAATTTTACAGTAAGACTCAGATTTTAATATTTAAATGAGTGCACTCACAAGGGATATAAAGCTCTCCATGTATACTTTAGAAGTTTTCCTTCCATCCTTCCTTCCTTCCTTCCTTCCTTCCTTCCTTCCTTCCTTTCTTTCCTTGCTTCTTTTTTTCTTTCAGTGGCATGAGGGGATTAAACAAGGAACTTCCTGTTCATTTAAGATACCTAGCCACATGACCAGTCCTCCTTTTTGTTTTGCTTTGGAGTAGGTCTCACTCTGTAGTCCTTACTGGACTGAACTCACTGTGTAACTCATGCTGTTCTCAGACATGTGGAAATTTTCTCTTTCTCGTTCCCCAAAGTGCAGGAATTCAAGCACAGACCCTGATACCCAGATTTATGCTTATTTCTTTAATGAAACTTATAGCACATGAGAAAAAATATAGGGGCCAACAGGTAAATAATGCACATAGAAAGACTTTGGAATATAGAGCTCTAAATGGGATAGAATCCCGTTCCTCACATCTCAGAAAAAAAAAATTGCAAAAGAGGCAGAAAGAGGGTAAGAGCAACAGGGGATAGACTGCACCAAGAGAACTGTGATTTTATCAAAGTTCATATGAGCCCATAGAGACAGATGCTGCAAGTCTTTACCACACAAGTCTTTACCAGGTCCTCCAGGTATGTAATACAACATTAAATTTAGTATTGTTTTATGGGGATTCTGAATGTGTGAACAAGTGGGTGTCTCATTCTTTTTTTGTTGTTGTTGTTAAGAAATGAAAATTTTATTTTTATTGGATATTTTATTTATTTACATTTCAAATATTATGTCCTTTCCCGACTTCTCCTCTGCAAAACTCCTATCTCATTCCCCCTCCCCTTGCTTCTATAAGAGTGTTCCCACACCCACCCACTCCCTTCTCACCGCCCTTGCATTCTCCTACACTGGGGCTTTGAGCTTTCACAGGACCAAGGGTCTCTCCTCCCATTGATGTTAGATAAAGCCATCCTCTGCTACATATGCAGCTGGAGCCATGGGTCCCTCCATGTGCACTCTTTGGTTGGTGGTTTGGTTCCTGGGAACTCTGTGTTTCTGGTTGGTTTATATTGTTGTTCTTCCTATGGGATTGCAAACCCCTTCAGCTCCTTCAATCCTTCCCCTAACTCCTTCATTGGGGTTCCTGAGCTCAGTCAAATAGTTGTCTGAGAGCATCCACATCTGTATTTTTCAGGCTCTGGCAGAGCTTCTCCAGAGACAGCTATATCAGACTCCTGTCAGCAAGCACTTCTTGGCATCCATAATAGTGTTTAGGTTTGGTGTTTATACGGGATGGATTCCCAGGATGGCCTTTTTCTTCAGTCTCTGCTCCTCACTTTGTCCCTGTAGTTCCTTTAGACAGGAGCAATTCTGGGTTAATAATTGGGAGATAAGTGTGTGGCCTCATTCCTCAAAGGGGGCCCTTGTCTAACCTCTGGATATGGTCTCAATAGGTTCGCTGGCCCCTTTGTTGGGCATTTCAGCAAATCTCATCCCTTTGGGTCCTTCTTAGAAGGGGGAACAAAATACTCATAGGAGTTAGAGGGTGGGAGAGACTTGGGAGGAAGAGAGGTGGGGAAGGGGGAAAGGGGGAAGGATCAGGAATGAGAGGATACTGATGGTCAGGAAATTGATAGCAATGCGGGATGGGGAACTGGGACTAGCCTCCTGAAATTTCCAGATACTGGGTGTCTGATTCTTATGCTTTTCTCTTTTTGTCTTTTCCTTCTGTCAGTTTCCTTTGTCAAACATTAATATGATGGCTTTTGTTTGACCTTGTATTTTACTTTATCATGCTTAGGCTTTATCCCTTAGAAACTTGGTTTTTTTGTTGTTGTTGTTGTTGTTGGTTGGTTGTTTGTTTTGTTTTGTTTTGTTTGCCAAAAAGGATACAGAAAGGAGTAAATCTGGATTGGAGGGTGTGTGGGTTGGAACTGGAGGAGTACAGTGAGGAGAAATTATACTAGAGATATGGTGTAATAATAAAGAATCTATCTTCAATAAAAGAGAAAAATGAAATCTGTCTTGTATTTAAAAAAAAGAAAATGCCTAGAAATGAATACCTAACTTAGAACCATTGTTATATATTTTACAACATATTATAATACAGAATGTATGGTGTAAAATGAGTAGAAGTTGAATATGATATCAACTGAATAAAATAATAGACAATTAAACCTAGAGAAAATATGGTCTTTAAAAGTATGAAATTCTTCCATAATTTATTCATATCTTAAAAAAACACATTGTTTGAGGTTCCAATATATTCAAGATGCTATCTTATAAGTGCAAACAATTTTACAAATGAAGGATGTTCAAGCAGTTAAAGAAGAGATAGCAAGAGCACATAACCCCTCACATTAGTGTCGCATGGCAACACTAATGATTTTCATAAACATAAAAATGTTACTATTCACTTGAAAATAAATAGTGTATATTTGTATAATTGCAAAGGTTATACTTTGCATTCACTGAGAAATTCCTGGAAATTTTTGAGAATGAATTTTGTTTTAATATAGGTTCAAAGTATAGTTTTATATCATGCTCCTTATTGGGTTCTCAGAGATGTTCAAGTGGTTAAAAATCCTTACTGCTTAATCAGTGAGTCTAGGCTTAGATCTGTACCTCTAGTTTCTGGGGATCTGATGCCATTTTCTGATTTCATGAGTGCCAGGATCTCATTTATTATTGTTTAAGCAGCTGATACATTCTTCCCTGAAGAAGATAATTTCTCTTCCTCTCAGGATTTCTTAGAATTTTGTAATTCTTTTTATTAATGTTGTGGACTCTGAAAAATTGTATTATTATCAGAATGTGTAATTACTTACATAAGTTTGTAAAGAAATTGTAACATATGAAGTAATTGTGAAATACATAAAGATATATATTCATATGTACATATATATTTAAATAAACTAGAAGAGATAGGAGTAAGATCACTTCGTTTTGCTATAAAATGTTATCTTCATGTGTAGTGCTACTTTCCCCATTACTATCAAAATGAGTTTTTGGTAAAATATCATAAAAGTTGAGGCTCTAGGCATAATAGGAAACAGAAGCCAAAGACAAACCGGCCTTTTAGATCCAGCAGTAGTGTGGTCAGGTTCAATGACACAAAATTCTAATTTCAGCGACTTTCAAATCCTAGACAAATATGGATCATAATCTTGGTTCTGTAACACTCATGGAAACAAGCTGAAATCTTCAACTGAATGTGTGCTGTGCACACACACACACACACACACACACACACACACACACACTCATGCTGCAAAAAACGTTTCAACTATATCTCTGTTGATGGCTCTGAAAACCTGTGAACCTTAACTCAAGTGTCATAATCTTGTTCTCTGTGAGAGGAGTTTAACTTTAGATTAGCTAACTTTCTACTTATTGTACAAACCTGATAAGATTCAGAGTCAGTCACAATCTAGATGTAGTTTGGACTTGCCCCGAATCTATTCCTACAACTAAATTATACTGGATATCATTGAGCTCAATTGAAATGGCATGAATTTTTTTTTCTAAAAATGTTGAACTACATCAAATTCTCCCAGTTGTTCTCATTGTTTATAATTTTCACTTTCACATTCTCAAATTATAATGCAGCAGCTTCACCAGTTAAGGTTATTTGATGATTGTGGCTACTCTTCTTGTCTTTCCTAGGGTTTCTGAGAATGTTGCCTTCATTTTCTTACACACCAGTAAGCTCTTGGTGCTGCTACAGTCCTGTCCTTTTTTTTTTTTTTTTCTCATCACTTGAGTCACTGTGCAGTTCACTGTTCTTAAATGTCATTTCTTCTCAATGTAATGATGAGATGCTCAAATGCTACATGTGTTAACCTTTAGTAGTTAATGCTGTTCAATAGAGCAACAGTCCACAGCAGTTCATTCACAAGGAAGAGGACAATGGAGTCTTAAAAAAATTGTGTGTGGAACTGAAACACACGTTTTCTATTATGATATTAGTTGGGGAAGAATTAGATATTGACAGAGCATAAAGAATCCAACCTGTAGGAAACAAAACCTGCTACACGGTGATTCATGGGTTCATTAAGTAGATAGAAAAGGGACTCAGATTGACTGATGAGATCTCCAGGACAGCATCTTTGAGTCTAAGAAACTTGAAAAGAGGGAACATTCGAGAGGTAAATAATTAATGTAGATTTCAAAGGCAGAAGATGACTGGAAAGTATGAGACAATAACTGCACTCATTTGCATTCAACTTTGGAAGCTACAGCACAATGCAGGCATCGCTGGAATAATATATTTCAAATGAACTGAACAAATTAAAATAACAATGATGGTGTGAAGTGTCCTAAGAGAGTGTCATGCCAGGTCAACATTGTTGATGTTGAAAATGGCAGTTGGATAATTAAGGAGACAGACTTGTGATCTGATACCTGTTCGCTTAATTCTGGACCCTTTAGAAAACCTGTTTCCCTGGCTTCATCATCATCTTACATTTCTGTGGGAACTGCAGTCTTTTAAAAATGTACTACCCACAAGGTACATGACTCTGTTTCATACTTAAATTATAACCCACTGCACAACCTGCAATTAAGCTAGCATAAAAAACTGTAGGTCTTGCAATATCAAGCAGATTTAATTATTCTAAGGTAGTACTATAAAGTAAAAAAGATAAATATATGAGGTTTTTTTCAGCCAAAAAACATCACTTCCAGACCTTTGTACACATATACTAATTCTAATCTAAAATTATACTTGATAATTAAATGCTACTTTGTAGAAATTGGTGGTGAAGATTTCTTTCTTTTGTATTAACTTATGGCAAAGATGATCAGATTTTTTCCATTTAAGTACAGTTCTTTCAAAGAGTATTGAAGATTTTATAATTAGAGAATTTTATATTTATACTGAACTGACATCTCATAAATATCACACTGTGCTTTTATATTCATATGTCCTATCCATAGCTAAAAATAGAAATACAACAATTAGCCTCAGAAATGTCTATTAAGCCAGAGAGAGGTTCATACAAAACTCAACATCATACAGGATTGTTATGTATAAAATAATAATGCAGCTTGTTCTTCAAGTGAAGTGAATCATAGAACAAAAGTGTGGCTAAGAAAATCTGGATGATTATTCCAACTTTATAAATTTGCAAAAATAAAATAATAAAAGACAATGTATCATTTAAACTAAAATAGAACAATGAGGCTACAATATTCTAAAGGACTATTTGTCTTAACAAATTCATTCATAAGGTAAAATAGCGTGATACTAATTACACCCCTTACTTTGATTATTTAAATTGTAAATAATTTTAATATTTTAACATAGAGACTGTTACAGGAATTTAAAGATATGTAGGTAATTCTAGTAGTGTTCACTTGAAACAGTATCATGAATATAAGGTTAGCTCTTTATTTTAATATGTTCTTTTAGCCCATGTCTGTTGTCAGGTATTCTTTGACAAACTAAAGCCTCCAACCTATAGGTAAAAGATGGTTTCATGCCACTGAGTAAGTTAATGAGGTATACTGTGCTCACTTTGGAAGCTCAGAAGGTTATTATTTAATAGGACCCTGATCTAAAGTTATATAAGAAGTAACATTTGTGGCTCTTAGGGGAAGGAGTTTCTTTGTTGGGGTATCTTGAAAGTCACTACCAATACTGAAGATACTATTTAGTAATAGAATTACTAATACATTGCTCAGGTTTATGTCAGCCTTTTGTTCACTGACCTAAACTTGACAAGAATATTTCTTTGTCATCAGTCCCCTATTTCAGGCCAGTTTATGGTTGCATATTTCTTCCCAAGGAAAGCCACTTGGCAATAAAGTTACAACAGTATGTTATTTAGAATAATGAATTAGATATAATAGTCACAAATTGTTTTTATCACAAACAACGGGGTAGTTTCCACTGAGGCATTTTTATTAATAAAGTACTACATGAATTAAAATGAAAATAGAATTGTGATTAAAATGTACTATAAACTTATGTAAAGAATATGAACTATCCCTTTTTCATTAAAGGAAGGAATTTAAATAATGAACACTTCTTTAGAATTGATGTTAATTTCAATTTGTATAACACAAAAAATGTTTAACTCAATAAAGAAGGTGTCTATATAACTTAGTTTCAGAGGTACAATCCAGATAACAATGGCAGATGAGAGCAGTGTCAGGAGTTCTTGCTGGAACCATTGGTTGTATCTAGAGCTAGGAAGCAGAACAAGATATTGGGGTCCCATAATTAATTTCTAGAGTACACATACAAATGGAACAAGATATCCTAGTAGCCACCAACCATTTTTCTTTCTATGTCTTATTCTATGTCTTATTTTTATTATACTTATTTTCCTTCCTATTTTTATTTTATACAATATATTTGACCACATTCTTACCCCTTTAAATACTTCTTGCAGAACCTTCCCACCACCTACCCAACAAATTTTATGTTCTTTTTCTCTCTCTCAAAAATAACAAAAATTCATTAAACGAACAAAGAAAAGATCAAACAAAACAGGAAGCCACACAAAACAAAACAAAACCACAAAACAAAAAACAAAAACAAAAACAAAAAACAAACCAAAGCAAACAAACAAAATATCCCACCCACCCCCCCAAAAAAAATCAAGGCTGAGCAGTCCTAGGCATAGAGCCTGGGCAGGATTGTTGTTGATATACTCAGTGATACACCACTGTAGAAAACTAATTTTGCTTTCCCAGCAAGTATATACTGAAAATAATTTCTTAGTTAGGAGTGAGACTTTTTGTGTATTTCTCCCTCTCAGTGTTGGATTGTGGTCAGTTTGTTTGAGTTTTACATTTCTTGTACATGTTCTCAGCATCCCAGTGAGTTCACATGTGTATCATTTCTGTTTTCTCAGGAGGACATTGTTTCCTTGGAGTCATCTACCACCTAGTGCTTAAAGTCTTTCTTCCTCCTTTTCCAGATGGAAATTACATATCGCAGAGACTGTGTTAATCACTACTGAAATTAGAAGTTTCTCAGTGATATACATTGATCTAGAGGTTGGTTTAAAGGCTATGTTCATTAG
Source organism: Mus caroli (assembly GCF_978045245.1). Taxonomy (NCBI): domain Eukaryota; kingdom Metazoa; phylum Chordata; class Mammalia; order Rodentia; family Muridae; genus Mus; species Mus caroli. The sequence goes on from NW_028227271.1 coordinate 88,975,797, forward strand.
ATATTGTGCCAGGAAGTGTTTATGAACCCTAAAAGACCACCAAGGAGACGATTCTGATAGTAATCTCAATAGGGTCTTTTTGACTTTTGTTGTAAGCTCACACTTAGGCTCCCTGCCAACCCTGATACTGTAGGACAGGAAGGTAGAGCAGTGAGCCTAGTTTTAGGCAAGCATTTGTAGAGGCGGGCAAAAAAGCAAGAGGGTTTCTAACCTGGCGCACATTTGATTGAGAGGCCATCATGGCCTTTAACATAATTGGCTGATGCTGGGAGCCAAACCATAAAATTAACTTCTGTTTTCCTTTTGATTAGTGGTTATTAGGAAGCAATGTGCCAGGTGCAGGCTTATAACCTGGAGTTATAGATTTGTCAGGAGGTAACCTGTAAACTGGTGTTAGATGCTGACTTGTTAGTTAACTCAAGTTTAAACTTATGTCAGGTTCTTTAAGATGGAGACTAAAGCCAAAATACCTGGTCTTTTGTAGTTTCTCCTGCGGAGCTTGTAATTTATGTGGCCATATATTCATTAATAGCGGTCACAAGTATGGTTTCATCTTGTAGAGTGGAGTGTACATAGAATCAGAAAGCAATTATGTCTTACCACACTGTTTCTTAATGTCTTTTTAGCCTGGTCCTTGGAGTTGAGAGGATTCACGGCACAGTATAATTGATGATAACTTTTCTCCTCCTGTAATTATTGTTCATTGCACTTTCCAGCTTTATCAGAACTGCCCGCTTGGAGGAAGCTTCCAGGTCAGTGCCAGCTTTGAGTTTACCATGGTCTTTGAATTGAGTGTTTGATGCCTTCAGCAATAGAAACTTACTATAGAGTTCTGAAGGTTAACAAATAACAATAGTGGTGTGTTGAAGTCTCCCACTACTATTGTGTGAGGTGCAATGTGTGCTTTGAGCTTTACTAGAGTTTCTTTAATGAATGTGGCTGCCCTTGCATTTGGTGCATAGATATTCAGAATTGAGAGTTCCTCTTGGAAGATTTTACCTTTGATGAGTATGAAGTGCCCCTCCTTGTCTATTTGGATAACTTTGGGTTGGAAGACGAATTTATTCGATATTAGAATGGCTACTCCAGCTTGTTTCTTCAGACCATTTGCTTGGAAAATTGTTTTCCAGCCTTTCATTCTGAAGTAGTTTCATTTTCCCTGAGATGGGTTTCCTGTAAGCAGCAAAACATTGGGTCCTGTTTGTGTAGCCAGTCAATTAGTCTATGTCTTTTTATTGGGGAATTGAGTCCATTGATATTAAGAGATATTAAGGAAAAGTATTGTTGCTTCCTATTATTTTTGTTGTTAGAGTTGGCACTCTTTTCTTGTGGCTGTGGAAGGAGTTACAGAGACAAAGTTTAGAGCTGACACAAAAAAATGGACCATCTAGAGACTGTCATACCTGGGGATCCATCCCACAATCAGTCTCCAAACGCTGACACCATTGCATACACCAGCAATATTTTGCTGAAAGGACCCTGATTTAGCTGTCTCTTGTGAGGCTATGCTGGGGCCTGGCAAACACAGAAGTGGATGCTCACAGTCAGCTATTGGATGCAACGCAAGGTCCCCAAAGGAGGAGCTAGAGAAAGTACCCAAGGAGCTAAAGGGGTCTGCAACCCTATAGGTAGAACAACAATATGAACTAACCAGTACCCCTGGAGCTCGTGTCTCTAGCTACATATGTATCAGAAGATGGCCTAGTCGGCCATCATTGGGAAGAGAGGTCCCTTGGTCTTGCAAATTTTATATGCCTCAGTACGGGGGAGGGGGAGTGCCAGGGCTAGGAAATGAGAGTGGGTGGGTAGGAGAGTTGGGGGGGGGGTGTCTGGGGGACTTTTAGGATAGCATTTGAAATGTAAATGAAGAAAATACCTAATTAAAAATAACAAAAAACAAATAACAATAACGATATCCCATCAGGTGTGAAAGTCCATAGGACATAATAGCCAATATGTCTCAAAGATGTAATCCATTCTTAGTACAAGACTATTAGTTTCTGCTGTCAAGTAGGGATATTGTTACTATAGTGTTTTATTCTCCATGTTTTTTGCTCTTTATGTTTGTAGCTTCGTAGAAATAGGTTGCTGTATAAATATTTCTAAAAAGTAGTAGTGTTGTTTATACATCCTTAGAACCCCTTCTCTACTCTGATCTTTGCTTTCCCATCCCAATTTAACAAGTTATATTTCATTGGTTTGTTTTTTTTTTCCTTGAAATCAACATGTTCTATTATTTCTCTTTGAGTCCTTAGAATTTTCTGGTCTTCTCTGAGCATCCTAAATAAAGTATAGGGATCAGAAGATCCAAGGCTAATATCCTTAAGTGAGAGAAGGTGTGATATTTTATGATCTTCATAAGTACAGAAAATGAAGTGAACTAATGCAATATGACTGCATTCCTGGCTCTTGGTTCAATATTCTACAATAAAAATCTTGTATTGCTATAATAAAATACTTCAAGTAACGTGTTTTTTCTTTTACAAACGTGCAACCTAAGGTAACTTGATCTTAAGGTTAAACTACAAATGAGAGAATACCCTAAAAGTTCAAATATTTTTTATCCTTTAAGACTGCATTTCTGGAAAATTTGAAGAATCGTATTATCAGGCATTTGACATGAACTCTTAACTTTCAGTAATTCTAAGTTAAATTAAAAGTAGGTGAACTATATTATAAAAATTAAATAGTGGAGAAAATAATAATATTATGGGAAATGCCAAAAGGGTTTGTTTAAAAGGACTGTACTTAAATGATGTCTTATTATGGGACAAATCAGTGAGAAATCTTGTGGGGAAAATGCAACAAGAATCCTAATGGATAGTTTGGTTTTAGATTTCATATTTTTCCTTAGAGCCAATTTATAGAAATGAGGGAAATTTTCATAAAAAATAACAGAAGAATATAAAATATAAGAAACTCAAAATATTCTATGTATTTAAGCATCAGATAGCAGTTTAATATTTTTATTTATTTTATATATGTTGTATTAGTCAGGGTTTTACTGCTGTGAACAGACACCATGACCAAGGCAAGTCTTATAAAAAAACAACATTTAACTGGGGCTGGCTTACAGGTTCAGAGGTTCAGTCCATTATCATCATATGGGAGCATGGCAGTATCCAGGCAGGCATGGTGCAGGAGGAACTGAGAGTTCTGTCTTCATCCAAAGGCTGCTAGAGGAAGACTGACTTCCAGGCAACTAGGGTGAGGATCTTATACCCACACCCTCAGTGACACACCCATTCCAACCAGGACACACCTATTCCAACAAGGCCACACCTTCAGATGGTGCCACTCCCTGGTCCAAGGATATACAAACCATCACATATGTATATTCCAAATGTTACTCCCCTTCCAGTTTCTTCTCCCAGAATTCTCACCCCATCCTTCCTCCCCTTTGGCTCTGAGAGCATGCTACTGAACCTACCCATGAAACCACCCAGCCCTCTCACCCACCCAACAAACCCAGATATCACTTCTTAATTCATAGAAAGTTATATTAGATTCTACAAGTCAAATAAGATATGGAATCATTATAACTGGGTATTCTAATATTTCCATATCTACTAATTAGTTTAAGGTACATTAAGATATAATGAGCGCAACTAATTATATACAACTGTATATAACAACTGCCATAAAAATTGTCACAAAATATTCAATATATATTAACTCCAGCTGGAATTAAAGATTAACTTTTGAAATGAATTGTCATTTTAAAATGAAAATGTCATTTTAAAAGTAAACTCTATTAATGATTTTAATATTTTAATCCCATCTTTGGATTATAGAAGTTAAATACATATCACTTTTATTATTTTTAAGAATTTTCTTATTACTTAAGAATTTATTTTTTGTATAAAAAGGCAAACAGTGCTGGCTGCACATTTTATTTACTTATATATTTATTTATTTTTATTAATCATTCCATTCATTTATATCTCAAATGATATCCCACTTGCACATTACCCCTCCACAAGCCCCCCATCCCACATCTGCTCTCTTCTCCCTCCTCTTTGCCTCTAAGAGGTTTCTTTCACACCCACTACACTTTCCTGCACCACTCCTACAGCATCTCCTTGTGCTGGAGCATCAGACCTCCACAGGACCAAGGGCTTCCCCTCCCACTGATGTCAGACAAGGCCATTCTCTGCTACCTATGTATCTAGAGCCATGGATCCCTCCAGGTACACTTTTTGGTTGGTGGTCTAGTCCCTGGGAGCACTGGGTGGTCCAGCCAACTGATGTTGCTCTTCCTGTATGGTTGGGATCTCTCTTAGCTCCTCCAGTTCTTCTGCCAGCTTCCCTACTAGGGTCCTTGACCTCAGTCTGATGGTTGGCTCAAAGCATCCACATCTGTATTGGTCAGTTTCTGGCTGAACCTCCCAAGGAGCAGTCATACCAGGTTCCTGTCAATACGTGCCTCTTGGCAACACCAATAGTGTTGGTTTGGTGTCCTCAGATAGGGTGGATCCACAAGTAGGGCAATCCTTCCTTCAGTCTGGGGCCTTTCCTTTAGTCTCTACTCCATTTGTTGTTGTTGTTGTTGTTGTTGCTGTTTGTTTGTTTGGTTTTTGTTTTATGGTGTTTTGTGTGTGTGTGTGTGTGTGTGTGTGTGTGTGAGTCCCTGTTCTTCTTTTGGCCAGAAACATTTCTGAGTTTAAAACTTTGAGATGGGTGGGTGACCCCATTTCATCACCAAGGGCCATCCTTATCTACTGGAGGTAGTCTGTACAGGTTCTATCTCACCTTCCCTGTTAAAATCATGCCAGTTGGAACCTGGCATCTGGGACCCTCCAGTGGTTACCCCTAGTCCCTCATCACCCCCGCTACATATTTTTCTTCGATATCCTGACCCTCTGTACCTCTCTCACATCTGCTCCAGCTCCTGATACTGCCCCCATCTTATTTCCTCTCCCTCCTCTTTTCCTCCCAGGACTCCCTTCCCTCCACCTCCCTTGATCATCCTGTTCCCCCCTCAATGCAGGACTGCAGCATCCACTTCCTTCCTTCTAAACTCCATATGATCTGTGAGTTTTATCATGGGCATTGTGAGTTTTGGGGGCTAATATCCACTTATCAGTGAGTACATACCATGTGTGTTCTTTTGTGTCTGGGTTACCTCCCTTTGGATGATGTCAACTGAGGAATCTTGCATGTCTGAGAGGCACTTAAAGAAATGTTCAGCTTCCTTAGTCATCAGGGAAATGCAAATTAAACTGACCCCGAGATCCCACCTCATACCATTCAGAATGGCTTAAATAAAAACTCAGGTCTCAGCAGATGCTGAGAAAGAGGAAAACACTCCTTCATTAAGGGTGGGATTGCAAGCTGGTACAACCACTCTGGAAATCAGTCTGGCGGTTCCTTAGAAAATTGATAATAGTTCTACCTGAAGACCCAGCTATACCACTCCTGAGCATATAACTAAAAGATGCTCCAACATATAACAAGGACACATGATCCACCATGTTTATAGAAGCCTTATTTATAATAGCCAGAAGCTGGAAACAACTCAGATGTCCCTTAACAGAAGAATAGATACAGAAAATATGGTACATTTTCATAATGGAGTACTACTCAGCTATTAAAAAAAATGACTCCATGAAAGTTGCAGGCAAGTAGATGGAAATTCAATATATTTTATCTAGCTAAGTTTTGTTATTTTTATTTCCCTATACTCTGTCATCTTTGTCTCTCTCACTGAAACACATTTTTCCACCAACCTGTCCCCTTTGATATTTCCACATCTTCTTATTTGGGAGATGCAGCTACTTTAATTGCATTTTCTTTTATTATTATTACTTATTTTATTTGTTTACTTTTAAAATGTTGTCCCCCTTCTTGGTCTCCCCTTCATGAATGTTCCACCCTCTTCCCCTCCCCTTTGCCTCTAAGAGGATTCTCCCCTACCCATCCACCCACTCCCACCTCACCCCTCCAGCATCAGACCCCCACAAGACCAAGCACCTTCCCTCCCAGGGATGCCAGATAAGACAGTCAGTTCTCTTTTCTTAATGGAGTATGTTGGAAAGGAGAGTGGTGGTCTGATGATTGAGTGAAGTAAGGTAATTAATTGGTGCTCAAATCTGACAATCACAACCCCTTGTGAGTCAGAGAGAATGCACGGTTGCCACGTGATTTTCCTATGCACTCAGATGTGTCATGACACCTTTCACCACATACACATCATCTACACACATATACCTACACATCATAATCGTGGGTAGCATAAAATAAAAGTACAAATAACAGTAATTCAGTGTCTGATCAGTCCATATTAGAATCTTAATCATAATTTTCTTAATGGGGAAAACATCACATTTTTGCACTGTTTTACATCAATACAATCAGAAGTAATTTGGGGACAAGAGAGATATGGCTTAGCCATTAAGAGCATTCTGTTATTTCAGAGGACATGGTTAAAATTCTAGCAGCCACATGGTGGCTCACAATTTGTTTTGACTCCAGTTCCATGGTATATGATGACTTCCTCTGTCAATGCAGACACCAGGCAAGCATATGGTACACTGGCTTATATGCAATTAAATTGCCTATGCACAGAAACTAAAAATAAATAATATTTAAAAATTAAAAGAAGATAATTTCAGAAAATGTAGCTCATACATTTCTGCCTAATCATTATGCTAACTAGAGAATATTGCTTTGGTTTGTTATAATGCTAAGAAAATTTAGAGTTGTTTACAGGAAAGAAAAAATGAACACACACCTAGAAGCTACATCTAGATAATTAAGAAGTAACACTGTGCTCTTCCTATCTGGTTTACACTTTCAATATTTTTTCACTAATTCATACATATTACTATATTCATATAACATCTCTTTCTTGGAATATTTCAGCCTGTTATTCATTCATCTTTCATGATAATGATAATTAAATCAGTGTACATTAGTCTGCGCAGAACCATGCACATTCAAGCTAGGTCTAGCTCCAGAGGTACAGTTCAAGCACTGGATTTCCTTAAGAAGATTTCCAAGAAACAAACAATTTAACAATAGTTTCACATTCAGTATGTACAGGCAAATTTAATTAGGCAGTTCCTGTGTCTAAATAGGGAAGAAACAGGTTATAAAATAAGAAGGAGCAGATATTTGGCTACAATTTTCCTGAGATAGTTCAAATTTTGTTATAGAATAGCAAATTCTTCCAGAAATTTATATTTTGTGAATGAACTGAGCAAATAGTTGCTCCTGGCTACATTTCCCAGATAAATACACATAAGCATAGTCACAGCAACCTAGGCACACACAAGCAAATGTACACACTTAGGCAGTCCACATTAAGATTTTAAATCATTGTGGGTGAATAATGATCATGTGTGATTATTAAGTTATTTTCACTTCTGAAAACCATCTTAGAGAATCAAGTACTCTACTAAATAACAAATCAAATCTATCAAAAATCTTTAAAATGTTCAAAATCATGTAACTAAATATTTCCTACTAATATCTAATTTATGTTTTAAGTTATACTTAGATCAACTATGAAAATTGTGTCAGTGTTACTTATAAAAATTATGATAGAAGGCAAGTATAATATCACCTTTAATTATTCCTGTGTCAAAGATCAATAAGATGCAAATGGTGATGTTTAATATATGGATAATAATAGAAATTGCTTTTAGTTTTACTTTTATTTTTTGTTTCTAGGTATAATTTTGAGCTAGGTAAATTTTTCAAGTATATATAACTTGCCCATCAACACCAGATGAAAATCCATACTTGAATTTTAAGAAGACCATTATTTTTATTTTGAAACTATATTTTGACAGAGAAAAACAATATCAATTTCCAAATTCATAAAATGGCTAAATACAAATTGTTTGAATGGCTTTATGATAAAACTTGTGGTCACAATTTATAATGATTAATTTTAAGGTTTTTTCATTTTAATGCTATGAAACTTATAGAACATTTTATGTTTTTTTCTTTCAGAATATATTCTTTCCCATATTTCTTGAATCTTAAGAAAACCTATTTTCTCCATTTTTATTGTTATTTTTTGAGGTCTCAAGGTTAGGATTTATCTAAATATGAAATGGCTAATATTAACTAGCAATGAAGGAGCTAACAGTTGTCCAAGAAACACAAACTTAGTAAAAGGAAAATAAGTCATTTATCTTAGTAATCAAATAAAGTCAGCATTTGGAACATGGAAGAAAAGGAGAAAGGCAGAGGGAGGAGAGGAAAAAGAACACAGAGGGCTAAAAATCTTTTCTATATTTAGCCTACAATTACAATCCAAGTCTTCTCTGAGTGTGGATCACATAAAAGCTTTTAAGTAGACATGCTAATAAAGACCATAGTGAGTGAGATGAACTCATAGCTGAAGGGGCATGAGATATCACAGCAGCTCCCGTGTGTGTATTTATGAGTGTGAACAGGGGCAGAGTGGCTGAAGGAACGCTGTGCCTGTGGTTCTTCGGTTTCCAGAGGGCAGCTCACCTAGATGACTGTGAATTAAATTGTGCCCAAAGTGCTGTCCCTGAAGTCCAAGAACAAAAACTATTACTGTTCCCTAAAGTCTCCTCTGACAACAAACAATGGCTGCCAAGCAACCAACTTTAATGAAAGCTCTCACCCAAAAATATCCTCAAGGGGATTTTGCCTTTAAATTTAATGATGATATGCTTCCAAAATATCCCAAAAATACACAGGCGAGAGTATCCACCTGTGCATCCTGAGCATGGGCTTGACCCAAGTGAGCAGGTGTTTGTTAAATTGATTTGTTGTTTTGTTTAATCCTTCTTTTAGGGAATGACTGACCTTTCTTTCCCAGTCCTGTCTTCAGGGGATGGCAAATCTGATATTCTTCTTCCTGGCACTTACTCTGGAGACAGCTCAATGATCACAAGGACACTTGTATGCATGCTAGAGAAAATCAATTGTACAGCCAGGAAAGGATCTCTTTTCTCTTTCAGATCAGAAGCTTTAAATATGTCTGCCTTGAACACATGGTTATGTGTGTAAAAATTTTACCTGTGAGGACCAAATGGATATCATGAAAGAAGTCAGGATTCCTCATAGTGTTGAGAACAAGCTGTTCCCTCTTGCAAGTTGCTGTATATTGTATAAGACTTTTTCTTTCTTTTTCAAATTCAATTTAATTTTTCTTTACTTATTCACTTTACATCACTCTCACTGCCCCCACTTCATGTCACCTCCACCCATAACCATTCCCTCCCTGCCTCTCCTCTTCTGAGCAGGTAGGGGTCCCCCTGGGTAGTCCACCATCCTGGCACTTCAAAATTTTTTCTTTAATATTTCCTGGCTATGTGTGCCCTGATATACTCTATTTACAAACAGCTTTTGACTCCAATTGAATGGTTAAGGATGGCCCTGCAGCAGGTTGGATATGTGAGCAGTAGAATAGATGGCTCATTGACTTTTTTCAGGGTGTACAAATTTACCATGGTGATTTAAGACTTAGGGGAACATAAACATATTAATATAATATCAAGTAACCAGACTAAAAGACATAACCAACAAGCTAGAGCAAGGAAAATATGTAATATGTAATTCTCTCACCTGAAATGCATAGCTTAAAGAGATAGACATTTAGCATGGTAATGGCAATGTCTACCATAGAACTTCTCAGACCACCTGCTCTGTGCCTCAAGGTCTAACACACAGAGTCTGTGCCTGGAGCTTTAGCTTGGTGTGCTTCCAGCTGTTCAAATGGGCTTACCCAGTGTGCAGAAGTCCTCTATGTGTTGTTTGTATGCACTGCCCATCTGTACCCATGGCCCTTTATCTGGACCTCTTCTTCTTTGAAGCTATGGTGGCCTGTGAACCTTTGCCTTTGAATCCAGAGCCATCATAACCATCTCTGCTTCTTCAGCTTCCCCATGTGCAGATGGTCTGTGTTTCCTTGTCTTATCAGTCCAAATTCTTACTCTTCAGCTTTGGTTACTATGGTCGTGTTCAAGCTCTTTGCCTTTGAAGCTACTCTGCAACACATACATATTCGTATAGATGATCGGTAGTTTGATAGATTTATTATTGCCTGTGTGATCATAGAATAACTATTAAATTACAAACATTGAGTAAAGGGACTTGTGTTCTCCTTAGCATGGAAATCAGGAATGTGTGAGAAACTGTTTTCAATGAAGCTGTATAAGTTGTCTCACTAGGGCATTGTTTAACATTCAAAATTAGAACATTAGAGAGATGCAGTGGATGCAGGACACTTTCCTCACCAAGCCATCGTCTTACCCTGTCTCTGAACTTCTCAATCTGGTACATTATTGAGAGTTATAAAGATCTGAGTTTACAGTTCAACCCCCTGCCAGTACAGGTAGCCAAGACAAGTATCAGGGGACCCAGCACCACTGAAAAAGAAAAATGATAATCAAACCTGTATGATTTTAATGTCTCATTCACTCATAAAATTACAGAAGCTTTCTATGAACATCTTATTGAGGCTTGGGACTCAATTGGAAATGCCTGTATTTTAGTGAGGCGCTGAGCAAAGGAATGATATATTTAATTGTGTATGTGTCAGAGTCAAAATCATATGTCAGTATTTGAATTCTGGTTAAAGGAACATTATGTTGCTCTGTGTTGGTGATGGCATGAAAATGTTAGCCAAGCTCACTGTTTCCATTCTCTCACATGTTAATGATTGAATATTATTTCTGATAGGGTCAGTATTTTAAGATTAAGACTTTAAAAAAAACAAACAAACAAACAAACAAAAAAATAAAACCAAAAACTCTTGTTCCTGGAGTCATGACACACACCATTAATGTCGGCACTTAGGATGCAGAGGCAAGTGGATCTCTGTGAGTTCAAGGCCAGCCTGGTCTACAAACCAAATCCAGGACAGCCACGGTACACAGAGAAATCCAGTCTCAAAAAAAAAATCACTTATTTAATGTTATGAACAGATTGTATAACAGGGACCATTAAGTATCTTTTTAATTAAATTCTCGATAATAGAATTGACGTGCTTGTCACTGACAAGATTTAGGAGGAAGGTCAATGAACTGCAAATACTGGTCCGTGTTCAGTTCTTAAGGAGGCTACACTGCTGGAGAATTGCTTTGACCACAAACTGAACCAAAGTTCATGTGTTTCTCAAAGCACTTACAATATTTGACATAGTTTCTGATTGCCTTAATCTCTGCAGTAAAACTTGAAACTTGTCACATTAAACTTTCATGAGTTAACAGGAATTCTGGGGAGGACTCCCAATAATTGATTGATGAGGATTCAAAGGCACAGGTAATTTTCTGTGTTCCCAATATACCCTAGGAAGAATAGAAAACAACTACTACCCTCTCCTCTGATCAGATAGTTACAATTTAGCCTGACACTGACTCTCTAGTAACAAGTTTGCTATATTCCATTACATAGAAGAGCAGCATAAGTAGTAAATGGCTGTAAGTGTAAGTTCCATGGAAATCTACTTCCCAGAAGGAAATATCCCAAAACATAGCATACAACAGAAGTCAGCACATTTCATATTTCTTTTTTTTTCTTTTTTTGGGTATTTTTTTTAATCTACATTTCAAATGTTATTCCCTTTCCAGGTTTCCCCTCCAGAAACCTCCTTTCCCATCCCCACTTCCCCTGCCTCTATGAGGGTGCTCCCCCACCCACCCACCTACTCCTGTCTTCCTGCCCTGACATTCCCCCACACTGGGGCATCGAACCCCCTCAGGCCCAAGGGCTACTCTTCCCACTGACATTCAACAAGGCCATTCACTGCCCTATATGGAACCAGGTCATATTTATTTTCTATTTAAATTGTTTTGTATTTAAAAGGTGGATCCCTTTTTTTGTTTTCACACTATGAAAACTTATTCTACATTTGTAGCATGGAACATGCCTCACAGTTTCATAAGTATAAAATTGCACAAGATAATATTTTAATAATAAGTGTAATATGCTGTATCCAAAGACTTTACAAGGAATTACTCATAAAGTTTTAATAGTGTCTCAATAATTATGTTATTCTCAATTAAAATATAATTAATGATAGAGGCCTTTACTTTTAATTGGTATTGGTAAGCATTCATAGGACATAGTGCCTTATATAAGATTAATTCAGTGGTAATAATTCACACATCTATTATGTATTTGACACAAAATAGAATCATCAAGTATACTTTCATTATAGTTTTCACAAAGTCATAGACAGGTTGGTCATTTGTATTTAATTAATATGCATTAGTTCATTAGCAATCACTTGGTAAAATATTCCTTCAGGCTTTAGTGCTTATAAATTCTCCTATATAAACATATAATTAAGAAAGCATATTCTTATTAATGTTGCCTTAATGTTTAATCATTCAATCTTGTAACTTCAGGCCCTAGGGAATTTAAAGAGATAATTGACTACTATTACTTTTTAATATAATTTCGTGCAGGTCAATATCCTTAGCCCTTCCTGTCATTTTTTACTGCTCATAGAATGCACCTGGCACCTATTTCCACAAATGACAAAAATTCTCAAACACACCATTCTCTGGCTGGACTTGGCTTCTTTTATGCAATATTGCAGCTGTGCTGATGTTGACATGAATCTTTTGCCCATCTTGCACCTGATTTGGGAAAGCTATTGTAACTTGACTGCTCTTGGATTGTTCTGACTTTTTAATCCTCCTCTATCCAACATGGATTGCTCACACAGGTTGCAAGCCCTTGAGAAAGGAGAAGTGTGTGCAGTGATAGAATTATCATAAGGCAAACTTAGTCAAAACTTCAGGATAACAACATAGTAGGAATATAGGCATAACTATTTGACAACCCACAAGGTCATTTGGAAAGACCTAAGCTATAAGAAGAGCTAGAAGCATGGAGTTAGACCTGTTGCACAGTCTGGATCTAAGTAATTAGAGAAGACTTCTAGTCCTAAATATTACTTTGTCACAAAAATAATCCAAAGTTTATACTGCCTCAAGTATTCAGTAAAGCAAAAATATACATGTCAAAGGATGAAAGAATTTAGAAAAGATCAAGTCCCCAAAGATGGATTGTTTGTATGACTGGAGAGATTCTATTCTTTCTTTGTGAATTTCTTACAAACGACTCTTTAACATCTTTCTTCCAACGCTGGGCCATATGTTGTTCATTGATATAGTTGTAGCTTATATGTTTATGTCATTTTACTTGCTAAAAAATATGTTTTCAACTTCCTCCTCTATATAACTTTCCCTTAAAGGATACCATATGTTCGCATTGCATGTACAAATGCATAAACATGTCTGTACCTGTCAACACATGAGGATCCCCTTATGCAATTGCATGCTTCCTTACAGTTTAACTCTGTAATTACTTCCATTGAGATCAAGCTATTTTTCCACCCCATAAGCACTTGCTATCCCTGTGCTTTCCTTTTAACAATATCCAATAGTTAAAGAGATGGAAAGCTGGTTCTGAATTAGGGTGTCAACAGAATGTGCAGATTTGCCAGCTTTCTTGAAAAACTCTGTACCCTAAACTTAAGAGGTTTTAGAGAACATCTTGATTAAACAATCTCAAAAAGGAGTTCCTCATCATAGTTGTTAATGGCCAAGAAACTACAATATATGCCAGTGACTCTGCTAGAGGCAAGCCAGTGTAAAACTATCCAATGAATATATCCAGCACCGAGGAGGAAGCTGAACTGAGATTATATAGAATTGGATCTCTTTGTCAGCAGTGCAAAACTTGCCAACTTGATTAATTGGAAAAATATTTATTGTAAAGTTGGGACAATAATTGCAAACCTCATTTTTCTTTACAGATAAACTAACCAGATTAATTGGATAAATTATACCAAATATGTCAGTTAAATTAAATATGTCTTCTTATGCACATGGGCCATTTTCATCAGTAATTGGTGATATTAATGAATATTTGGAGTAAATTGTAATGCTGATGTGATTTTTTGGAACCATATATAATTTTAATGTTTAACCATCATGAAATAGAAATAGAAGTAGAATCATTGAAACAAGTGCATTGATCAATACTCAAAACAAACACTAAGGACTTATTGTGATCTAATATATATTGTGTTATACTTTCAATCATAGTCAAACTAATACTTACATACAGGCTTGAATTTTCTTCTGCTAAACCTACATTATCTTTCAGCCACATACACTCTGCATTTAAATTAGACCTCCCTTGGTTTGTTTAACAGTCAAACTTTATCCTATTATAACAACATAAAAAAAAAACCAAAACTATGCCCTCTGCCATAAGTTTTACTTATGTGGCAAGATAACAAGGAATTAAAATAAGTTATAAAACCATCAACTGCAACACAAGGGAGTAAATATGTAAAGAGGTTAATGAGAGAACAAAGATCAAACAAACTCAGCCCAAATCTCCTGCACACATGCTTGTAGGTTTAGATTTTTCAAAGCCTACTTTAATAATTGTTCTTAAATGTTTCCATCTCTCTTCAAACCCACCACCCACCAGAGGTAGTGAAAAGGAACGGTTAATAGGGCAAAGGGGATGTGGACGTGTTTAGAAATAGTTTTTCTTTTTCGGGGGGGGGGGATATCAGCAGTTCGGTTCACACCAATCAGCAAGGATAGCTCTATCCATTTGCAAACACCATTTATAAATCAGAAATGGCAATTTGATCCAGAAGTAACCAGGAGGCTCTGCCAATCAGCCAGGATCACAAGAAGTTCTTTGGTGTACCTATCACCTCAAAGCCATGATAGATGATGATCAGCAAAGAAGACAAGGCAAACCAATGCCGCAGTATTGTCAGTGAAGATCAGCATCAGGAAACCCCAGTGAAGACCAGCAAACAGTGACAAGAGGGACCAATGCTGGAGCTCAGTCGGCTGGCTTCTACTTAAACAGTTCCCAAACATCACATGTCCTCTCAAGCATGCACTCCAGCAAAGCATCACAGGCCCTTATTTTCAGGCTGCTTCCTGAAAAACACCATGTATCTGTTCTCAGCAAAACATCCTCATAAGACAGTTTGCAGAAAAACATCACATGATGCATCTGTGTCTCCAAAGAAACCAAAAATTTCTACTTCACATACTGCTCTTAATGACTGTAGGTGTTCATAAGGCTTGCTTTTTCCTGTAAAACAATACATCTAAATGCAAAATGAATAATGTGGAACATTAAATGCATATGAGCTGATTCAGCATTCATTGCCTTTTTTGATTTTGTGTGTGTGATATTCATATCTATGGGTATGTTAATGCATATATACATGTGTGTATGCAGGCTAGAGGTCAATTTCAGTGTCTTCATCTAATCATTTTTCATTACACACAGACACATACACACAGGCACACACACACACAGAGGCACACACACACACACACACACACAAACACACACACACACACACACACAGGCACACTGCCAAAGGCTGTGCAAGAGGAATGACAAACAGCTCTAGAACTCATGGAATGCAGCCCACAGGTTGCTACAGCCACATGAGTGGGCCTTGCTGTTGCACAGCCCCAGTGACTGTTTCCAGAGAACTTTATGCTGTTACAGGGTTCTTCTCTGCTTGCTGCCCTCACAATCCTCTTCATCTAAGAATTATATGGAAACTTTAAGGGGATTTCAAGTTTCACACTAGGCAGTATCTCTGTCATTCACAGTATTAAGGCTTGATCTCTTTCAGGCTTTGGGCCTGAGCATATTAATGATTCTACACCATCCTAGAGAAGAATTTACAGATGTGGATTGTCAACAATGACTACCACACTTAGGAAACATTTGGAAAAATAAAGTTGTTAGTGAAGCTAGGTTGAGATGTTTTTACTACGGGCTCTGATGTAAAAAAATCTTAGGGAGCAATATGAAGTTGAGAAAGGCACACTTTTATTAGTTAAGCTAGGGAACCTTTATGATCAGGGAAGAAGAATAATGTCAACAATGGCTGACGTGACTCACGATGAGCCTGGACTGGTGATAATTGACTTCTTTTACTGTTTTTGCCCTCACCTTCCTAATATGATTTATTAAGAATTGCTGTTCAGTAGATACATCTTGAGGACTTAAGGTAGATATGACTGATTTTTATATAAAAGATTAGATTTTTGATTTTTTAAAAGATGCTTACAAGATTACTTTTAAAGATAAAATAATAAAACATTTAGTTCTTTCTTTGTAACTGCAAATTGCTGCCTGGCAGTAAGAGAAACTGGCTAAGAAAACTACCTTGCTTGCTTACACTCCGCAATCTACAACCAGTTGCTTGGTTACATGGTACATGGGTTCAGAGTAAGTTGTTTCCGTTACCCATACTACATAATGTTACTTCTTGTAAAGGTATTGGAAAACATGCTGCTTTTTCATAATCATTCACTAGAAGAAAACTAAAATGTAATCACATTGTAATTGCATACTGCTTGAAAGATTTTTCTGGGCTATGTAAGTGATGGAAGACAGAATAAAAACTGGTGTGGTGTGGCTAGAACATTGTCTTTCCCATCCATCGACTATGTGTGCATGTGTAAACCTTGTGTGAATGGGGGTTGGAACTTGTTCCTTTCATCCACCAACTGTGTGTATTTATGTGTGTGTGGATGGATTACTTAGAGCCTGCTTGCTGGAACTTTGTTCTAAGCATTCTATGTGTGAATATGTATATCTATTTGTGTGTCTGAAGATACTGAACTCTGCCTTTGTTTCATCCAATTAGTGTGTGTGTGTACCTGTGAATTTTCTCCCTTCTCTTTCTCACTGGCCCCACAGAGTTAAGAGTTCATAGTTCTTCTGCTGGCCACAAAGAGTGCCAGCCCCAGTAAATTAAGCTTTAGTTCCATAGAAAATAGTCTGGTTAGCAGCTTCTCTAATTGCTGGCTGCCTTTGGCAGCAGCCCCTGTAGGTATCTGGATCCACCCCAAACACTTATTCCCAATGGCTGCCTGACTCAGTTTACCCTCTGGTGTCAAAGCTAGTCTTTGGCAATACACACACACACATATACAAACACACACATACACACACACACACACACCTATCTATATCTGTATCTGTATCTGTATCTTTATCTGTATCTGTATCTATCTATACATTTGAAGACAGAGGTTTTCACTGTTTTTGTAGCTCACCGACTTATCAAGAAGAGCTGGTTAAGTGAGCTGCAATGACCCTGTCTCCATCTATTCAGTACTGGGCTTCTAGCAAATGCTCTGTCCTGCCTGGCTTCTTGTGTTGGTACCAGGAATCTGGATTAACAACTTTATGCTTATGCAATGAGCCCTTTACCCACTAAGAAATCTCAATACAACCTGTTTTTTTTTATCATTCTATTTTAAGCTCACAATCAATAATTTATTTAGCATGATTACTTATCTGTCAAACTTTTTCCATCAAATGAGATAAATTGGTTTTTACATGGTCATTTATTCAGAAGATGTATTGGAGATCCTGGAAAGAAGGCATAGCAGTTAAGATCACTGGACAGTGCAGAGACCTATGTTTGGTTAGTTCCCAATAGCCTCATCAAGAGAATCATTGCTTTCATTCTTCCATTTGAGTCCTAGGGACAGAACTCCAGGCAAGAACCATATAGCAATCCTCCTTGCCTGTTAAGCCAGTTCACAAACCCTAGATATTTTAAGTTAAATAAATAAACAAAAAAAGAAAACAACTTTCTCTCTTGTCCTATTAATTCTATAACAAGAAATAATTCAGTACTTTTGTTAATAGTAACTCCAAAGGTATATTTTTGCCTACTTTACAACTTGAAATTGAAATCTGACAATCCTTTGAAGATGTTTATATGTAACAAACAATTTTATAATTTTCAGATACCTTAATTGGTTTTCCTTAACTCTTGATGAACATTTTTAATATAAAGGCGTTTTTACAAACAAGTCTGAATATGTTTTATAACATTTTAAAATGGGCTTTAATTAAAATAGATTTATATCACTTTTCCATTTCTTTCCTTTCTCTAGTTCACAAACTAGTTTCTTTTAAGCCCCTCCCATTTCTCTCTACTCTCCACTCTGAGCTCTCATGCTAACGGCCACTTTCTCTTCACACACACACACACACATACACACACACACAAGTGCATGCATGCACACACAATTCATTAATATTAATTTGTTTTCAAAT
Organism: Mus caroli; assembly: GCF_978045245.1. Lineage (NCBI taxonomy): Eukaryota > Metazoa > Chordata > Mammalia > Rodentia > Muridae > Mus > Mus caroli. The sequence continues at coordinate 88,993,875 of NW_028227271.1, forward strand.
ACCAAATGGGAAACCTGGAAAAAATATATGCAACTAATTTAATAAAGACTGAGCAATATATATATATATATAAACAAGTATTTATATACATTTACAAATATGCATATAAAGTAAGTCATGAATTTGAGAGCAAGGAGAAATATGTGGAGAGAGAAGGGGAAAAAGTAATGTGATTTGATTAAAATCTCAAAAATAAAGGAAAAATAAAAAGCATGATATTATTTTATTTAGAGAGAGCTATAGATAATTTGATTGTAGTTGATTTGAACAGAGATTGGAAAATGACAGTTTTTTTTTTTCCTGGCCCAGTTGTTCTTGATATCAGAACTCAAGTAACCTGGAATTCAAAGGACACACAAAATCAACCTGATACAGTGACTCTTAAGATAAAAGATATAGACAGTCCTGGGAGTAAGTAAAGCAAAAAAAAAAAAAAAAAAAAAAAAGCTTTAGTAATTTTGGTTCAACATAAGTCAGAAATATTTTCTTGAGTAATTACAAAGGCAGGGAAGGGTTCCCAAGTGTGAAAATAATCCATTGGATCTCGTTGCCTAGATTTTTATTGTGGCCATTATGACACAAAATAAACAAAGGCTAGGTTAGTTTCTGTTGAAATATGAAGCAATCAATGCAGGGCCTAGATGCTCTATGCATGGTTCCTGGATTCAACAAAGAAGATGATCATTCGATGTTCATGTACTGCCTATCCATTTAGGAATGATTGAAATCTTCTGGTCATGTGTGACATCTGCTTTGTTAGCTGTTGACTTTGAGAGCTTCCTTGCTGTTAGTCAATAGTTGACAATCTTGTGTCTTGTTGTTAATTAAATTAAGCTCTTGTTTGCCTGGTACTTCTGTGATCAGCTTGTATGTACCACAACTCCTAGATTTCCATGATTGTATTCATGAAGAACTTGTGTATTTCTTCTTAGGCACTTGAATCACCTTAAGTAATCATGCTCCTTCTTTATGACAAGATCTTGACTTAAATATCATCTTCCTTTTATATTTAAGTTTCTCAATATTACTTTTTGGTAGTTTGGAATTTAAATTTTCACTTTCTCTGAGTATTTAAGTTGTGTCATAATTTGCAATAATATCATAATTCAATAATACTATTGTCCTAAAAAATTTAATAACAGTTATACCAACATGATAAAAAATAAACTTTTGTGTCTTAAATTATTATTATTTCTGTTGCTATATTAAACTGCCTATAGAAATATGTGGTTAGACCTTAGTGGGTTAATGGTTTACTTGGCTTATAGCTTCAAAGGTTCCAACATACTAACAAATTTCTTCGTTGCCCTGAGAACTGTGACAAGGCAGAGTCTTACAGCAAAGCACATACAGCTGTGCAAACCACTCATGTCATGGATACTGTGAAGCAAATACAGAGATGAGAAGTCATATGTCTGGATACAACCCTTGAAGGTGTTTTCCAGACCCAACAGCTGTGTGGCTTTCATGAGGCTCAGCCATCTGAAGGCTTTATCACCTTCTACCATTTCTTCTGACTCTTAAATAGTCATTTACTGTCTGTGTTTCTCAGGAATTTAAGATCTAAAATCCAACAAACTACCATCTTTAGAGATTTCTAAACATATGGATTATTATGGTCTTTCTTTTGACTTATTTTACAGGTTTACAAACTGTACAAACTAATATAGTACTCTCTTTTACTTGATTATTTTCATCTATAATATCTGATTTTTCTGTGTGAACCAGAAAAAGCATAGAATAATGAAATTATTTTATTTAATTATTTAGTTTTGTGTAATGCTGTAAGATATAATCATGCCATTTTCGTGATTAGTTCAGCAATCCCAACCTGCTTATGTGTTAGAAAGCTCTAAAACACTACCTAATGGTGTATTGAATTCCACTGTGCTAATTGCCCTGAGTTTAGTCATTCCCTGCAGATGACTTGAAAAGTCTGTGGTGGATTTAAGTTAGTCCTCCCAAAGAGTCTTGTTAGTGCTGCAAACGTTACAGATTATACCTTGGAAAAATGTGCCAGCCTACAAAATTCAAAGCCAATGCCTAATTTCATGTACCATTGGCTTCACCTTCACTTAGTTTCTCTTTGAGCCCTTTCCTTGAAAGAGAAGTTCTATCTATTGCTTTATTTTGTCTTAATTATTACATTATCAATGAGGATATATTGTGGACAGAAGACAATTAGACTGTTTGATGATTTGACCGGAGAACACTTGATTGCATGATGCTTTCCAGCTCAATACTCTTTACTGTACATTGTCAGCAAGAACACTTCATCTACCTCTAGAGCCGGAAGGTAGATGAACTGATTTACAAATTAAGATCCAGAAACCTCGGCGGTCTTTGGGGGACTCTGCAATTAAAATACTACTCAGCGTTTTTTAGTTCATTAAGAAGTAATGGTTTCTTGTGTGCTTTATATTTTCAGGTAATTGGCCAATGTTAATCAAAAAAAGTGTATGTAAAGAATTTTAGATTATATAAACAAGTTTTATATTAGCAGATAAAGTGAGTGAAGGAAGAGTTTGATTACATGGACTGTGTTTGCAATAGTTTTCCATTATAAATTTTCTCTGCTTTCAATAACAATATTCTCACACAATACTTCTTATAACATCCCATGTAAAAATGAACTTATTCCAAATGTATTTCCCCTCTTTTCTCTGCATTGAATCTCTTTCTAATTTACCATAATTTCTAATTTTAAAATCTGTAAAGTCTCCTTCCTCTGAAATGTAACTTTGAAAAGGGAGGCTATTCCTTGTTTTTCTCTGTTCCAATAGGTTTTTTTTTTTTTAATATTACTTTTTCTACCTTATTTACTCAAATGTGTGGTTTAATAGAGAATAAATAATTCAATAACTTTGGAATGGACATTTTCAAGTAATATGCCATGTTAGATGCTTTTTAAAAGTGGTGCATTTTCATTTACCATTTACATGTAACTCAAGTTAAATATTTAGTTACTTAATGGCACATCACATAGATAAATGTACAAATCCGGGCTGGTTGAGCTGCTTCTAATAAAAGATGCCTGAAGACTTTTCTTTCATGCCTTGTGAAATACTAAGAGATGATGGCTCTGTCAGTTACAAAGCATGACTAGAAGGTCTCAATTTCTAAATCCGTTTCTTCCTTTAAATACTTGAAAAGGTTTTCTTCTATATTTTAAATATAAAATAATAGTTTATATTATATTTTAAATATAAAATATTAGTTTGTTTTATATTTACTAATGAACTGAAAATTAAGTGAAGGATATACAGGTAAATGTGCTTGCAAATATTACATACTTCGTTAATATTTGAGTATTGAATCCATATAATATCCATATAAATATCTAGCATCTATTTGATGTCAGAAGAAAATTATGAAGCTCAACAAAACATCACTCCTCCAAGGGACAGAGATAACAACTGAAAGATTCTCCTTGGATGACCTGAAAATAATCTAATATTTCCTGATTATTACCCTTAGGAATTATAGCAGTTTTAGTTTTGATCCCCACCGGATAAGGGCTCACCTTTTGATGGTTGCCATTTTATGCTTTTTGTGGGTAATAACCGCCTTGACATTTCTGGCATGCCAATGCGTCTTTCTTAATGTGAAGGAATCATCTGTGCATTAATGAACTGGTGTGATGTATCTGCCAAACCTTTCAAAGAAGCAATTAAGACTCAGTAAGAACTTGCATGAGTGGCATGATTTATTGTAATCTGAGAAGAAGAAGTATAAACAAAAGGTAATTAATTTTAAAGGTGGCAGTCATGGTGTACAGCACAACAACTACCGCTATTGAACTACATCTACATGGAGCATAATAACAACATGCTATCTTTTTTAATGTCTCATCAAACCCCAGCAAGTACACTGAGGAAAATGTTCAACTTTATTACTATTTGAGACTGTTAAATTAAAACAATGGTGTATTGTTTTCATCTATCAAAGTAGGAAAAAAATAGTTAAAGAAGTGAATGAATATTCATGACCATGAAAAACACTATGAAGAATGGTAAAGTTAATGGCACTCGATTCTCCTGATAGCAGAGTAAGCTACAGTATCACTCTTTGATGAAAAATTTTTTAATATGTATTAGAAATCTAAAGAGGTTATATCCCATAACTCATAATATGCCTTTAGTAAATAAGCATTGAAATGGCATTAATGCCTGAGGACCACTATGACATTAATTAAATCACTTTTTCATATTTGCCATTAAAGCAAATACCTCAAATCTCCAACAATAAAGGGATGATGAATTAAACCTGTGTTAATGCACCAAAGAAATTGCAATTACCTCTTTAGGTGATATTTAATTATGAGCAATGCATTTCTCATGTATAATACAGTGTGCATTTTCCTGTAGGTATAATGGATTTATATTTAGTTCTTCCAGGGCTTATTTCTTGTCAGATCTTGTATTATATCTCAATATCCAGGAAAAGATCACTTGGTTAAAGTAGCATTTTCAGGGTCACACTGCTCATTCATGATGGAACAAAACGCAGAATATGCCTGATTAGAAAAAGCCGACGCAATTAACCCCTAAGTCTTGCAAACTATTCAGAAATACTGCAATGTTATTCCCAGAAAACTTACTAAAAGCTGCTATGTAGAGATTAAATGCTTATCCTAGAATAATACAAACTATATCTGTCTCCTTTTTCCTCTTTTCTGCCTATTTTTGCATATATATATATATAATTAATAGTATATGAAATATATATAAATAGGAACTTATATAATTAATATTATATTAAAATTCACATGGACCTCTGAGGCATTTATATGTACAGTTCAATTGTTTATTAAGTGCTAGATCCATTGTTTGCTTCTCTCAGTGTTCCTATGGGCCTGTTAGTGTTGGTCTTAGAGAGTCTATATCTTACTGAGTTGAACAATTTGGCGTCATCAGAATTGAAAGTCTGTATCTTAGGGACTGAGCTCCCAATGGAGAGCAGATCAATAAAGTTTATCACATTGTAGTGGCTTCTAAAATAGAGGGATATTAAACATTACAAAGAAATATATAAGTTCATATATAATTTAATCCTAAAAGAAGCTCACATATACTCACCCTCATTTGTCACATTTCATGAAAAATCCTGTGTATATATATTCTAATTTTTTAAAGGAATTCATTGTCTTTCATTTTTCTGAGGTGCAGTACACTTCTCTTTGAAAGTGACCCTTTGACAGGTCTCGTCTGAAATGTCTTTTCTGAATTCCCAGATGTCGCGTTTTATCCCTAACCTTCTATTCTCTCTAGGGAAGTGTAATAGAGTGTGGATTGATTGCGGGATTTGCTTAGTGCATCCTTTTTCTCACACTGAAATTGTTGTGATTACAGGGTCCAAAGAGGCCTGCCATTAGGAGTGTATCACCTGGAGAACACAGCGGCTATCGATTAGCCAACTTTTAAGGTATATTGCTGAATAAATAATTAAGTCAATGAGTGATTGTTCAGTAAATCTAATAAATATGATGATATGATATGATATGATATGATATATACATTCTTAATTCTGATTATGACCATCAAGTAGTAAATAAAGACAGAGGATGTAATAATGTGATGATATTGCACCAATTTAGACACACAAAATAAATATCATGAGGTAGACAATCTGAAATGTTACTGTTTCTTATAAGATATATAAGAAAATATATTATCTCTAGGCATTTTTCCATAAATATTTGTTTGGCTATAAGTCAATGCTTCATATTTTTTGAATGTTTCTAATATTTCAATGTGGATAGCCTTTGGATTACAATTAGATTGTTTTTTTGTGTGTATATGTAATTTTTTCCTTTTTTAAAAATTAGATATTTTCTTTATTTACACTTCAAATGTTATCCCCTATTCTGGTTTCCCCTCCAAAAACCCCCTATCCTCTCACCCCTCCCCCTGCTTACCAACCCACTCACTCTCACTTCCTGGCCCTGGCATTCCCCTAACTGGGGCATAGAGCCTTCGTAGAATCAAGGGCCTCTCCTCCCATTGTCGACCAACTAGGTCATCCTCTGCAACATCTTGAACTGAAAGAAAATTTCATCTTTCCCTACTCTCCTCCCTCTTGCCCCTTCCAGGTATCCTACCTTGAATACCATACATACCAACCTTTGAGTTATTAAATTTTATTTCTTTGAAAATTACTGTTACATACACAAATATAGACACAATCATAGACCTATCTATATGTATGCACAAATCTATGAGTACAACCTGCTGAGTGTGTTTTTGTTATTTCTGAAAATATGTTTTTTCAGGTTGACCACTTTGCTTGGTTAAACCAAAAACTGGTCTCATCTCTGAAAGAGACTCATTCTCCTCCTTTGAGCATCCATTAGTTGCCCAATATTTTTGTCTAGAGGTTGGACTTCACAAAACTTACACAGTTCCATGTTACTATGTCCATTGACACTGCCAGTGTTTATGCAGACGTTTCTAGGAGACACTGTCTTATCAGAGAGTGCCTGAAATTGTGGTTCTTAAGATTTTCTACTTTAGCATCTCCCTACACTGGAATATCAAGCCTCCACTGGACCAAGAAACTCCTCTCCCATTGATGCTAGAAAAGGCAGTACTCTGGTTCATATGTAGCTGGAGCCATGGGTCCCTCCACGTGTACTCTTTGGTTGGTGGTTTAGTCCCTGGTAGCTCTGGGGGGGGTCTGGTTGGTTGATATTGTTGTTCTTCTTATGGAGTTGCAATCCCTGTCAGTTCCTTCAGTCCTTTCTCTAATTCCTTCATTGGAGTCTCCAGGATCAGTTTGATGTATGTGCATTCTAGAGTGTTGAGGCAGTGAGTAGGTGGAGGAGCACCCTCATAGAGTCAAAGGGGTGTCAGTGATGGGATGGGGGGTTTGTTGAGGGAAAATATAATTTAAACTGTAAACAAATAAAATGATTAATAATTAAAAAAAGACCAAAGCTGCAAATTTTTGTTTTGTTTTATTTTCTGCTTTTACTACCTTCTTCTTTGATATTTCCCAAGACCCAGATGTGATATAAATGTATTGTTCGGGCCCAAGATACTCATGATCTTTGCTCCTTGCAGCTTATCCCTTATCCAGCTGTGAATTTTTTCTTTCTGTGATGATCTCCATTTCTGTAAAGAGAGGCTTGTTTGGTTAGGGTGGTAGTTACACACCAGTGGTATTTAGTGAACTTTTACAGATACTTGCAGATACAGCAATTTCTTTTACTTCTTTCTTTTTATTAATCATTCCATTCATTTACATCTCATATGATACCCCACTTCCTGGTTACCCATCCAACCCCCCATTCCACATTTGCCCTCCCACCCACCGCCTTTGCCTCTATAAGGGTGTTCCTCCACCCACACACAGCTTCCTGCCTCACCTCTCCACCATCCCCCTATTCTGGGGCATCAAAGCACCCCTGGATCAAAGGCCTCCCCTCCCATTGCTGTCAGGCAAGGTCATCCTCTGCTACATATGTATCTAGAGCCATCAATTCCTCCAGGTACACTCCTTGGTTGTTGGTCTAGTCCCTGGGAGCACTGGATGGTCTGGCCAGCTGATGTTGTTCTTCCAATGGGGTTGCAATCCCCCTCTGTTTCTCCAGTCCTTCTGCCAGCTCCCCTACAAGATTCACTGAGCCTAATGGTTGGCTCCAAGCATCCACATCTGCATTGGTTAATTGCTGGGCAGACTTCCCAAGGAATCGCCACACCAGGTTCCTGTCAGCAAGCACCTCTTGACCACCGGCAACAGTGTTGGGTTTGGTGTCTGCAGACATGATGGATCCCCAGGTGGGGCAGTCCCTGGTTTGCCCTTCCTTCAGTGTCTGCTCCAGTTTCTGTCCCTGTTCTTCCTTTGGAGCTGAACATTTCTGGGTTAAAATCTTTATGGGTGGATGGCCCTATCCCTTGACGTGGAGCATGCCTATATAGTGGAGGTGGTCACTACAGGTTCTATGTTCCCCTTCTCTGCGCATTTCAGCTAAAGTCATCCCTGTTGGTTCCAGGGAGCCTCAGGTTTCCCTGCCACCCTCCAGTGGCTATCCCCAGTTCCTCATCCACATGCTTTTGTTAGGTTTACTTACCCTCTGTACTTCTCTCACAGCTCCTCCAGTTCCTCCTACTGCCTCCCCCATTTCCTCCCCATCTTCAATCCTGTGAAGGTTGCCCCCTCCTTCCACTTCCCATGATTATCCTGTTCCTCACTCAGTGCAGGATTGAAGCAACCACACCCTGATCTTCCTTACTTCTAAGCTCCACATGATGTGTGCACTGTATCCTGGGCATTATGAGTTTTTGGACTAATATCAACTTATCAGTGATTACATGCCATGTGTGCTCTTTTGGTTCTGCATTACCTCACTCAGGATGATATTTTCTACTTTCATCCATTTGCCTAAGAATTTCATAAATTCATTGTTTTTAATAGCTGAGTAGTATTCCATTGTGTAAATGTATCACATTTTCTGTATCCATTCTTCTGTTGAGGGACATCTGAGTTGTTTCCAGCTCCTGGCTGTTATATATATAAGACTGCTATGAACATAGTGGAGCATGTGTTCTTGTTATATGTTAGAGCATCTTTGGAGTATATGTTCAGTAGAGGTATAGCTGGATCTTCAAATTTTTCTCAGGAAACTTCAGGCTGATTTCCAGAGTGGTTGCACCAGCTTTCAATCCCACCAACTATGGAGGAGTGCTCCTCTTTCTTGACATCCTTGCCAACATCTGCTGTCACCTGCATTTATGATCTTAGCCATTCTGAATGGTGTGAAGTGAAATCGCAGATTCAGCATTTTTAACAGATGTTGCTTTTTAACAATGCAGATTCCAACCTTATCATTATATGTATATATATATATATATATATATATATATATATATATATCCTGTACTGATTATATTTTGTACTGATACAATTCTTAGGGAGAAAATGATGTACCAGAGAGGCATTTCAGATCAAAAGATGGGTTAGGTATCTTCTCTTTTCTTCCTCTGCTTCTGATTTTCCCTTATGGATTCTTATTTACTCATATGCATATCTCCTGGTTTGTCCTTCTCACTCTCAGCATGGATTGCTGCAGGAAGGATGTTCATGCCAGATATGATCTCATTTCATCTTAAACATCCTATTCTTTAGAATACAGTTCTTAAATATTCATACTTAAAAACTGCACTCTTTTGTATATTGATATAGATAAACATAATTTAGTATGATAAGTTTTATTTAAAAGATTATTATACTAGCTTTCTTTTTTAATAATTTTTATTAGGTATTTTCCTCATTTACATTTCCAATGCTCTCCCAAAAGTCCCCATACCCTCTCCCCCACTCCCCTACCCACCCACTCCCACTTTTTGTCCCTGACGTTCCCCTGTACTGGGGCATACAAAGTTTGCAAGTCCAATGGGCCTCTCTTTACAGTGATGGCCGACTAGGCCATCTTTTGATACATATGCAGCTAGAGTCAAGAACTCCGGGTTCCTGGTTAGTACATAATGTTGTTCCACCTATAGGGTTGCAGATCCCTTTAGCTCCTTGGGTACTTTCTCTAGCTTCTCCATTGGGGGCCCTGTGATCCATCCAATAACTTCTATAAATTTATCAATCTATTCATATCTATTATTGAGCACATCGATACTAAGTATGTTATGTATGCATACTTATGTAGGGAGAAATATTCCTTTTAACACTATTTTTGTAGTTACTTCAGTGGATGTTACTATCAACCATGACATGAAGTATAAACACACACACATGCACACACACATACACACAGGGAGAGAGAGAGAGAGAGAGAGAGAGAGAGAGAGAGAGAGAGAACTTGTTTCATTTTGTATAATGCAAATTATATATCTGAGTATAATGAATTATTTTACCTAAAAATGAAGCACACACAATGTGTTAATTGTAATCCTATACCAAAATGTCCTAGTTAAAGCAATTTGGATAGAAAGAGTTTATTCTGGCTGACAGTTTCAAGTTATCATACCCTAAAGCAGAGATTTCACCTCATTGGAAGCTTAAAGAAGGCGATCTTTTCCAATCCATAGCCAGGAAAAAGAAAACTATGAATGCTTTCTTTCATTTAGTTTCTTTTCCTCATTTATTCAGTCTGAGATCCAGTAAAGGTATGGTATCATAACCATGCATTTTGCCTCTCCTAACGGAATCAATATAATCTCCCCAGATATGACAGGAAGCTTATTCCCAAGCTGATTCCAAATTAGATCAAGTAGACAATATGAGACATCATATCTAGTGAAAAATTTCCAAAAATATAATACATTCCTTGAATATCTGAGGTATCCCAACATTTATAAAAATCATCATGTCTGTAGGCACATGTCAAGTATTATGTATTCAGCTTAGTGTCTATTTGACAGCATTACTGGTGACATTTGTCTCCATTCTTCCACTGCTATCTCAAGTTGGGGAAGGAGTGCTAGGTAGAACTGAAAGTTTCTGGTCACCTAACTTTCCCCTTCAGAAGACATCTACTGCTCATCTTCCTGTCTTCTTTCGATTCAGTCAGACTCCCTCTTATCAGAGATACCACCACATTTAGAACATTCCATCACCATTTAAACGTTTTATGACATAGTCCCACAGATACACCTACCTGTAGGTTTTCATGTGGTTATAAACCCCAAGTTGTTAATCACAATTAACCAATTATATCTTATTAGAAAAAATATCACTTCAAATCTAGTAAAGTTAACCTTCTCAGTGACAATGATATAAACAGTTGCAGAAGGAATAGAATTTATCCTTTACCACATAAGGATTAAACAGTTCTCTTTGAAAATATATAATATGCTTCTAAACATTATCTTTCAGTAGGATATACACTTTTATTTGTTCAACTCAAGCTTATAAATGCTTTTGATTTTACATCATTTATCCTGGATGTTAGAGAAAACCCTATGGATTTGCAAATGAGTTTATGTTATTCATTTCAGTAAAGGAATGGTATCATAGCCACATATTTTGCCTCTCCTAATGGAATCAATATAATTATATTATAACATATAATAATATCATATTGAAATTAATGCTAAAGTTTCTCATTGTGTCTTCAAAAGTTCGCCATAATTCACATATATATATATATATATATATATATATATATATATATATATATATATACAAAAGTGTTTGTGTTTGTGTGTGTTTGTATGTGTGTGTGCATGTACACATGCATGTGCACATAGATTACATGAACATATTAAGTGGATGAATTCATGGATAATTGAGGAGCTTTAAGTAAGCTTGGTAAGACATGCAAAATATATATAAGAATTGGATGGATGAGTAGGAATTAAAAACTTTAATACAAGCATTATTATACACTCATGTTGCTCTGTAGGTCTACAGATCATTATAAGAAGTCCCCAGGAGGAAATTTGTGAATTAACATGGAACCGCTTGAACTCATATCTGCTAATGAAGGGATATTTTAAAGCATTAGTGGCATTATAGAATTACAGTGTCCCTTTTCTGTATAGATACACAAAACATGATTGCTCAACTCTCCAAATAACAGCTAAACTGGCAGGGACGTTTTTCTCCAGTACTACCAGTTGCATGTTATCTAAGATATAGAATTACTAAGAGGGAGAAATCAATAGTACATTAATGGGTCAATCTTAGTGACTTTTTTTCTGATCCCTAATGATTTGCTTTATTAAAGATATGATCATTGAGACTAGAGAGATGGCTCCCTCTACTGGTATCTGTTGTCACTTGCACATTTATATGCATATACATCAACAAACACACACATACACACACACACACATAATATAATATAAAAAAAGGAAAAAAGGAAGAAATAAGATAGAATAGTCGCTTAAGATAGGAAAGACTTGCATTAAGGATATGAGAAAGAACATATAAATATTTATCTACTTCTCGATGCTGAAGCAAGAAATGGCTACTCATTCTTTTTTCTTCTAATAAAATCAACATGCTAAAAATATGAATGATAAAGTCAGGGCTCTGAAACAAGGAGGAGGAGGATATGTCATTGCTTCTGATTAGTAACCAGAAGTGTGGCCTGTTCCCAGTGTATGAACACTGAACACTTTCATAGCACTGTGTCAATATGTCAAGACAGTTTTCTACAGTAAATAACCTAAAGATACAAAGAAAACAGAAGCATATTTTTATGAAGAGAATAGAGAAAAACATGGAAGTATGTTTAGAAAAAGAACTGGTTATTAGTATAGGTAACCTCAGAACTCCAATAACTGTTAACCAGTAGAAACAGTTAAACAAAGTTTGCTAAGGCAGAACCCATCTTGTCTACATTTTTTCTGAGAGACTGACGGTGGCCCAACTTTTGCTTGGTATCAATCAGGAATTGTCAATGTATTTATTACAATACAACAGCTCCAACTAGCATGAGAACGTGACCTTGGCGGACTGTAAACTGACAGTGCAGCTTTTAGACATTGACAATGAGGAATTTTTTAGCAATGGACTAGTACAGAAAAGGTTCAAGCTATGTCCAGGTACAAACATCCCTTGGTTGTCTAAACAGGAGCTGTCCAGAACTTAAATAGAACCTTGAGGCCTTAAAGCCTTGAGAAAAATTAGACTAAGTAGTACTTATTTGTAAGTCACTCTCATTAGAAAGATTGAAGATATGAAAAATGAGTTAGACCACACATATATACTGAAAAAGAATTATCGGCATAAATAAATCCCATGATATCATTCAATACTAAGGGCCAAGTAAAGAAAGGGAATTTAAAGAGAAGAATGAAAAAGAACATAGTTGGCTAGAGACTTGCAACAAATATCTCATGGCTCTTAATGTACAGCACTGTAGTTTATCTGCACCACAAGTACCCATCAGGATCTATAAGTGCCAAGTCCTCGGTGCTCGGCAGAAAATACGTGTTTTTTGATATAACCTTTGGGGTAGGTAGTTTATTCATTCTCTATAATCTATCCCTAGATCACCCCAGAACAGCTGAGGTTGCAAATATAAAGCACTTTATTTCAGCCTACTTGGAATAGTTTCATTGAAATACCTTTGGTAACAGCCGTTGTGGGAGGCAATTACAGGCTCCTTTATTAAACTTTGTCTGTACCTTCTGTAAAGATGAAGTGTTAAAAAATTACACTTTTCCTGGGAAGACCAATACATTCAATGTGTCCTTGGTCACTGTAAGGGAAACTATAGTGCAATGCCTCAGTAAATTTTCTGCACCTTTTTCTTGTTACTATGCATTTACCTGAATACCATTTCATCTTTATGATACATAGAAGAGACAAAATATCAGTCTAGCTCAGCTTGAGAGAAATTTCTTATAATTCCCTTATTTATTCTTACTAGGTACCTTTTTACACTTAATCTTTATTTTTATCAAATAATGTCATTGTCCTTAAAATGCATAGTTTTATAATGCATTTATAACCTGAATTTCTCTTCTCTTATAAGAAAATACATCTTCTTTCTTCAATTTTGTTATTTAGAAGCAATATATCATAGAGTACCCAGATCCTCTTCATTTTCTTTTAGGCATAAACGTGTTGTGTTAATGGATAATGGAACCTGAAAACCCAAAGAGTGAAGCACAATATTCTGCTTTCCATAACAACACCTGTCTCTGGGTATTGCTATTTTATATGGTATATCTTTGTTCTTTCCCAAATCTTATAGCTTTAGCCATGAGATTTTCAACAATAGCTGTGTAATTTTCCAGTTTCTTATTACAGAATTCATTAGTTTTGTTTCAAACATATTTCTTATTAGCTTTCTGCATTTTCTCTTAAATTTTTTTCTTAATATCTTTAGCTATCTCTATGAGATATGATATTATACATTTCATGACCTTTTATTTGTTGCTGAGGTATTAACAGATTTATCTTCATTATATTTTAATAAAAAAACACACGGTTTTATATGCATCTAGGCATCCATGTTGGTGCATAGCTACTTATTTGTCTAAATATGTAACATCTTAATTTTATGGGTCAATACTTTGATGTGCAGGATAAGGAAGATCAGAAAACCTCCACGTTAATAGCTGCTTCAAATACTGTTACTTATCTTGATATAACAACATAATGTTCATTTGCCATCTTGAACAGTATTCTTCATTCAACACTGCCTTCTGAATTTGAGAACTTTATATCTTACCTTCAAGTATGTCCAAGGTTGGTATGTGTGATAAAAGCATATGACAAATGCAAAAGTATGTTTTCAAATTAATCAGCAGAAAGCAAACCTAGACACTTTGTACTCAACAAAACAAATAGAAACAATCAGGATCATTTGTGGTGGAATGGTAGAAATAGTTAAACATTTCAACAAAGATGTGAATATTAATTTACAAGAAAAATATACAAACAAAAGCATATGCTCCATGGAATTGTGTTCCAATTGCTTAAAAACGTTTTAGCACAGTACTACTCTTAAGTAGGAAGATTCATAGTTCAAGATTGGGTTTCAACTCTACTTTTCTCAAAGGAGTACCAAACACCATGCATGCAAATTATTTTGTAGATCTGTTCAAGTTTGTCTTAGACATTGTGGAAACCATGACATAGAATGCTAATTCTGTTTCTGTCATCATGGGGTTCATAAGAGAAACAATTGGGTATTTCTCAAAAACAACAAAGATCAAGGTAATATCCTGAATATTCTTGTGTCAAAGATTTCAGGTGAAACATGTCATTATATGGAGAAGGAGGATGTCTAAGTTAGGGTGTTACTGCTGTGTATAGACACCATAACCAAGGCAATTCTTCATCTCCTTTTTTGTTGTTGTTTTAAATATTTATTTATTTATTTTATGTATAGGAATACACCATTGCTCTCTTCACACACACTAGGAGAGGGCATCAGATCCCATCACATATGGTTATGAGCCTCCATGTAGTTGCTTGGAATTGAACTCAGGACATCTGGAAGAGCAGTCGGTGCTCTTAACCTCTGAGCCATCTCTCCAGCCCAAGCAAGTTCTTATAAAGACAACATTTCATTGGGGCTGGCTTACAGATTCAGAGTTTGGATCCAATATCATCAAGTCAGGATATAAAATCCTGAGATCTTCATAATATGTGTAAGTATGCCCACTGATATTTACATGAGAGAGGAATGATTAACAATGTATTTCTCAGAACAAAGCTGTTTCCTGACCCCTGGAACCTATGAGATTGAATAATACAGACACATATAATAGTAATAGAGGAAATAGAGGAAAGGTGGTGTTAGGGTTTAGCAGAAGAAGAAAGAGTAGTTAGGCAGATCAATTAAAGCCATCATGAAAAAGATCTATTGGGGAAGAGACAGTGAAGCAGAGACAGAGACGAAGAGAGGGAACAGATAAAGGGAGAGACAGAAAGACAGTCAGGGGAATAGAATGGGGCATGATGACAGGGACTTTTAAAGGGTGAGTGTGTCTGGTATAGTGTCTCGTGATGATGTTCCTGCTCACTCTGAGTCACTGAAGCCTAGCTGAGGAGCAGCTTGTTTCTCACAAGTACCACACTGCAGGATGTAACTAGTAATTCTTTTTTGTTTGGTTGGTTTTTTGTTTTGTTTTGTTTTGTTTTGTTTTGTTTTGTTTTGTTTTGTTTTGTTATTTTTTCCATATTTTTAATTGGATATTTATTTCAATTACATTTCCAATGCTATCCCAAAAGTCCCCCACACGCTCCCCCACCCACTCCCCTACCTACCCACTCCCACTTCTTGGCCCTGGCGTTCCCCTGTACTGAGGCATATAAAGTTTGCACTTTCAATAGGCCTCTCTTAACTAGTAATTCTTCAGTCAACCTTCACCAACATATTATTCTGAACACATTTTAACCTACATTTTCCCAAGCACTGCTTTTTTCATTAGGGTTTCATTGTGGAAAGAGACATCATGACTAAAGCAATTCTTATAACGAAAAACATTTATTTGGGACTGGCTTACAGTTTCAGAGGACTAGTTTATCATCATCATGGTGGGAAGCTTGCCACCATCCAGGTGCTGGTGGAGTTGAGAGCTCTACATTTTGATCCTCACGTAGTGGATGGACACTCTCTGGCTGGGCTTGAGCATACATAACTTCAAGCCCACCTCCACACACTTCTTCCAACAAGGCCATGTCTCTGAATTGTGCCACTCACTGGCCAGTCGTTCAAATACAGGAATCTAAATGGAGCCATAATTAATCAAACCACTACAACTACTATCCTGCTTTTCTCAAATAATGACAGAAGATTTTGTGTTGTATTCAGCCTCTTTCAATGTCTCATTACTCACTACGGAACAATAACTACAATGTATGAAGGCAGCTATTTGAAAACGGCTGATGATAGAAAACTGAGACATTAATCACTAACCAATCACCAGAAATGAGAAATGGGGTATGGCGGCACCAGCTAAACACTTGCCAGTGACCTTATGGGTACTAGGAGTCAGAACTATTTTCATGAAGCTACTGCAGGTGGACACTGTGTTAAAGCAATAGGCTTCACATATACAACATTAATGTGCTCATAATTTAGAATTCAACCTTTGAAAACATTCCTTTGTTCAAATATGTAAAACCACTTACATATGACTATTAAAAAGTCATAATAGTCATTGTCTTTTATTTTTCATAAAAAGTGCATATTTTTATGTATTTCAAAACTTAAGGGATTTTAATTTCCAATCTTTTATAAAATAATTAAATTAACTCTAACATCTATTGATTAAAAATATCTGTCAAATACAATTAAAAACAAACACTGTATAATGTCCATTTATATATACCTTCAATTTTGCAAAATAAGTCATTTTCAGAAGACTAAAATAAATAAGCTTCAATTGCCATATACTTTATTTCTTTGTAACAATGGCTTTCAAACGAGGAGCTTATTGTGCTCTAGGCAAACATCAACCAGGGAGGATCTCTTTTGTGACAATTTCCACAGAGATTGAAACATTCCATACTACAGGAAAGTAAACATTTGACAATACCTTCAGGAATCTCCTGAAATGTAGAGGATTCACTAGGACCCTCCATGACAGAGTAAGTAATAAAAGCTTTGAATTACTCTCAGAGGGAAGAGAGCTGAGCCACAAAGAAACTGAGACAAGCCGAGATCTAAAGAGAACTCCTGAGACCAGCCCTGCTGCTTGGGACAAGCAGAAACCATCCAAGCTGCCTGGAAGAGGTTTAGAACAGATTCAATTGTAAAGGACACCTCCTACTTGTTGATAATCTTGCAGCCTTTTTCCATGTGTTTACAGTTCCCCAGGTTTTGAAAGCTGTTGCCCATGCTGCACTGGGCTTTTGCGATGCAGTTGGCCTGTGAGTCCTTTCTGCTCCTATAAATAACCCCTAGCCCATGTTCTTGTAAGTGACGACAATAAAACACGTTCCTTGGCCAAGCTGAATTTCAGTGCATGTTCAGTTTGCTTCTTAAATCTAGTCGGTCTTGAGTGCCTTTTCTGGGGTTGAAAGAAAATTAAATTCAAGGTCCATGACTCATGTGGCTTGCTAGTTAGGAGGGCTTTTGGGCCAAGGGCAAAGAACAAAGGCTGTTGCTGTTAAGTCATTCCAGAAACTGGCTAGCCACAAAGATAGGAGAAGACCTGTAAAGACCTGTAAAGCAGGATAAAGATAGGAGAAGACCTGTAAAGACCTGTAAAGCAGGATAAAGATAGGAGAAGACCTGTAAAGACCTGTAAAGCAGGGATGTCTGGACTCTCTCAGCTGAATCATAAGCCCCTGACCCTCAGAATTGCTGTTACCTTGCTCTACACATACAGTTTGCTGATGTTTAAACTGTCCAATTGTGTGAAGCCTCGCCAATTCTTCCCCTAGCCCCATTCTTTTCCTATATAAACCCCTAACTTTTGAGCCTCGTGGTCGACACCTCTGTCTCCTGCGTGAGATACATGTGGCCCTGAGCTCCGTCATTAAACTACCTCATGTGTTTGAATCAAGACGGTCTCTCTTGATTCTTTGGGTGCATGCTATCTCATGACTCGGGTGGGGGTATCCCCATGGAGGTCTTTCAGGGTGAGTATACATGTGCTGTATTTCCTCAGGAAATACTTTGTCACTTAATAGCACACAAAACCCACCATGAAAATTTTTGATGATGGTTCATAGTTTATGAAAGCTGGTAATTAATATTAATGTCAAATAATAAATCCATAAAAATATTTTACTAAATTAGTAGCTGTAGAGGTGAGCAATAGAGTGGAGAATATTAATATAACACTCTAAAAGAAATAAGACTATTGCAGAAAAGGAACCACTTATGAAAGCAATAAACTCATTTCAGTATTATATAGTGTATGTGTGAATATATATATATATATATATATATATATATATATACATACATACTCAGGTCAACATGCAAGTACAATTCTGAAACTGAAAGTCATAATTAATCTCACTATGATGCTGTTAATAAAATAATTGCTACATTTTATATCTAAAAATATAAACACTATACTAAACTTTCTTAAATTTTAATGAATAATTAGACTATATAATTTATGAAACTTTGAACTAATTTATTTTTAATTATTTTATGAGAATATAGAAGCAAAACTTGCTTTAAGAGAGGAAAGGGACTTTTGAGTATAAAATTTCAATGAAAGAATAACAGGCCTGACCTATTAGTTCAAAGCAATGTTACTAAAAGTACATTAAGAAACCATAGCTCTAGTTTAGTTTGAAATGACAAAGGAGAGAGAGAGAGCAAGAGAGCGAGAGACCGAGAGACTGAGTGTGAGAGCAAGAGTGAGAGAGCAAGAGAGCAAGAGAGCAAGAGAGCAAGAGTGACAGAAAGAGAGAGAGAGACACCCTGGTATGTTTAATGACCATATGATTGCCAAAGACAAAGAGACTCATTCAGAAATCCAGCAAGACTCTAAATCCCTCTCTTTTGGTTGAAATCTCCTTGATGAAGAATTTATATGGGATTATACAGCACAATGGTTCCTACTAAGCACTGAAAAAAATAACAATTTCAATTTTAGGATCAACTACTGCTAGAAGTACATTGCATTTAAGGCTATTTCAAGAGGAATTTAAAGCAGTTTAATACTTGCTGATATCTCTTTTCCTTTCGTGTAGCTCATTTTAAACTGAAAAGACAGATTATAAAATTGATAAACTAATAAAATAATATCTCAAAGATTGATAAATGTATTAATTAGTAATTAAATTCTGGCATTGATTGTTACTCTGGAAAACAAAACTATGAGAGAATCTTCCCCAAATTCAATTAAAATCAAGTTTATTCTTCAAGTAATTCTGCATCACTAATGCCGCTTGAAGCTGCTTACTATTGGGAGAATCTTACTCTGTTACAAAATCCTGGGAGATAAAGTGTTTATTTCTCCACAAGTGATACATTTGTATTTCTAAATCTTAGGAGAGAGGGAAAAATTAATATTATCTTTCTCCATTGAAATTTCCTTTTCTCCAGATGACACTGACTTATGTCAAGTTAATAAATACTAATCAGGCCAATAAGTATAATTAACAAGCTCAAACATATCAACAGCCTTGTCTAACAGTGGTAGGTGCTAGGTTGAGAACTCCAAGTTATCTGCTCAACCTTCATCAGACACAAGGGCACCAACTGATGTCTGCTGTAGTTTAATGTGGTAATGGATCCTTTGAAATGTGAATAAACGGTCAGGCACTTGAGATGCTGTTTTACATGTAAATGATAAGTAGTCTCCTAGAGAAAGGAAGAAGTCTTAATTAGATTAAAACCATGAGGTAATTGAACTTCTCACCAAGTTTCCAGGTGTTGCTTCATAGCAGATCAAGTAAGGGAGAAAAAACATAGTAACTGACTAAGCATGTAAACTCTTACACCTGCCCTCAAGCAACCCCAGAATTTCAAACTATTCACTAAATGTGTGGAATACTCAGAAAGTAACAGAAACTGACCCTATCATTGAAATATTTCCCACAGATACAATGCTGGCTTTGCTCACCAAGGGAGATTATATATTTAAATACACAAAGAACTGGAGAAAAAGCTGGATATCAGGAATACAACCTAATTAAAAACAGACTGCAGCTCTAAACAGATATATCTAAAAGAGGAAACAAAAATGTCTGAGAAGCATTTAAAATCCATAGTCATCCAGGAAATGCAAATCAGAGCTAATTTTAGATTTCATCTAACACCAGTCAGTATGGCCAAGATCAATTAAACAAATGACAGCTCATATTTGGAGTGTGTGGAGTAAGGGAAAAACTGAACCATTGCTGGTGGGAGTGCAAACTTAAGCAGCCACTACAGAAAGCTCTGAGAAGTTCTAAAGAATGTTGAAATAGACATACCTCAAGACCCACCTATACCACTCTTGGGCATGTACACAAAGGTTTCTACATCCTGTCTAATCTTATCAGTAAGAAAAGTACAAAGCTATATACACTCATAAAACAACATTAACTATTACTGGTCTTGTTCCAGGCTAAGTTGCTATATTGATACCTGGATAAAATAAGGAAAACTAATGTATTGTGTTGGGTATTGTTTTGATGATGTTAAGCAAATTAACATTGAACATGGACTGGCTAACATCTCATAAGTCTTAGTAATGGAAATGCATGATAAAGAAAGAGAAGAGGATGTGAATCAGTTTCATTAAATAATTACGTTTCTGTTGGATTAATTTATGTAAGGCTACCATTTCTAAATCAAGACAACATAAGTGTTCTCTCTGTTTTGCAAGTGAAAGGCTCCATGAGCTTCAGTGTGGATTTGGAAGCAACATGTGATAGAGTTCTTCTTTTCCACTTGCTTACTGTTTATAGAGTCAATGGCCACTTTGAGTAGGATATTGAACAACAGGGAGTGCTGAACATCAGGAGCAGGATGTTTTTATTCAATAAATCTTAGAAATGACTGAATACAGTTTCACTCTTAAGGAGAGAAATAGACATCTTGATTTGCAAAGGACTAAACATTGAAAATAAACAGCATAAGAAACAGATTATCACTTATGAAATATAAATTTCTTGAGTTTCTCTCCTTCTAGGTCCCAAAATAAATAAGGAATAAATTAAGCTAAATGAACAACATATGGATATTATATGGTGTGTGTGACATACTAGGAAGATTTTCAGTTGCTGGACATTCTGGGAGGACCTTCATAGCAGCAGGGAGGAGGGGGGAGTGGAACAAGACTTTATGGAGAGGAAATTGGGAAGGTGGATAACATTTGAAATGTAAATAAATAAAATAACCAGTAAATAATTTTTTAAAAGAAAATAGTGACATTGAGAAACTATTAAATAATTAAATAGTGTATCTAGGTGAAATGCATATAGAAGAAAGTATATACTGAATCAGATGGTATTTCATTTCCAAGTGAAACAAATTGTATACATTCATGTAGTGGATTTTATCAAGTCAGTGGTCAAACTAGCCTCTGTTGTCTATAGACATTGGTATTGATTTTTCCGTCTTCAACAGGTAATCAGAGAATATACAAAAACCCAAAGCAGCCATGTTGGTTGGACATTTTATTAAATTACTTTGGGAAAGACAAAATTATCTTTTCCCTACTTCTGGTACACAAGTGAACCCCAATACTAAATTATGATAAGATTAACAAGAGAAAAACATATACACTTATTTCACAAATAATTTGTACATTAAAGAAGCTCTCCAGTAGGGATCAGGGGCTCCAGATACATATGTAACAGAGGATGGACTTAACTGACTGTAATAGGAGGGGAGTTCCTTGGTCACAGGGAGGTTTGATGACTCAGTGTAAGGAAAAGCTGGAGAGGTAGAATGGGAGAATGGGGGGAGGGGCACCCTCATAAGGCAAAGTGGATGGAGAAGGGCAAATGTGGGAGGGGTAAATGGGAAGCTGGATAGCATTTGAGATGTAAATGAATGGAATGATTAATTTAAAATATAATAATAAATAAAATATAATAATAAAAAGCTCTCCAGAAACTGAAGAGCCAACTAAGGATTTAAGGGAATCAATGCTGAGTTGTGAAAAAAAAAAGAAGAAGAAATATGGTATAGTAAGGGTATATAGTTTGGAATAAATGTTGGAATAAAAATAGATTAGAAAAATATGAGAGAGTTTAGCAAGATTCTTTACTTAGATTCTCATGAAGGTCAGCCTCCAATTATTTACTATGAGAAATTTTACCCTTATTGACATACAAAAACATATCACAGAAGGTAATTCATTTCTTGATTTTAAAAACAGTGAATGTCAGAGTGATCTTGTTCCTACTACTATGAATCTATTCTTATACATTTAACTCAAAACAGTCAGTTTGTCAAGGCAGCAACAAAATTTAGTAAAGAATGTTCATAACTCCTTCTAAGGTAGTCCAATTATGTAGTCAACTCTTATTCTATAAATATTGGAAAACCCCATCACAAGCCCAAGCCCAGCTTCAGCAATAATGGACACGAGTAGCCAAACAGCAGCCAAAATGTGACAGAGTTCCATTGTTACCACCAGCCATTTCCTCGGCCTATGAGCATGCACTATACTATTTTAGAAAAAATCCAGTGCCTTCTCTTTTCCCTTCTACCCTCACTCAGAATCAGCCTCTGTAAACCCTCCCCAGAAGCAGCCTCTGTAAACCCTCCCCAGAATCAGCCTCTGGAGGAAGATCTGCTGCATGGTATGGTCTCTGCCACAGCAGCACTCCTTGTCTCTGATCTGTTAAGGTACTCTGCCACTAAATCCTAACAATAAGGGTAAAGAAAAGTCCCGATTTAACTTACTAAAACAAAGAAAAAAAAGGCAGGGTCTTATGTCTGATTAAACTTTGAACAAAGGACAAAGGACCTCTGCCAAGGGTAAATTATTACAAATAGTAATTGGTAAAAAGGTCTGTGTATTTCTAAATTTTCTCTAGGTAAATGGTTAAAAGTGAATATGCTGTAAGGGTATATGACATATTAAAGTACAAGAATAAATCAGAGCTTTGATTAATTAAAATGAAAATTTATTACATGTGTTGCTAAAGACCACAATCTAGTACAATTGTCATCAGAAAATCTTCATCTAGCTACTGAGGGGAACAGATGAAAAGAGCTACAAACATTAAGCTGAACTAGCTGAATCCCGTGGCAGAGGGAGAGAAGGAATTGTAGGAGCCAGAATTGTCAAGGACACCACAAAAACAAAAACAAAAACAAAAACAAACAAAAAACTCTGACATAATCAAGTAACTAGTTTTCATATGGGCTCACAGAGACTGATCCAACAATCAGGGATCCTGCATGGGTCTAACCTAGGTCCTCTCTGCAAATATGTTTTGTTTCTGGAACCTGGTTTTCTTTGGGACTCCTAACAGTGGGAATAGGATCTGTCACTAACGCCTATGCCTGCTTTTGGAACCTTTTCCTCCCATTGGGTTGCCTTATCCAGCCTTAATATGAGGGGAGGTACCTGTACTGGCTAGTTGTGTGTCAACTCAACACAGCTGGAGTTACCACAGAGAAAGGAGCTTCAGTTGAGGAAATGCCTCCATGAGATACAACTGTAAGGCATTTTCTCAATTAGTGATCAAGGTGGAAAGGCCCCTTGTGGGTGGGACCATCTCTGGGCTGGTAATCTTGGTTCTATAGGAGAGTAGGCTGAGCAAGCCAGGGGAAGCAGTCCAGTGAAGAACATCCCTCCATGGCCTCTGCATCAGCTCCGGCTTCCTGACCTGTTTGAGTTCCAGTCCTGACTTCCTTGGTGATAAAGAACAGTATGGAATTGTAAGCTGAATAAACCCTTTCCTCCCCAACTTGCTTCTTGGTCATGATTTTTGTGTAGGAATAGAAACCCTGACTAAGACAAATTGGTAACAGAAGTGGGGTATTCCTGTGACAACCTGACCATGCTTTGGGGAGGACTGTGGAAGAACTTTAGAAATTTGGGCTTGAAGATCCATTCGTTGTTAAGAGCTCTGACAGATGTTGTGTAGGAGCATGGAAGAAAATATTGAGAACAGTGCAGAAGATGGAGGTCTGGCTTGTGAAATTTCAGAGGGAAAATTAAAGACTCTTTTCGGGGCCATTGCTGTTTTGATTGTGAAAATTCTGTAGTTCTGGTTAGTTGGGGCTGAAGAATCAGCTGTGATTAACAAGATACCAGAACTCCTAAAGCAAAAACTTTGCATTATTGAAACTATTGATGCTGGCTAGCTGGAGGTAAGAAATTAGCAGTGATAAAGAAGAGACCAGCATCATTGAGATGACATCTTCTGGGAAGTGTTTTCTGAAAGCACAAAGAGGCTGTTTTCCAGAGATATCCAAGGTTGTACTCCTGCTGCAGTGGGACTTGGTAATGTACACACCAGTTGATTGTCCCTAACAAATGGTAATCCTTGAAAACATACATTCAAGTCACATAATGTCTGTTGCACAGGTTCTATTTTCTACTATATATGCATGTAATAACAATTAAGGGATGAAGATGCCATGAATTTGAAGACGCCATGAATTTGGAAGGGATGTATGAGAGACCTTGGAGAGAGGAAATGGAAGGGAGAAATGCTGAAATATATAAAATAATATAAAATAAATTAAAATAATATAAAAAATAAAAGAGGAAAACAAATAGCAAAAAGAAACACTTGCTAGTTCTAACCATATGGTATGTCACTTGATCATGTTAATACTGAATGGCATCCTGATCTGCTTTTACAAATCCCAGTTTTAAAAACATGGAACTTCCTTTTATATTGAAAATAGCTCAAGCTTCTCTAAGGAAGACATGATAGAATGTTTTTAATAAGTGTGCCAACTATTTATTTATAGAATAGAATGCAAACAAAGAAAAATTCATTTTGAAAAAAAAATGGAACCACAGGAACCGCAAATGAACTCTTACAAGTAAGTAAACCTTTAACAATATGCTACCAAACTTTCCTCACTGTATGATCGTATCAATTTATTTTTTGTATCATTTTGATTTACTTTTATGGTTGAAATAGTAGTATATTCTTGCATTTGTTGTTATTCATTTAGCAATAGCATTGGCTTCATCTTGAGTTCCCATATATTATCTTCAAGTGCTTTAATTTTTTTTATATATTTTATAACTTTTATTCTTTTTACAGTTCAAGCATTGCCCCATTTCAATTTCCCATCTCACAGTTCCTCATCCTATTCTTCCTCCTCTCTGGCTCAAAGATAATGCCCATAGCCCACCTCTCCAGGTCTCAGATCTGTGTTTTTCTAATAGGGAATAAAATATCCAGATTAACTACACATACATAAATTAAACACACTTAGATTTAATTATTAAAGATCTAATTTTTATTGTGGTTTGGTGTGTGTCTGGGGTTCTGTCTATGGCTGTGTGCTCCCCAGCTCCTTGTGGATGCCAGAATGTTCACTTTATCTGGAGTAGAGTATAGATCTTTAAGGCATGGGTATAAGGAACATCCTCTGAACCACTGAGACATCTTTTTAACTGCTATATCCTTTATAAGAGACTGAGATTTGCAAGAAATTATAGAAAAGTAACAAAGTCTAACAGCTCCTAATTCTGAATCACCGTGATTATATTAATTTTAAAAACATTTTATCTAAAAATGTAAGCATTCAGCAGTAAAAAAGATGCAAAGTGACATTTTCTGTTATTGAAAATAGATCTTTTCAATGTAAAATATTCTAATTACAGTTTCCTCTCTCAGTTGCTTCCATATTCTTTCCTTCTGCCCTTCCACCAAAATCCACAACATTTCTTGCCCCTTCTCATCCCAAGCTAAACATGGTTCTTTTAAATTAAAAATAATAATAAAATAAAACAATATAAAATAGGACAAAGAAACACACATAAGAAAAAGAACCAAAGAAAAATACAAAAATCACATATAGACAAAGAGTTTACAGAGACAGCTCATAAAAACACAAATCAGTAAGCTATCACGAGTGTACAAAGGGCCCATGATATCACACAACAGCAGCAGCAAACAAGGCAACAAATGCCCCATAATTTTTCTGCAAACACAGTGATAGTATTGGTGGGACTGATGGGATGGGCTCGGGACCTTTAATGTTCTTTCTTTTCTTGTTTGGATTATATGTGTCAGTAGTCCCAAAGCAATTCAAACTATATTAAAGCCTTTATTGTAATATTCCTTTATTCTTCAGTCATAATTTAGTATGTATATGTACTACCACAAAAATAGCTATAATTAAGGAACAACTTTTCTTCATAAAAAACTTGGAAATCATAATGACCTCAGTTTAAAAATATAAATTATATGGAAAAATGAACATCAAGCACACTTGACATAAGTTAAAAAAAAAGAATATGAATGGACAAAAATTCAAATTAATTTAGTACAGCCATTGAATTCTCTGTGCTACACATCAATGCATTCTAAAGTTCTTATATTAAGTGTTCCATTTATAATTTGTCTACGTTTAGAAATTATAAAACACATTTAAGTAAAACTTGAAGATAAGCAATATGTTATTGCCTTATGCCACTTTTGAATACTAGAAATGTATGGGTAAATCATGACTCAGATCATCTCTGTCTTTTGCCTGCTCAGTCATCTACAGTACTTTCTAAGTAATATAACATGTTTGGTGACCCGTCCAGCAGGTCCAGTTATTCGAGGGTCTCAAGGGGACCTTCTCCTAAGAACCAAATGGGGGGTAGAGAGAGATGAGGGCCTTGTGCGAATAACAACATGGAACCATTCTGAATTGCATCAAAGCCCCAAAGTATTAGTCAGGCCCAAGATTTAAATGCACAAGCAAAAGGGGAAGTACTTCTCAGCAGGAGGGATGGAGCAATAGAATTGCACATTCTTTAGGCAGTTACATGGGGAAGCAGGAACTTGGTGGTATCAGGGTATCTTGAAGTCAGGACATCCAGCGCTGAATTAGGGCTGGAACAATCTGTGGTTGTTCTCCGAGTGGTGTGTCGGTGGCCTGCTTTTGACCCCCTTTTCTTCTCGGGGGGAGAGGCCCAATTCAGAGATCAGGACAATTTAGTTGTCTTAATGGCTCCCAACAGTTTGGTTTACTTTTATAGACTGCACCAGTCATTGTTGCAAGCTTTCAAATATTTTACCTTTTTTTTTTCCCCATTGCACATTTATGCTAGAATGTTGTCATAAATATGTGTAGAAATGGGGTGTAAATGAATAAATGTTCAAAGACACAAAGCTAAAATGAAAAGCCATGGCATGGCAGAGGTCAACATCAAGAATGAATAGTCCAGAGAAATAGGGTAGAATCAAATATGAAGGAAAATGAAAAGAATAATTCGATAAAATGATTCCTAATGACATTCTGCTATACTCATAATTGGTGCCTTGTCCAGTCATCATGAGAGAGATTTCCCATGGCAGCAGATAGGAGCAGGTGCAGAGACCCACAGCCAGAAATTATGTAGAGGCAGAGATGTAATTGGGGGTCTCATCAGGTCTTTCCCTTCAGAACTTAGAGAATTCTGCAGAAGAGAGCAAGGAAAGACCATAGCAATCAGAGGAGATTGAAGATACCAGGAGACCAGGACACACTGAGTCAGCTAAGCAGGGCTCCTGTGAGCTCAACTGTGGTAAGATATACTATATGTAAGAACAATCTAATTAAGAAGAAAGACAAAAAATTTTGTCTTATATTTGAACAGCCATTAGATTCATGAAGAACATTGTATAATTCATATTGCATCCTTATATTTTTAGAAATTATATATTTTTGAATCCATGTACTCAGAGTTCTTTTTCACAGAGTGAAGGGCTGTCCTGAAGGTCCCAGTGTTTACTGAGACAGTAGCCACACTTTTGCCTCCCAGACTCCTGCTGTTTTTGATTATCATGGAGTTGTTAACATTAAAAGGGAAGATATTCCTTGAAGGAATAATTAAAAATACATACTTTATTACATAAATAAGACTTCTACCTGCAATAGCCATCAATACTCATGGAGGCCCACACGTGCTGGTTTCCAGGGGCAGAAACCATGTCATTCTGTCCCTACCAATGCCAAGCGACACCCAGCACCTTGGCACCTTTTTTCAGATCTTCAGATCTTTCTTTCTTTCTTTCTTTCTTTCTTTCTTTCTTTCTTTCTTTCTTTCTTTCTTTCTTTCTTTCTTTCTTTCTGACTGTCTGTCTGTCTGTCTTCCTTCCTTCCTTCCTTTCTTTTTTTCTCTTTTCTTTCTTTCTTTCTTTCTTTCTTTCTTTCTTTCTTTCTTTCTTTCCTTTCTTCTTTCTTTCTTTTTCCTTTTTTAAATTTTCTGCTTACTGTTGTGGAATAAGTGCCAAATATTATATGGTTCTTGAGAAGGAAAAAAAAATTAAGTAACTGCACAATTAGCTGTTGTTACATAATGATTGTGACTAAGTATCAGTCTTTAGAAAGGGTTGAGTTCATTTCCCCCAATAATGCACATATGAAGTATGAACTCTGACATATGAGATGAGGCAAAGAAAACTGAAGCAGATCTAAAAGGTGCCATTCTAGACCATCTGTCCTGTCAACAAGAACCATTAAAATAAAAATAAAACCAAAACAATAACAACAGAATAAACCACTTACCTCACCCATAATCAAGTGCAAACTTCCAAGGGCATTAAGCTAAGATTATATGAAATGGGTGTGTCTGATCTGCCCACTTTGAAAAAACCTCTTAGATGTTAAGCTTTGACCTTTAGATTGGCTATGTACACAGCCAGAGTCAACTAATATTGAAAGAGCAACATAAATCCCATTTGTCTCGATTTAAGGATCAGGCCTAATTTCCAAAAAGGCTTTAAGGTACCAGCTTCAGGAATAGAATATAAGTCCCAGAAACTTGGTCATAAGCACCAGTTCTAGGAACAGACCAGAAAATTCAGAACAAGATCATAAAACTCCCTCCCAAAGAACAGCCTGGGGATAATTAAAAAATAGGAAAATATCTTATCTCAGAATGGGCCATCAGCACTGGACAGCCCTATTTAATCATATGATTAAAAGTTCATGACATAGGAATGCAGACCATTGACCACATATGATCCCTGAGCACCCACCAATGAAATTTTAGATTACCTAATCTTTCTAGAGAGTTCCTCCTATTTGCTATAAAAGATCT
Organism: Mus caroli; assembly: GCF_978045245.1. NCBI lineage: Eukaryota > Metazoa > Chordata > Mammalia > Rodentia > Muridae > Mus > Mus caroli. The sequence goes on from NW_028227271.1 coordinate 89,022,914, forward strand.
GCATGCCTTTGTCTGAGATAGCCATTTTAGAGAATGTTTTATACAACCCTCCCACTCCATGCTGGTTGTTTATGCAGAGTAAATGATCTTTCTTTTTGCATACTATCTGAGTCTGGGGGTCTTCCTTCAGTGATTTTTCAGACCCTTACATTATAACCTTTAATATTTAGAAGAGATTTAAATAAAAACTTAAAATTATAGGTAAAGACATAATGCAAACAATACCACTAACCTAAGTCTCCAGTGGATATTTTATTACTTGATACATTGACCAATTCCTTGAATTCAGATTTATTTAAGGAAAGAGAATGAAAACATCTGCTGCTAGCTGTTTTACAAAACAAATGAAATATTTGATACTATCTCTAAATATGTGTTAACAGAAACTTAGGGTAAAATTATTACTGAAAATAGCAACAGATATAAAATTGCTAAACATGGAAATTATTTAATATGCATTCTGACATATATTTTCCAAGTTTGTTTTCCTATGGAAGAAAGGCTTTAGAAATAAGTATTGAGTAAATCTATTTTTAAGAAAAGTGTATGTAAGACTAAAATGATGGCTCAAGGCTCTGATGCTGCTCTCCCAGAGGACCCTCAATTTGCTCAGACTCCACACAAGGCAGTTCAAAATTTCTGTAACTCAGGTTCCAGGGAGCTAACACTAATTTCTGGCTTCCCATGTATGAGACATGACAGCAGTGGACATACACACATTAAAGACAAAACAAAACAACAACAATAACAGTAAAAAACAAAAAACAAAAAAACTGCCCATGAATATTAAAAAGAGTAAAGCTTAAAAATTATCCCAGGAGCTTTGCAAACCTCTGCTGTCTGATGACCACATCTGGATCTATGGCTCTACTGCCCCCAGGGTTTGTGTAGATGCCCTGGGCCCTTTACCACTAATGATCATGTGGATTCTCACCATCTGTGCTAAAGCCTGAGAACATGTTGAGGTCTGTAGACCATGCTGTCTGCAAAAGTCATACTTATCTGAGTGGTCTTCACTGTCTGGAGGCCTTGGTGATATTCAGGCCTATTCTGACACCAAGGACCATGTCTGGGTCGGTCATCCTACTGCAGCAGGAGGCCATAATCCTGTTCTGCACTGTTATCAGAAACCATGTGGAGGCCTGTAAGTGTACTTTTCAGGGAAATTGTTATGTCCTCTTTGTTACTATATAATGGTAGGACATTTTCATGCACTCTTTAGTCCTTTTTAACTTCCAGATAATTGACACAAAGACCTTTTAAATTTATCAGCAAGCTTTGGGCACTACAACTAGGCAGATTCTGAGCTGTTCAAACCCTCTATTCTATATCCACCCCCACAAAAGGCCTATTGCAGTTTGAATCTTGATCTGCCTTGCTCTCTGCCTATGTATTCTCATTGTGAATCCCATGTCAACTTGCTAATCATGATTCCTCCTGGATCTTCTCCCTCATAGCTGTAGCCACCCGCAGCTACATGAACCGGGTTCCTGAGAGGGAAGCTGGGACTGTATGGGAGAGAAATAAAGAACAAAGACAAAGTTTTCTGATCAAGGCCAATGTTTACTTAAGAGTCTGAACTTATAAAGGGGGAAAACCCATCCCCCACCACACCAGGCTCTCATCACACTGTAGCCAGACTGTTGCTTAGTCAGGATCAGGTTCAATCTTTCAGTTGGTTTTGGCATATTGGAGAAAACCCGCAGATGTGGCAGAACAATAGACCTTATCTAGGTCAGAAGACTCCACCCTAGGTGGGCTAGATGACAGTGGCAGAGCAGATATGAGCCATTCTGCTCAAGGCTGGGGGGAGGCTACAATTCCTCCCTTTTTATTTATTAAAAGTTAGCTGGACTGGGACAAAAGATTTACTTATGTTCCAAGGTCCTGCCTGGGAAATAAGGTGGTTGGTGGCCATGCCTGTTTTAGGACTGAGTCTAATTGGACTTATTCTGATCTGTTTTGGAAAACACTTGCATCTTGTTTGTGTTTATTTGCATAAACATGGCATTTTAGTGTTTATTATGAACAAAAACAGCTTATTGGCACACACCTCTGTCTTAGATTGAAATAAGACATAGACCCAGTGGCCCATCCTCTACTGTGGGCCTTCATTGCACACCTTTTCCCCAATCAAACGAAAGCCACAATATGCACTCAATGTGTTTCTTCATAGTCATGGCACAGTCATGCCATTTGCACTTTGCTGAAGGTGAACCTGCATGGAGGTAAACGACCTACTTTAAATACAAAGCCAAAAGTTGAAAGCAACAGGATTAAGGTTGTCTGTGGGGAAGTACAGACACTCTATTCAGTGTCAAATTAGCTCTGCCCTCCTGGTGTGACCTAGGTGGCTTTGAGAATCAACAGAAAAACTGTTACTTCTCATATAAATTGTTGAAGCTATGCTCCAAATGAACTCTGTTGGCTGATAAAGATTTTAGCTATCTTCATACTAGGAATCTCTAATATTGGATTTATTTCTAGACCACTCCATGATTGAGTCAGAACTAAGCTCTACTACAGAGCAATTGTGATAAAAACTGCATGGTACTGGTATAGTGACAGACAAGTAGACCAATGGAATAGAATTGAAGACCCAGAAATGAACCCACACACCTATGGTCACTTGATCTTCGACAAGGGAGCTAAAACCATCCAGTGGAAGAAAGACAGCATTTTCAACAAATGGTGCTGGCACAACTGGTTGTTATCATGTAGAAGAATGCGAATCAATCCATTCCTATCTCCATGTACTAAGGTCAAATCTAAATGGATCAAGGAACTTCACATAAAATCAGAGACACTGAAACTTATAGAGGAGAAAGTGGAGAAAAGCCTCAAAGATATGGGCACAGGGGAAAAATTCCTGAATAGAACAGCAATGACTTGTGCTGTAAGATCGAGGATTGACAAATGGGACCTCATGAAACTGCAAAGCTTCTGCAAGGCAAAAGACACTGTCAATAAGACAAAAAGGCCACCAACAGATTGGGAAAGGATCTTTAACCTATCTTAAATCAGATAGGGGACTAATATCCAATATATATAAAGAACTCAAGAGGGTGGACTCCAGAAAGTCAAATAACCCCATTAAAAAATGGGGCTCAGAGCTAAACAAAGAATTCTCTCCTGACGAATACCGAATGGCTGAGAAGCACCTGAAAAAATGTTCAGCATCCTTAATCATCAGAGAAATGCAAATCAAAACAACCCTGAGATTCCATCTCACACTAGTCAGAATGGCTAAGATCAAAAATTCAGGTGACAGCAGATGCTGGCAAGGTTGTGGAGAAAGATGAACACTCCTCCATTGTTGGTGGGATTGCAAGCTTGTACAACCACTTTGGAAATCAGTCTGGTGGTTCCTCAGAAAATTGGACATAGTACTACCGGAGGATCCCGCAATACCACTCCTTGGCATATATCCAGAAGATGTCCCAACCGGTAAGAAGGACACATGCTCCACTATGTTCATAGCAGCCTTATTTATAATAGCCAGAAGCTGGAAAAACCAGATGCCCTCAACAGAGGAATGGATACAAAAAAATGTGGTACATTTACACAATGGAGTACTACCCAGCTATTAAAAAGAATGAATTTATGAAATTCCTAGGCAAATGGTTGGACCTGGAGGGCATCATCCTGAGTGAGGTAACACAATCACAAAAGAACTCAAATGATATGTACTCACTAATAAGTGGCTATTAGCCCAGAAACTTAGTATACCCGAGATATAAGAGACAATTTGTAAAACACATGAAACTGAAGAAGAACGAAGACCAAAGTGTGGACACTTTGCCCCTTCTTAGAATTGGAAACAATCACCCATGGAAGGAGTTACAGAGAAAAAGTTTGGAGCTGAGACAAAAGGATGGACCATCTAGAGACTGCCATATCCAGGGATCCATCCCATAATTAGCCTCCAAACGATGACACCATTGCATACACTAGCATGCTTTTGCTGAAAGGACCCTGATATAGCTGTCTCTTGTGAGACTAGGCCAGGGCCTAGCAAACACAGAAGTGAATGCTCACAGTCAGCTATTGGATGGATCACAGGGCCCCCAATGGAGGAGCTAGAGAAAGTATCCAAGGAGCTAAAGAGATCTGCAACTCTGTAGGTGCAACAACATTATGAACTAACCAGTACCCCAGAGCTCTTGATTCTAGCTGAATATGTATCAAAAGATGGCCTAGTTGGCCATCACTAGAAAGAGAGTCCCATTGGACATGTAAACTTTATATGCCCCAGTACATGGGAATGCCAGGTCCAAAAAAATCGGAATGGGTGGGTAGGAAGTAGGGGGAAGGGTATGGGAGACTTTTGGGATAGCATTGGAAATGTAATTGAGGAAAATACGTAATTAAAAAAAAAAAAGGAAAGAGAATAGTCATTATAATTCCTCCTTTTGATTAATTTTTCTAAATCAGTTTCCACAGTCTCTTATGTTCTCTGTCCCACAAGGTTAAAAAGTTTGAAGCAAGGCATCTTAGCTTGTCTAATCTGGGACATAGGCAAGCAAAGGTGAGTCAAGAATATACACCCACTACAGTTTTCCTGTCAACATTGTCAGGGCACTCAGCAAGCTCACAGGTCAGCATTATCCTTTTGTGTCAGCTTGTCACACCAATCACTCTGACAGCTAGCAAGCTCCTGCAGCATTCTGTGGAAAAAAACACAAACATGCCCCCTTCCCCATATTAAATATCTGGATCCTTCCATCTCATCTAGGCATGAGTATGCCTAGGCACTCAGCAAGGAGTTTTTGGCGTCCAAATTTTGAAATTTTAAAAATAAAAGGTGTGATTTAAATAATGTGCATAGGGATATAATTCCCCCATTTTTTATTTAAGGTATAGTTTTAAAGTTCCACAATGCCTTGTCCTTGAGAATTATAAAAAATCCAAGTAACATGGGTAACATTAAATTGATGACAAAACATCTCAAATGCTTGACTGTAATAGCCAGTTCCAATATCTGTTTTAATCTGGTTTGGAACACCAACCATAAAAAAATTATCATAGGCAATGACTAATTACACTTTTAGTTGCTTCTCCTGTTAGAGCAGTTGCAACTAGAAAGCATGAAAAAGGTATCAATAGTCACATATGCATATTTCATTTTTCTAAAATCAGAAATATGAGTATCCATTTAAGATAATTGATTAAGTATAAGTCCTCAAGAATTAATGCCATTATGTGAAACAGGTAGAAACAGAGGACAATGAGAATGAGAATTTACAATTTGACCTGCACATTCTCTAAAAATACCAAATTATTATCTCAAGCCATCATTATTTGGATGATGTAAAGAGTGAAATTATATGGTCAGTTGTTCTTGTGTAAGGCCTATAATCTGCCTGGGATATAAATCTGAGGTGGCATTGCCTTAAGGGGTCTTGTCCCAGCAATCTATAATGAGTTCTTAAATGTCCAAAGACAGTCCTTTAAAAGAACAGTAATTTTTCTTGAGTTGCATATTCATAAACAATTGTAAATTTGAGAATTCATACTATCTAAAAAAGGAACAATTTCAAGCAATTGTAAGCCCTGAATGCTCTCTCTCTCTATATATATATATATAGAGAGAGAGCGAGAGAGAGAGAGGATACACACACACACACACACACACACACACACACACACACATATATATATATATATATATATATATATATATATCCTGGCTTTCAGTATACAAATTAAAGCCTGATTTATCAACATTTCAAAACACTGGCTACAGCACACAATTCAATTTTCTGTGCTGAAGCAAGAGGGCACTCAAAAGAATAAACTTGTGACCCAATCACATATACTTTTCTCCTATAGAATTGCTGTTTTTAAGTACAGTAGATGTATTCTTTATGGGATGTATTCATGCATAAAATTACAGAAAATATAAAAGCATGCATAGAAGCAATCTAACAATGTTTCCTTTTGATAATGATTATCAATTTTACTTAAAACATTGCTATGCAATAGGCCAAATATCAATATTCTGGAATAACTATTTAATTGCTCTTCAGAACAAGGAACAGAAACCTTGTCAGGTTTTAAGACACATTTTTTTTTCTAAAATACCTTCATGATTTTATCTTACACTTCTGTATTAGCACACAACAGTGTCATAATAGGATGTGAAATTTTTACTTGGAGATGAAGAAAGATGATTCTACATCAATGTTCTCTTTTGCTAAAGAATTGCTGTGGGCAAATTGGGTAACAGTAAGTAAAATAAGCAGCTAATATTTTATTCCAATTGATTACAATTAATAAGAATTGACTATAAAAGCTTCCTCTACTTTCTGCAAAATACTTTTGTTTTATCTACTTGTGTTTTTCACCAGTTAATTTGCATCTCCCTTGATAACATCCAACAAAGGCTCAAGTCCTCCTCTGGTGAGCTTAAGGTGGGGTCTTAGCCAATTAACATTTCCAGCAAGCTTTTGAAAATAATTTGAAGTAAGCAAACCATCTTTTCTTTCTTAAATTTTCTGTACCACAAATTTTTCTAGGATAACTAAGATCCTTAATATTAAAAAGAAATTGCTTCTGAATCTTTTCTGGAACAACAGCTACTACCCAGGACTTTAAAGCTCATTGTGTAAGAGCAAAGATTTGAAATAAACTTCCCTTCAGAGGCATTAGCTAATAAAATACTTTCTATTTAAGAAACAATATACACTGAAAGATTCAAAGTCCTGGCTTCTTGTATTGAAGCAGAGACAATTTTTTTTCTTATATAATGTAAGGCTACTATCCATACCTAGAGGCAAAACTTTCCAATGATGACAAGCTCACTGGAAACAAACCCTTTACAATTATCAGGATGCAAAGGAAAAAACAAACTTCGAAATCTATAATAATTCTATATGGAGTAGGCAGGCCAGATTGTAATGCCTCTATAAGTTCTACAGCCTCATAAATCTTAAGTTTAAACTTTATTTTGAACAACACCTAGATAGATCTGTAATAATGTTATTTTAGCATAAAAAAATTCCTGGAGGCAAGGCCCCAAATCTTCCTAGGCAGGGTTTGCAAAACAAAAGAAACACCACACAACACTCATTGAGGCTCCTCTGAACTTTGCTTTAACTCAAAATTAAATATTTCTTAATCTGAGCATACTGCCTGAGTCCTGGCCCAAAGATTATACCTCCTGCAGTGAGGACAGACTCCAGGGGAAAAATTCAACTGCATGTCTATGCCTCTAAATTTTTGGACAGTCTTTTTTAAGATGACTTATACTTAAAACATTCGTTATAACCTTAGTGCTGTGAAAGCATTGCTTGTTCTGTAGTCTACTGTAAGGCAGCAACCATAACCAAACTGATTGTATAAGGGTCTAATTTCTACACAAAAATGAATATATCCTGATAAGTCTGACTTTGCTTTGTATGGACAGATGGCTCAAGTGAGCTGCATTAGCACTCTCATAAGATGATTACTCTTGTAATCATCCTAATTAACAATATATGGTTGAATTAAAAATCTTATGCTTGCTGTCAAACTGCAAACTGCAGTCAATGGAACACTGGAAAATTTAAACATAATTTTTAAGTTTCTTTTGAAATATTAGAATATATTTATAACTTTTGGAAAGCAAAACACAATTTTAAACAACTTATTCTCTTTAAAATCAATGTTCAGAACATCACTTTATGAAGTTTGGCTGCCAATTTGTTCATATGAATGCATGACAGTGCAAATTTTAATGCTTCATTAAAGAGACATTTTTTTTAAACTCTTATCTCTTATAAATCTAGTTTCTAGGATAAGAATCACATAAACATTATTCCAATTTAGAAGTATCCTTAGAGGCCTAGTTTCCTGGCTGGTTCACGCCACGTGTTGCTTAAAATGACTCCAACCCTGAGTTACCATTTTTAAGCTAACTTTCTTGTTACCAATGTTACACCTTTTTTAATCATATCCAATAACTTATAAGCCAATACTCTATGACCAAGACATGCAGAACATATTTATACCTTTAAGATCAGTCAGAAACCAAATGAAGCGGCTACACAAATCTTATAAATTTAGACTAATCAAAGAATTTTTACTTTTTCTAGCTATAATATCAAGATAAGAAGCACTTTGTCATTTGCTGAACCCAATAATCACAATTCAGAGAATTTTCTAGGAAAAAACAACTATCAACTTATTTGCCTTAGAACTAAAAGGCTGCAGACTCCTTTTTATAAAGTTTTTCAGCTGGACCTATCCTCCTGGCTAAGATGCGGAGCAACTTTAATCAGCCTCCGCTGTGTAAACTGAGACTGAATCAAGAGATGGTTAGACAGTAGATAAAATTCTAACTTTTTTTTTTCATGAAACATAGACCAACAGTCATTCAGACAACAAAACAAAACAGACATGAATTGACACGTGGACAGATTGGTGCACCAACCACAGACAATACAGAAAGGATAGAGAACTTGATGGTACCAGAACTAAGGATGTTTCTGGTAGAGGCCAGAGAGAAAGCAGAAAGTCTCCTGATTTCCCTCTGTCCCCGGGACAGCTCTGAAATCCATTTTCCTTCTCTCTCTCTCTCTCTCTCTCTCTCTCTCTCTCTCTTGTCATTTGTATATCTAGCATATCCCCTTTTTTATTTTATTTTACTCTTTTTTATTTTATTTTATTATTTTAAGCCCTACTCCTCTTGCCTGATGTAGTTCTTGACTGTGGACAAATGCCTGTTTATAATCTTTCAATCCCATTTTCCACTGTCAACCCCTAGCTGATATCAGCACTGGGCAAAAGCTGACTCACTCTAGCCTGTATACTTTTTGCACCCTTGCAATCAACAGCCTTCAAAAGATGACATTTGTAGCACTAACATTAATGCTGTATGTTGCTTACCGTGTAGGAATGCGTCTTCTTATGTTTTCTGTGGAGCTCCACCAAGACAGTGTTTCCCTCAATTGGTCCTTCTGTGTTCAGGCCCCATATCCGAGGCACCACCACAGCTACATGAACCAGGTTCCTGAGAGGGAGGCTGGGGCTGAATGGGAGAGATTGCAAGAGAAATAACAAGCCAAGACAAAGTTTTCTGATCAAGGCCAATGTTTACTTAAGCATCTGAGTTTATAAAGGGGAAAAGCCCATTCCCTATCACACGAGGTTGTTGCTTAGTCAGGATCACCTCAGGAAGGCAGGTTCAGCCTCTCAGCAGGTATTGACATCTTGGAGGGAACCTCAGATGTGGCAGAGCAATAGACCTTATCTAGGTCGGAAGACTCCACCCTAGGTAGGCTAGCTGACAGTGGCAGAGCAGGTCTGAACCAGCCTGCTCAAGACTGGGAAGGCTATACATGGCCACCTCTCTCTTCCTTCCTTGTGTTCCCTTTCTCTCCTCCTAGGATCCCTGGCTGGCATCAGAAATCCAGCCATCCTATATGCTCTCCCCAGTCATACTCTCTGCCACCTCTTAATCTTCTCTTTATTGAACAATCAGAGATGATTGAAAACAATCTTTACATAATATTGAGACTGAAGATGTTTGACCAAGCTATTGTCTGGATGCTAGACAGATGCCTGAAGATATAAATCAGCATGTGAATGCATAGTGTATAAGACTGTCCCCCAACAGAGGCCCATGATCTGTCCTCGCACTACCTATAAAGAAAAAGCAGACTGTGATATTGATGACAATAGTTGCACAGATAAGAATGAGGTACCTGGAAGGCTTCTGTGACAACTTCTTCCCCACCAAATCATTCCAAAACAAAGAAACAGTCTGGACAAAAAGCAATAGAGTGAAACTGTATAAGATAAGATAGGGATGCTGAAATGTAGCACGCCACAATGGATTCTTTCTGGCACAATTGATTGACTGGGTAAAAGCAGAAAGGAAAAGACTCAGTTCTACTTAAGGATAAAGCCACAGAGAGTTTGCATGTTTCAATGACTATATAGATAGTACAAACTGGACTTGGGCATTTTTTTCTATTTTTTAAATATTTATTTTAATTTTTAAATTTTGGAGGTGGTGAGGGACATCATAGGATAGGGGTACAGATATAAGAAGACTATAAAGCAAGGGTGATTAGGGAGCATGGTATGAAATTGAAAGAGAGTTAGTAAAAATGTTATGTTGGAAAAATCTTTTATTTCATATAAGTAGCAATCATGGCTAACATATATATTATATTAAACATATTATGTATATAAACATACAATATCATGTATTATACATTATATATAATATGTACAATATATGCATTAATATATGGCATGACATATTTTGTTTTTTTTTTTTTTTTTTTAAAGATTTATTTATTTATTATATGTAAGTACACTGTAGCTGTCTTCAGACACTCCAGAAGAGGGCGCCAGATCTCCTTACGGATGGTTGTTAGCCACCATGTGGTTGCTGGGATTTGAACTCTGGACCTTTGGAAGAGCAGTCGGGTGCTCTTACCCACTGAGCCATCTCACCAGCCCCCCATATTTTGTTTTTTATATGATATATTTATATAGTGTCATAACTATAATTTTTAAACTATGCAATTCCCAAGGCTAAGTGGTAATATAAGGATGTTTTGTTGGGTTTTACACAATGTTTCTCTTAAAAACTTGAGTCTTTTGACACAGTGATTAATTTTTTTGCAGTAAAACGGAGAATTAAAATATAGATACAAAAGATAATAACTATTACCTTCTGTTGTTTTTTCTTATTCATAAAGATGTATGAGATATGAATTTATACCTAATGTTTTAAGGAGTGTATTATAAGACATAGTCATTTTAAAATGTTGTTTTTAAATAAAATTTTAATCTTTGTCAATGGTCAGATTTTTTTATTGCAGGAATCAGAGAAACTGTGCCTTAGGCAAGTCTTAATTCACTCAGGAAAGTGGTGAAGAAAACCTAAATATCTCTTCTCTTGAATCCATGTAAGAATAGTCTCAAAATCATAGAAGCAACAAGATTATTATTGTTCAATTTCTGTTAAGATAGAAAACAAGAAACCAAATGAAACAAAATAAACATTTCACATAAGCTGTATGCATGTCAAATATATACTATAACTTTATTCCTTCAATGTAAAAGGTAATATTTTAAAATATTGCATGAGTATACCTTAATATTATATAACTGTGAGTTGAATGAAGACATTGATCAGCACATGTATATGGCGTTTTATTTTTCCTGCATTACCTTTTCTTGTCATTCCTCTGCCCCTCACTTAACCCCTTCCTCTACCCACTGTCCTAGTGACTGTTTTTCATGCACTAGTGCTAAAACAATTCGAGGAAGTAGAGTACACTTTGTGAAATACATTTCTCCTTGTTTACAAGGTTGGCTAATTATTAGGCTCAATTTTTCTCACAGTTCAATAAGGAACTTGGGGTTTTTCAGAGCTGTAACTTGAATGGTCTAAATACTACCTCATTGTAATTATCTGTGTATTTTAAAAGAATATTTGGAATTCAATTAAAAATTAAGACAGATTTATTAATGCATACAGTATGAAATTTTGGGTTAAAATTGGAGTTGATTATTTCCCAGAAAGGATTAAATGTGTCTTTAGGTTGTTATTAATGCACACATGCTGAGTAGAGCTATTTGACTAGAATTTGATGAGTGCTGGGCATTTAATTTTGAGCAAGTCAACTTAAATTCCACCACAATTAATCCTTTTAAATTTTCCCAAAGCATGTTTTATTCATGAAGTCATACAGCATAGTATTAGTTCACAATAATTAATAGAATATTTATAACACTCTGAAAAAAAACACGGAAAAATATAAAATACTTGCAAATTTTATGTGTCTACATGCAAAATAGCAACATGATTATCAGTACTGAGAATCAGGGAAACAAAAGCTGTATTTGGTATTTTATAGAAACGTCAGCTGTTACAACACTCCCTGTCTTCAGAAAGTTTCCATCTACCAATGATGAAGCTCAGCTTATTCAATATGCATTTCCTTGACAACCAAAACTTAAAGTTCTTACCAAAAATTATCTTGCAGAAATTTTTCCCCATTTACAGAGAAACTGTTAGTAATTATCTATCTATCTATCTATCTATCTATCTATCTATCTATCTATCTATCTATCTATCTATCTATCTATCTGTTTATTTATTTATTTATTCAGAGAAACTAAGAAGTGAATAAAAGGCTATGTGAATGCTATGTAAGTGCTCTACCTTGACCTTTCTGCCTGGCTACTGGTGATTACTTCAGTGAGGTATTTCATTGATAGTGTTATAAAACAACTTTATGGTAATAAAATCTCCAAGGGTTGTTGCTTTCCCTGTTCAGTCACTGAAGATTAATTAATATTTTTTGCTAGAAGGAACTCAGTCATAAAATAATGGATAAAAGCTGATTATTTGTGTTTGCTATTATGGAAGGAATATGTTTCGGGAAGAGATACAGAAAGCATACAAAATCTATCATAACTTTGTTCCCAGGAACAACCATGGTTAATATATATTCAGTTTGTTTTTATTCATGCTAGCAATAGAGATAACAATAAGCATTACACTATAAAACAAATCATGTGTAAGTAATATTTATAATAAAATAATGAAAATAAGATTGATAGATTCCTGTATTTTTCACTAAGGGTGTAATAAAAGAGATAAAAGAAAATAGAAATGGAGAAAAGAAAGAACGGAAGGAAGAAGAAATAGTGAAAGAGTAAGAAAAGCATGGAAGCAAAGTAGAGAGGTTTGAGGAATTAGGAATAGAATAGCAAAAAAAGGAACAAGGGGCAGTTGGAGAGGGAAGGGAGGAACAATGCTTGTTTGCAGATAAGGAGACACAGTGTAGTCTGCGAAGCTGTATGGTACTGTCATTCGTTCTGAGAAGTAACTTAGAAGATTGGATTCATACCTACATCTAAATCAGTTCTGTGCAAGTGTGTAGACACACTGTCCTCAATTTCTTATGTATCATATAGAATAAAAAAAAGTTTCTGGGACTGGTAATATTATTCAATGTATAAAGTTGCTTGCTCCCAGTCTTGACACACTACATTCAATACTAGAACTACCAGAAATCTACAAGGTGGTAGGGAAGATTAATTATAGCACATGTCTTTACACACACACACACACACACACACACGTGTGCACAAGCATGCCATAATCATGCATTTTTAAAAGCATCTCCTATTTGATGAACTGTACCAATAACACTCAACAGTTTGTGAATAGAACTTGCAATTCATATAATCCAATGATTTCAGTTTTGTTTTGGTTTTGGTTTTTTTTGGCACATAGATATTTTTAAATCATTCTTCAGAAAGAGCTCACATTTTCCTCATGAGTTTTTCAAAATTTATTGTTTATATAGAAAGAGAAAGAGGTAGAAGAGGAGACAGAAAGAGACTGAGAGAGATTTACAAATTACATATCTGTGGATATAATGGAAACTCTGATCACGTTTTTAAAATCCATCATTATTTTATATTATAAATGGATCAGTTTGTAGACTATGGATAAAATAAATATAAGGCTGTTTTGGTTTGAATGTAAATTTCATGTTTAATTTTTTTTCTCACTGTAAGCAATTTAGAGTAGACAGGTTGTACTTAACAGCAAGATTTTTGTAAGATGTTGCATTTTAGAAATGGCTTTGCAATCTAAATCAAAATCTGGGTAAATGACGGTCCAGCTGACTTTTCAGGAGGAAAAGATACACAAAACAGAAAATTCTGTGTGGTTATACACTGACTGAGATTCTGTAGGGAAAGTTCACCAACAAGACAGAATTCCTGAGGGCTACAGAGAGTGCTCAGAAACTAAGGTCACCTGCCACTATTTCAAAATCCTGAGGACTGGTTTGCAGTAACAATGTCAGGTTTTATTGTTTTGCTGTTGTTGTTTTGGTTTTATTTACTTTATTGGTTAAGTTTGTGGTATTTTCTTTACTTGTGAAGTTAAAATTTAATTATGCTATCCCACTCTTGCCCTTACTCCTTCTCAGTGCTCCCCTATGCCTCTCTCCACTCTTCACATTCATCACTTCCTTTTTTCATTAACTTTAACCTCACCCATTGATGTATACGTATATGTATATGTATAATATATATGATGCATATGTATATGTGTATGTATAAGTTCTCAAATATAAAATGTTCAGTTCTTATACTGGACCTGTATCTTCTCTTAGGGATGTTTGGCACTGGACAATCAATTGTTATACTCTTGCCTGGGAAGTCCAAGCCTACCCTCCCCATATTCCCTACTTTTCTAAGTTACTTATTGTTCTTTATTCCTCAGTTTGTAAGATTGAGTCCTATGGACCCTTCTCTGCCCAATTTGGCATCTCAATTATTTTGATGAAACTTTATGTGTGTGGTTTCTGTTATTATTAGGAGAGACAATCTCACAATAAACACTCTGATACTCTGGCTCTTGCATTCTTCCAATTTCCTCTTCTGCAATGTTCCTTGGTCCTGCGATGCAGGGGTGTAGGTGCATCAGGGACTGAGACTCACAACTCCTCAACCCCACACTTTGATTAGTGGTAACTTTCTGAAGTGGTCTCTGTCTATTGCAAATACTTACTGGAACGTTAGCTCCAGGGAATCTAACTCTTTTTTTGGGGGTGGGGGTCAGGGTATGAGGAGACCATGAGGAAGGTACACACACACACACACACACACACACACACACACACACACTCACACACACACGGGTGGAGAGAGAAAGAGAGGAAAAGCTAACCATCTATAGCCTGTAGACTCTGTAGAATCACGAGCCACTTTTCTGGTTACCTACCTCTCTCTAACTATGCATCTCATTTCAGTGCCATCAGTTCCCTCCCAGATATGTTTATCCCCTTAATACAGGGAGTATAAAATGTCTTTATAGTTTAATAGCAAAGATTTCAATTTCTGGCTTTCCTTACAATATCTTAATAACTTATGACACTGAACATGAGTCTCAGACTCCATTTCTTCTTTTGCAAATTATTTGTGTGAAAGAGCTGTTTCTTTATCAGACTTGCCTTTAGAGGTTTCTAATGCTTAACACACACAAAAAAAATGTGTTGATTTTTTATTATATTTTCTGTTTTATCTAGGCATACAGAAATATCCAGCTCACTATCTCTGATATTTTTAAACTATTATAAATTTTATTATTTCTTCGAGAGCTTTGTACATTGTGTTCTAATCATATATTTCCCTCACCCAGTTTATCCTTCCTTGCCCATTCAATGAAAGCCATAAAAGCCATTTATGCCATCCAAGTATTCAGGGATGTATGTTTATCCATTATAATGTGGTCAGTTTCATCTCTTAGCAATAACTGTCTATGCCATTCTAGGCCAAGTCCACAACTTTGTGACTCCCGTGGTCCACAAATAAAGCTCTCTACAAGAGACTAACAGCCCTCACACTGATTTGAGACTGAGCAAGGATTCCTTTGTCCTCTTTCACGCACTTCATTTCAGTCTTTCTAAACTAAGCTTAGACTTGCTGCTGTGTGGCAGCATGAAGCTCTTTATCTATTCCAACACTTTTACCTCAGGAAAGGATCACTTGGGTGAGACCTAAAGACCTTTAAATTATCCTCTCCAAAATGTTTCAGCTTTTAATTCACCTCAGCACCATTGCTGATGATTCCTTCTGTACCACAAAATAACTCTCTACCAGGGACAAACTTTTACCTCAGTTAACCATGACCCAGAATCACTCACTCTGTATTAAGGACCACAGAGTCACTACACTAGGCTGAAATCCAAATTGTGGCAACAACAAGCCAAGAAAGGTATATGCTCTCACCCAATGTGAGGCCAAATATCTACACAAAGAAACATCTCAGATATTGTAACTCCAGATTTAAAATTCCAGTGGGAAAAATAAAATATAAACAAAACCCATGAATGTATATGAAGCACAAGACAGAGCCATCAAAATAACAACACTGAATATGTCTAAGGACCTTAGGGAGAGAGTAAATAAAGTCCATGATGAAGACAGTAAAACTATAAGCTGATGGATGAGATAATTAAAAATAATAATAATAAAAGACAAAATAGAATTCATTAAATAAAAAGAATAATTAAAGAAAATGCAAATGGAGCTGAAGTGGTTTTCAACCCCATAGGAAGAACAACATATCAACTAGCCAGACCCCCAAGAGCTCCCAGAGACTAAACCATCAACCAAAGAAAACACCTCGAGGAACCCATGGTTCCAGCAAAATATGTAGCAGAGGACTGCCTTGTCGAACATCAATGGGTAGAGAGGCCCTTGGTTCTGTGGAGACTTGATGTCCCAGCCTAGGATAAACTAGGGCAGAGACACAGGAGTAGGTGTGTGTGGGAGCACTCTCTTAGAAACTTGAGGGGTAGTGATAGGGGGGTTGTGAAGGGGAATCCAGGAAGGGAGATAAAATTTGAAATGTAAATAAATAAAATAACAAATAATAAATAAATAAATATTCAACTCAGTCATTTGTCCTGGGTTTGAAACTTTTTTTTTCAAATTGACCACATGATTTGATGCAAAGCATCAGATTAAAAAAATAGGAGAAGAACTTGGAATGATACCCTGCATGTATTAGATATCATTGGAAACAATGGATATTAACAATAGAAAAAGAAAAAAAATACAAGCTCATGCAAGGGGAACTTGTGAATGAAAGCTTGGTCAATTCTTAAATCAAAAAGACAACTGCCAAACAATGAGGCTTGAGATAAGATCAAAGCATATCATACACAAATCTACAATATTCATTAAAGGCAATTCTAGGAGGCAAGTTTATAGAACTAAGAGATCACATTGAACAAACTGTAGAAAGCTCACATTAGCAACTTAATGATACATTTGAAAGCTCCAGAAAAACAGAAAGAAATGATAGGCCCCCAAAATATATAAAAATAAAAGTCAAAATCAGGAGAGAAATCAATGAAATACAGATATACAAACATTTATTTATTTGTTTGTTTGTTTATTTATTATTTATTTATTTATTTATAATTATATATACTGTCTTAGGATATTCTACAACTTAATCCATGGGTGGCAGAAAAAGACTGTGTGTCACACTGTGTATAGCTTGAACAATAGGATACCTCCCAAGCCTGCCCCTACAGTGACACACTGCTTCTAACAAGACCACAGCTACTCCAAAAATTGTGCCTATTGGGTTATCAATAGTGCCACTTGTCATGGGACAAGCATTCAAAAGTATGAGTATATGGGGGCAATGTCTATTTAAATAACCATATTCCACTTTCTGTACCCATATAGGCTCATGTGTCCATGATATAATGCAAAATGCACTTATCCCAACTTTAAACGATCACGAATGCATTATGATACATTATTGAATAAGCATATGAACAAGGTCACTGAGTAGAAGTCCCTTATTAAATAAAATTTCACCAAGAAGTCAGATGTGATTTCAGGAAATTTCCAAATAGCTAAGTGATGTTTGTTCACGTAGATGATTGTTTTTAATGCAAAGGCAAAGGTGCAATCACTGTTAAGATGTGTCTTGATGTGTTTTGGTCTATACTGAGATTCTGGTCTTTTCAACCTCAGTTTCCTGGTTGTTCAGGCAATGCCAGGTCTGAACTCCTGCTGTTGGCCAGAATCAAGCTAGATCAGTCATTATTTAGCCATTTCCACTATTTCCTTGCCACCTTTCCCCCATAATATCTTGTAGACTGTACAAATTGTAGGTCAATGATTTTGTGGCTGGGTTGATGTCCTAAATGCCCCACTGGAAGTCTTGCCTTGTTACAGGAGAAAGCTAATTCAATAAAATGATTCCTAATGATATGTAATTATACTTGTAGACAGAAGCCTAACATAGTTGTCATAAGATAGGTTTCATTCAGCAACTGGTGGAAACAGATGCAGAAACCCACACCCAAACATTAAGTGAAGCTCAAGGAATCCAGTGGAAGAGGGAATGGAAGGATGGTAGGAGCAGAGTCAAGGACAATATGACACAGCAAACCAATAACCTTGGATGACAGGGGCTTACAGAGACTGAGCCAACAACCAGGAAACATTCATTGGTCTGACCTAGGCCCTCTGCATGTGAGTTATATTTTTGTATAACTTAGTGGTATTGCAGAACTCCTAATACTAGGAGCAGAACCTATTTCTGACGCTTTTGCATGCATTTGAGACCATTTTCCTCCCACTATTTTGCCTTGTCCAGCCATAATATGAGGGAGGTTCCTAGTCTTGCTACAACTTGTGCCATATTTGGTTAATAAACCTGCTCTTTTCTGAAGGGAATCAGAAGAGGAGTGGATTTGGAACTGGGCTGGGGAAGCAACTGCAAGGAGAGAATGGAGAGTAAACTTCAGTAGGAATATAAATATAATATATGAGAGATTAATAAATTAAAAAATGAAATAAAGAATATGTCCTGAAAACTCAAGTTGAAAAAATTTGAGAACTTTCTTGTGCTAGAGATGTGGACACAATTTTCAATGTTGTCTCTGACCCTGCTTCCTATGAAAGGTGGATGAAGGGCTAGCTGCTGCATGATATTTTTCTTAGGAATGAACTCATAATACAAAAGCATTTCTAGACTCCGAATTTACCAGGTACAGCAATACTCTTCGTATCACTAGAATTACCTGTTTTATTCTGTGAACTGTTAAAATAACAGAAATTCAGATATGTAAATCACTCAGGCATGATACTTTCCATATTTGTCTTTCTACATAAAGTTATACATATTCATTCATTATAAATAATTGAGACAGATAAGAAAGTATATCAGTATATAGGAGGATAGTTGTATACACATGAAAAGGTAAAATCAATGACTGGAAGATAAATTCACTTTATAAACTACTTAATATTTATCATACCTGTTTTAGAAGTATTAACCTTGAGCAAAACTATATATAATGTTTAAGCAGTTTTTCAAGTATGGATTTCTTCATTCCTTTAATATTGTGACCTAAATTTGGATGATGTTCAGTCAACAACTTTTTTCCTTTCACATCCAGAACTTATTCAACCACATTTCTCATTTCATGGGTCAGTTGCTGCCTTTGTTCTCATCCATGAAGGATAAACCTAAAGTTCTTCTTATTTTTTTTTATTGGATTCCTGGCAGATAGTGTGAGACTTAACTTTATTATGGATCTTGGCTTGTCACAGATGAATTGTTTCTCTTTGATACAACTGGGCCAATCTATCTCTTGTGGGGAAATGCCATCTCTGTGGAAGAGGAAGCTTGATTGAGAATAAAGAGATGCTTCTCTTATTTAAAATGAATGGTGACTATTGGTGGGTAACAGATCCATAGACACTTTAAAGCTGCTAGTCAATTGTCTGTTGAAGGATAGACCTACCTGCACATCCACACAGAGTATATAACTGTCCATGTATAGTTTCTCCTAAAGAAAGTTTACTAAATGTGAGCCACAGAGCTTAAAAGTTAATTTTTTTTCAGGTAAGTGAAGTAATAATAAAATGTTTACTGCATCATTGTTTTTGCAGAAAGAATCTGTATATTTATAGGATTGAAAAAAACCTTTATAAAGAATTGAGATGAGGCACCTAAGATAAATTTTCAGTCTAGATGTTTTTCTGTCTTTATCCTTTTAGAAAAAAGTTCCATTTGCTTCTTCTTTATTATGGTCTCAATGTTCAAAAGTCCTTTCAGTTATTATTAAATTCAGAAAAAAATGAATCTGTAACATCTCTTGAGTTATACGTTAATCATTTTACTTTTAATTAAATGGTAAATAAAAATCCATGGAAATAAATGGTCTTATTTTCAGCTGAAAATGACTTAAGAAGGGGCCTGTGAAGTATAGTATTTAGAATATGAATGTGGAAATTTGTATTATCAGCAAACTTGCTTGTATCAAATTTAAAACAATGCATTACTCACAGAAGTTACATATTCCATAGATTTTCAAATATTTAAGTGTGACTGAGACTAATAAGCATTCATATGCAAATGCCGTAGGTTTAAGAGTTATATGAATTAGGAAAATGCAGAAAATCACATTTAGAAAGTTTTTTATCAATAGACATTGTTACAATAATTATGTAAATAACTGTACATTAACAAATATACTCTGTGCATTATTCTGGGGTTATTTGCTGGCAAAATAACACATATTATGCTTATTTAATAGAATTTCTAAAACCTCAATGAGACAAGTCAAATTAGGTAAAATACTGAAAACTGAAGATTATTAAGTAGTAGAATCTAAAGTTCATGTTTGATATAGTTTTTATTATCCTTATGTAATATCAAATATTATCTTAGTCCTATAGCAAATGTAAGGCACCTCATAATGACATCATATTATTAGTCTAGGCCTATTCATGAGCTATAATACTGGTCCAATATAAGTAGCCAATTGTTTGTGAGAGGGAAAAATAATTATTTGTCTTCTCATTTTTCTTTAAAAAAATGATTCTAGGTCATGAAAACACCATACAGGGAAAAGTGTTTTTAGCAAAATCATATATATCCAGATTTTTATCCCCCTCCCGGTGGTCCATCCTCTGACTGTTTCCCATACCTCGCCCCCACACGTCACCCCCATCTCCTCAAGGATATTCCCACAATCACATCCCCCACCCCACCAGATTTCAACTGCCTGAAACCTCCAGTCTCTTGGGGGTTAGGTGCATCTTCTCTGACTAACCCCATACCTGGCAGTCTTCTGCTGTATATGTGTTGGGGGCCTCATATCAGCTGGTGTATGTTGCCTGTTTGGTGGTCCAGTGTCTGAGAGATCTCAGGGGTCCAGATTAATTGAGACTGCAGGTCCTTCTACAGGATCTCCCTACTCCTCAGCTTCTTCCAGCTTTCCCCTAATTCAACCACAGGGGTCAGCAGCTTCTTCTGTTCATTTTTTGAGTGTAAATATCTGCATCTGACTCTTTCAGGTGTTTGTTGAGTCTTTCAGAGGGCAGGCCTGTTTTGGTATTAAACATTATTTTAGAAGTTTCATTAAAATATTTTTTGCTATCTAAAATATTAGCATGTTTGTCTGCTAGTTTCCATCCTAGAGCTTAGGGAGTTTGTGTGTGACCATTTACTCATAATCACAATTCACATGCGAATACAACAAAGATGTTAAAAAAATCAACATCTAGTCTTAGCTATCTCATTGAAGTGACTTTCAGGGCAAACTGCTGCTGTAAATCTTATAGAGGAAAGTCAAGTAACTGAATCACAACTTTCAGATATTCCAACAGAATTAGAGGCAGTAGAAGAATCCAAACTGCATTCGATGAACACCAGGCTGCGAAGCACTGGCAAAGCTGAGGGATAAACCCTGCCTCCTGAATGTCCACCACTTCTCACAAGAAGATGAAAAGGTCATCTTACTCTTCCAGCAGGGGAAAAAGCAGTTTATTATTTTTTGAGTTATAAATATTTTTAGTTTATTTAATTGTTGCATGCCCTGACCAGCAGGACCCAGTTATTCGTGGGTACGAGGGGAACCGCAAACCTGCAAGAGAAATGGGCGGGGGAAAAAAAGAGAGAGACCAAGGAGGGATCCTGTCAAGGTCTAAGTTTATTAGGCTGAAAAAGCCAGGTTATAAGCACACAGTGAGGGGAAATAGGGAGGGGATGAGGGGGAATTAACAAAGAACAAAGAAGTAGACATCTGGGGACATGAAGGCTGAATTCTGACTGCAGGAGAGAAGCACCCTGAGTCTTATCTCAGGAATGTAGATTCCTCCTTAACAGCCCGGGGTGTCAAGCTGGGCTCTGCACATAACTCAGGTCCTTGGAAGTCTTGGGAGTCAGGAAGAGATAAGGAAGAGGGGACTAGAATTCAGCTTTTTAGGGTCTTAGGTGCCAGGAAGGGATAGGGAGGAGGAGGTGACCGGCTTCTAACACAAGGCCATTTGGCTTATTGAGGTGGGAAACTGGGAAAGGCTTACTTTTTCACGGCATGGTCTCCAACAGTTGCATAAAATTGCATGCATTTACAAGATAGGACATGTGTACATGTTGTATAATGTTCAAATAAGAAAAGTGTATCTATGTCCTTGAACACTTATTTCAGAATCCTTTCCAGTAACCATTTTGCATTGTACAGTTCATAATGTTCCATTGTCTCTTAGTCAGCAACAAATCATATTTCTACTATGTAATCAGACTTAATGCTAGTCAATAAGAGTACTTGTCCCTATTCAATATTCCACCTAATCCCTAGTTATTATTATATGTTTACATTCTTTGAAATCAACTTAGTACAAATGAATTCTACAAATGAGTGACATTATATCATATTTGTTTTGCTGTATTTTGTTCATTTCATTTAAGACACTTCCCCAACAGGTTCAGTATGTTGCATTAGGATGGCTGACATATTTTCTTGGGTAAAAGAGCCTGACACAAAGTCTTGGCTATATTTAAATTCTACGAAACCACATAGTGGGTTAAAAGAATTGGCAGCTACAACTTGTCCTTTCAATTTCTTATATTCTCAATGAGAGGAACCCCTGAAACGATGACTATTGCAAGTAATAGTTTTCATCTGATGATAAAGGTGGAAGGTAAGAACTTCTACTTGTGTTCAAAGCAATGAAACCTAGACCTTAAAATTAGAAAATGCAGTTTGTGTTATTATTGAGATACAAAGATTCAAGAGGACATTTTGTTGTTATGCCCACTATAGATTTTACAGTAACTAGGTGAAAAACTAGAATTGCCACCATGCTCATGTAGATTTACTTTTTTTTTTCTTTTCTTAGAAATTTGACTTCACAGTCTTCTCAGTTCAACGGTCTAACACACCTTCCGTTCAATCAGTGTCTTCATATCTTGTGAATAATTTCTATTCTACCATTTCAGCTGTTCCACAAGTAAACATAAATATTACTGCCTGTTATTAATCTTTATATTTTAGCAGCATATATTATTTTGACAATTATGGGTTTTTTTCCTCTTTCTAAATCTGAAAACTGTCTGAATCTTAATGAGTTGTATACCAAAGTCCAACTTTATTTTTGTAAGACAAGGTATAAACTTCCTATCTCTCATCCTATATCCATGCTAATCTACTAAGGTATTATCTTCATTGCTATAGTGGAAGAGAGCTCCCCTATAAAATGGTCAGTTCAACCTGCTTAAATCCCACAATGACTCCTTGATCATTAGATACAAGCTAAACTCTCAAATTATTTATCTATATTCATGCTAATTTAACCCATGTCCTCTATGCTCTGATTTTACATATTGAACATGTGCATGTTCTCTACGACAAAAAAAAATATATTTGTTCAAGAGCTTATATTTGAAAGTGCCTTTTATCAGGGTAGTTTCAAGTCTGCCTAAAGATGAATGTTTTCATAGTATCTAAATCCACACAGAAAGCCAAACTGTTGACATAAAGAGGAGGAGGAAGGGGAGGAAATACTGTAGAGTCAGACGGAAGGGAGGACACCAGAGAACAAGGCCTGCCTAATCATCTAAGCAGGGTTCATATGGGCTCACGGAGACTGTGAAGCAGCAAGCTTGGGGCTTGCATGGATCTGCCTGCCCCAGGACCTGTGCATACATACACACTATAGCTATTAGCTTCATGTTTTTGTTAGCCTGCTAACAGTAGGAGTGAATGTATATCTGTTATTTTACATGCTCTAAGGACTCTATTCCTCCTATTGAGTTGCCCTTTTCAGTCTCTATATCACAGCTTTTGTCTTGTCTGACTAAGAGTAACTTCCTTTGTCTTGTTTGATTGGTCTTGAAAGACCACAATTTTGAGAAGAGGGATCAGAGCAGAAGCAGATATGGGAAAAAAGGAAGGGGGTTAATGAAAGAGTGGAGTGAAAGGAATTGGTGGTGAGGATATTTTATATGCGAGAAGAATCCATTTTCATTTTAATACAGAAAAAGAAGAAAATATCTAGAATGTGTTAAGAGCTCATTTGATTATAGTTTCAAACATCATATTGAGGCAATTCATTAGTGACAAGTGTATTTTTTGAAAGATTGGCATATCTTGTAATTGGCAAGAAAGTTTTGAAATAAATCTTTAATAAATTAAAGCTGACTTCATCTAGAAAGTTGCTATTTCTATTTGTGTATATCTACAATAGCTATTTAGCTTGATTATGAGTTAAAGAAATTTTGCTTTATAAAAATATAGATTATATGAAGTATTCCTTAACTTGCTGGTAACTTGCTGGCTATTATAGAAGTTTGTAAACAAATACAAACATGAAAAATTATAGCATACTCATCAATTGCCCATATAGGATGAATAATTGCCATTCTCCCTTGTAACCCTATTCTAACACTCCTTAGCTTAATTATCTGCATTACTCTTATAATTCCAATATTTATATAACTTATAACAACCTCTACCATAACAATTGATTCAGTTTTACTGCTATGAAACACATTACCAATAATTTTATAGACAACCTCCTTAGATTCAGTGAGATTCCAATGGAGAAAACTTATTTTCATTTGGAAATAGCTTTTGGGTTAAAAATAAGGGCTTTCTTCTACATCCCTTTATTCAGGAACACCATTTCTTACAGAACTCCACAGGACTTGAATGCTGATACAAAATCTTTGAGTTCAAATGTGTGTCAGTCATCCTATGTTTAGAAGTCCTTTTTTACTTGGTGTCTTCATTCCTCTCTGTCTCTTACAGCTTTCCTCAACATTCTTCTTTAGAGTTCCCTGATCACTGAGAGGGAAGATTTGATATGAAGTCATACCATTAAAGGATGACTGTTTCAAGGTCTCTTACAGTTTTCACATTGTCTGGCTGTAGTTATCAGTATTTATTCCCAAGTGCTGTAGGCAGACACTTCTATGATAATGGCTGAAAATGGCACTAACCTATGAGTATAGTAGAATGTTGTTAGGACTCAATTTATTGCTATGTCACTTTAGCAGAACAATATTTGCTTTTCTTCTAGGAGCCTGTTCTATCTGGTCTCAGGTTCTTAGCCATTTGAGTAGTTTTAGGGATGGGTTTCAGTTGAAGTAATGGTCTTAAATACAATGAGATACTTGTCCGTTACTCTCACAGATTTTGACCACTATTGTACTTGTAGGGTGGTACCAATATAGTTTGGAGAGTTTGTAGATGTGTCACTGTTTTCCTTTTTCCTTTGGTAAAATGCAAAGTACTTTCCAGCACCATGAACACTAATCCAGAGCAGTGAAGGATCTATCCAGGCACCAGAACTACTTCTTCATGATCACTGTTACATCAATGTTGTCTTCAGAAATAAAGCCTTAGTGTCAGTTTGTAGAGAGCAACCAGTAGACTTGGCAACAGAATAGGTTTTGGAGGAGGCAAATGGAGCACCTTTGGCCAAAAACTCAGTGAAACGACGCATTTCTGATACTGTAAGCTTCATCTAGTGACGTGAGATGTCCACTTAGTGCTCTGCATTCCCTGTTATTTGCCTGTTGCATTTAGAGCACATTCATTTAGACTATATATATATATATATATATATATATATATGGAACTTCTATTGTGTTAGTTTTCCAGATGACCTTTAAAAGGGACCTTAGTTTTAGCCATACCTCTTTATGTGTCCTACTTTGCTCTCCTTTGTAGATCCTTTTCTATTATATTATTTTATTTTCATTATCTCCTTAAAAGAAGAATGTTTTGTCCTTTTACTGTTTGTCTTAATTAGGGTTTTACTGCTGTGAACAGACAACATGACCAAGGCAACTCTCATAAGGACAACATTTAATTAGGGCTGGTTTACAAGTGCAGAGGTTCAGTCCATTATCATCAAGGCGGGAACATGGCAGCATCCAGGCAGGCATGATGCAGGTGGAGCTGTTGGTTCTACATCTTGTTACAAAGACAAACAGAAGACTAACTAATAGGCTTCTAAGATGAGGGTCTTAAAGCCCACACCCACAATGGCATACTTTTTTCAACAAGGCCACACCTACTCCAACAAGGCCACTCCTTGTAGTAGTGCCACTCCCTGGGCCAAGCATCTACAAACCATCACACTGTTTTAATTTTATTGTATATTATTTTTATTTAAAATAATTTTTACATTTAAAGCTATTTTGCTCATATTCTTCCCCTCCCCCACATTCTTCCAGATCCTACCCTCCACCGAACTATCAGTTATTTCTCAAGAAACAACCCAAAAAACCAGTGCAACAGCAAAACCCCAAAACCTACTAAACAAGATACATTAACTCTCAGCAGAAATAAGCAAAATAGAATAAAATAAAATACTAAAATGTAACCAGCTAAACACACACACACACACAAATATAACTCAATAAAACATAATAAGATAAAAAAAAAA
This sequence comes from Mus caroli, assembly GCF_978045245.1. Taxonomy (NCBI): domain Eukaryota; kingdom Metazoa; phylum Chordata; class Mammalia; order Rodentia; family Muridae; genus Mus; species Mus caroli. Next base: position 89,049,155 of record NW_028227271.1, read on the forward strand.
CCTATCACATCTCATTGGTCAAGACTTGCCCTTAAAGAATATATCTCATCAAATCTTAATAAACTGTAGTAGATAATAGGTAATAAGTATTAAATCCTGGTTTAGTTTGCTTGCAGCATAATGAAACCACAATATTTAACGTTGACATACTGATAATATATGTATATATATATATATATATATATATATATATATATACACACACACACACATATATACACATATAGGATTTTTAAGTATATAAAATGAATAACAGTGATGATACAAAGGAGAGTTGAGAACATAGGAATACCTTTTCTTTTCCTTTTTATAATTATTATTTATTTTATGTAATTGAGAAGTTATTGTCTGTTGCTGCCTTCCAACACACCAGAAGAGGACATCAGATGCCACTACAGATGGTTGTGAGCCACCATGTGGTTGCTGCGAATTGAACTCAGGGCATCTGGAAGAATATTCAGTGCTCTTAACCCCTGAGCCATTTCTCCAGACAATAGGAATACTTTCAAAATATAAGAAATTGTAACTACCTGTGAAGTATTATAAAATCCTTTGAAAATACATTCAGATTATTTGCATATAGTAGACTATAGGATTATGCTGAATTTTTATTTTATATTATATATTTATGTAATTTTAAAATATATTCATATACCAAATTGGGTCTTTAAAGCGCTAAAACTAGAATAAATAACAATACAGCTGCACACATAAGTACATTGAGCACCACTAGACTTTGTATAAACAAAAGGGCAAAACTGGTCATGGGGAATCAACAAGAAAAACTTCAGAAAATGATTTCCATAGTAAACTAGCATCTATTATAAACAGAAATGTATTTTAAATCAAGAGATTCAGAGAAAGATGATATTACTTCTTCAAAGTAAGTGAAGTAATTATGTATTAATTTGAAAACAAATAGGTAATATATAAAGGAAATTACTGCAGAAAAGTTGGGGCAAAGTAGAACACACACCTCTCTAATTTACAACAATTTTTATTCACTATTTATATAACAACAAAACATCAATTTAGACTCAACACCTGATGTAATCACAAGGTGGAAATAATGAACTCACTATTTTAGATATAGCCTTCCATAAATATAACCATTTATTTAGCCTTGTACAAATGGATGGTAAAGCACATAAAATTTGATGCTAGGCATAAAAGATAATCAGTAATGCCATTAATCAGGTGGATATAATCAGCATCTAAGATTAGTTCTCTACAAGTACAGAATAAATATTTTCCTCAAGCTTACATGACGTGACAAACAGAAAAGACAGCATTAATGATAAAACATAATGACATATATTTTAGAACACAAAAAGTGAACAATGTAATTCTTAGACCAATCATCAAAACAAGTAAAAGAAAAGCTTGAAAATACAATCGCATTTTACATTAAACAATTCACTTTTATTATATATACTGTTATTTCTATTAACATCAACTTATTTATTTTTCACTGAGATTAATTTTAGTAGTATTAGTTACCTGTTTTTTCATAATTTATACATTTAGAAACTTCAATTTAATGAATTAAAAAAACAACAACAAACGAAGAGTAAATTGCTACAAATCCAGAATGATAATTTATAACAGAGAAAACCATTATTTTAATTTTATAATTCAATATTTTATTCAAACAGCTACAGTTTTTATATATTATCTGTAGTTAATTTTTCCCCAGTTTTCCCCCTTTAGTGACCTTTAAAATTAATGCATTGTATAAATATTTGGTTGCTTAATTGTATTGGGCAATTCTTAATTTATGTTTTCATCTCTTAAAAGAGAGTCTACACATTTTCCTAATGTCAAGACAAAATAAAATACTGTTGATTTGTATTGAAAAAAATTACACATGTCTTTGTGCAATTAGCTTTCAGGAGTTTTATCAAATAGTATATTCCTTTCAGCCCAATCTGTCTTGTTAAAATTGCAAGAGCTAATATATCATATGAAGAATACACTGAACTCACGAGACACCTTAATTGAAACTAATGGAATAGGATGCTATGATGAAGGATTAACTATAGAATTATTTGTTCAATCCATCACTCATCTCATTAAAGATGCTACTTTGATGAATTGGGCATAAACATAAATATTCCTCAAATGCCCATATAGTTTAATTTGATTTATTAAAGAAATATTTTGAAATTTGTCTATAAAGGCTATGCTAAAATGTATCTTACTGTGTTGGCAATATATTCGATGTAATGAAACAATATCTTTAGTATCAGAGCAATATAATAGTGACTCTACTATGTACCATTAAACTTTTAAGCATTCAGAATTTATTCAAACCAACTTTGATATGATTACAAGGATTAACACATTATCACCTATTTAAAATTTTGAGCAAGAGCTACTATAATTAGAAAACAATTTAATGTCAATATATGATGAAGCTGGAACTAGCTCTTATAGAGACTATGAGTTGCAAAATTATGAATATAAACAATAGAGACATCAAGAAAAAGCCATATCTGGCTGTTAGATTTATCTTATGGACCTTTCCTCAGAATGTCAACAAGAACTTGGAGTTTGGGAATGTTTGTTACAGGAACACTGTACTTGTGAAACAGAACAGTTATTCAACCAATGCAATGCTACTCTGCACCACAAAAAATTAACAAATAGTTTGTTTTTCTTTTCAAACTCATAAGAGTGAACACAAAAATGGGTCAGCCATATTATGGCATTTGTGTCAGATGAAGAGAACAGACTTCTCCCCAGAGACTGTGAAAGCCAGAAGATCCTGGACAGATGTTATACAGACCCTAAGAGAACACAAATGCCAGCTCAGGCTACTATACCCAGCAAAACTCTCAATTACCATAGATGGAGAAACCAAAGTAATCCGTGACAAAACCAAATTCACACAATATCTTTCCACGAATCAAGCCCTTCAAAGGATAATAAAGGGAAAATACCAACACAAGGACTGAAACTACAACCCTAGAAAAAGCAAGAAAGTAATCCTTCTACCTCCACCCCCAAAAAAAAGACAGCCGCAAGAACAGAATCCCAACTCTGACAACAAAAATAACAGGAAGCAACAGTTACTTTTCTTTAATATCTCTTAATATCAATGGACTCAATTCCCCAATAAAAAGATATAGATTAACAGACTGGCTACACAAACAGGACCCAACATTTTGCTGCTTACAGGAAACCCACCTCAGGGAAAAAGACAAACACTACCTCAGAATGGAAGGCTGGAAAACAATTTTCCAAGCAAATGGTCTGAAGAAACAAGCCGGAGTAGCCATGCTAATATCAAATAAAATGGACTTCAACCCAAAGTTGTCAAAAAAGACAAGAAGGGGCACTTCATACTCATTAAGGGTAAAATCTACCAAGATGAAACACCAAATGGCTGAGAAGCACCTAAAAAAATGTTCAACATCCTTAATCATCAGGGAAATGCAAATCAAAACAACCTGAGATTCCATCTCACACCAGTCAGAATGGCTAAGATCAAAAATTCAGGTGACAGCAGATGCTGGCTAGGATGTGGAGAAAGGAACACTCCTCCAATGCTGGTGGGACTGCAAGCTGGTACAACTACTCTGGAAATCAGTTTGGCAGTTCTTCAGAAAACTGGACATAGTTCTACTGGAAGATCCAGCAATACCACTCCTGGGCATATACCCAGAATATGTTCCAACTGGTAATAAGGACAAATGCTCAACTATGTTCATAGCAGCCTTATTTATAATAGCCAGAAGCTGGAAAGAACCCACATGTCACTCAACAGAGGAATGGATACAGAAAATGTGGTACATTTATACAATGGAGTACTACTCAGCTATTAAAAACAATGATTTTATGAAATTCTTAGACAAATGGATGGATCTGGAAGATATTATCCTGAGTGAGGTAACCCAATCACAAAAGAACTCACATGGTATGCACTCACTGATAAGTGGATATTAGCCCAGAAACTTAGAATACCCAAGATACAATTTGCAAAACACACGAAAATCAAAAAGAAGGAAGACCAAAGTGTGGCTACTTCATTTCTCCTTAGAATAGGGAACAAAATACCAATGGAAGTAGTTACAGAGACAAAGTTTGGAGCTGAGACAAAAGGATGGGCCATCCAAAGACAGCCCCACCTCGGGATCCATCCCATAATTAGCCACCAAACGCAGACACTATTGCATATGCCAGCAAGATTTTGCTGAAAGGACCCTGATATAGCTGTCTTTTGTGAGGCTATGTCAGTGCCTGACAAATACAGAAGTAGATGCTCACAGTCATCTACTGGATGGACCACAGGGTCCCTAATGAAGGAGCTAGAGAAAGTACCCAAGGAGCTGAAGGGGTCTGCAACCCTATAAGAGGAACAACAATATGAACAAACCAGTACTCCCAGAGCTCATGTCTCTAGCTGTGTATGTAGCAGAAGATGGTCTAGTCGTTCATCATAGGGAAAAGAGGCCCCTTGGTCTTGCAAACTTTATATGCCCCAGTACAGGTGAATGTCAGAGTCAAGAAGTGGGAGTGGGTGAGTTGGGGAGCAGGGCAGGGGGAGGGTATAGGGGACTTTCGGGATAGCATTTCACATGTAAATAAAAAAAATATCTAATAAAAAATGTGAAAAAATAAAGGTATATTTGAGTTACGTTCTATGTATAATATTAAGTAATTCTAAATTAAATTAATCATATTTCATTGAACCATAGTTTTTTTTTTTTTTTTGTACAGTATTTTTAATTAAAGTTTTTCCTCCACATCTCCCTTGTCATCTGAAACCATTTACTTTATGGCTCTCATTTGAAATAAAATAGGCATCTAGTGGATAATAATAAAATCAAATAAAACAAATTATAATAGAACAAAACAATAAGAAAGAAAAGCACTAAATAGAAAGAAAAAACTCATATATAGACACAGAAATACACAAGTCCATTCACACACATGAGATGCACAAAACACAAAATTCCAAAGCTATATATATACATATATATATATATGTATAAAACCAAAGACCTATAAGGTTAAAACATATATCTTTCCTAACAGAATATTATGAGACAAAGAAAGTCCAAATATGGCTTAGTGTTCATTTTCTGTTGACTTTCTTCTGCTAAGCAGATTGATACTCATTGGTTACTACCCTTAAGATTACTTTGTTCCCCAGTGAGCCTCTTTTATAAAAAATAATGCTTTTTCTTTTAAATTGCAAGTGTCTATTAATTGAAGATAGCTTCTGAATTAGGGATGGGGCTATGAGAGACCATCTGCTGGAGTAGATGCAGGTCCTATCTGCACTGTCATAGTCATATTTAAGTGGATCTTGTGGTTGGAAGGCCTTGTATCCTTTGTGTTCACCAACCACTCTGCTCTTTAAATTCTTTCCAAGCCCTCGGTTGCAGAATTCCCTGATCCCTAAATTGTTTTCTAATTATAGTAGCTCTTGCTCAAATTTTTAAATAGGTGATAATGTGTTAATCCTTGTAATCATATTAAATTAACACAAAGAATTTAGTATTGAAACTAAATCTCCCATCATATCAAAAAGAAGATTTTGCTTCATTTGCTTTTCGAAAATCACAAGTTGTAGCATTCTCCAAGAACTAGAAGTGGCCATGAAAATTTTCTGCTAGTGTAACAAGCCTATTAATTGGATGGGAAGAGCATTTCAATGCTTCTTTGCTTCCAGCCCATAGAGAAGAACACAAGGACACCTTTAAAAATGGTATTGAAACAAAATTACCTTAAGCAAACTTTCAGGTATGGAGTAAGAGGAAACACCTATTATTTCCTATGATTCCTCAAGACTAGGGTATACAGCTATTAATACAAATGTAAACATTTCATCACTGAAACATTTTTAAAATAATTTTACTGGCTTCAGTTAAAGTAACAATTGTATGGATGCAAAGCCAGCACTTAGAATCAAAGAGGGATTGTATCAGATTGTGAGTTTGCTACCTTGTAATTTAATAATATAATTTCCAGCTTATATTCCAGGTTATAGCAGCTAGGAAATAGTCCACATTTCAGAAAATATTTTGTAATGCTATTCACAATAGCCACTTAGCTTTAAAAATGTCCTGCAGATATTTTCAATGAAATAGACCCAGTTTTTCAAGCATCAGTTTACAGTGTGTAGTAATCAGGGTTCAGTGAATGACTTGGAGATGCATATACCAAGACATAGTCACAATGAACACTCTAAATCCAACATGTAATTTACAACAGCATTATGAATGGCCTGTGGAGTTAGGAGGTGTGGATTCTATAGAAACACTTTGACCAATGACTCGAATAGACATAACCAAGTTCTCCTACTTGGGGTTTTATTGTTAGCATGTGACATCTATTTGGTCATTTTCTCTCCTATTTTATGGTAGCTCCATTTAAATGTTTTATATATGCATATATTTTAGGAAGCAACTTATAAAACAGATATTTAATAAGGAGCTTCTTTATACTTCAGAGAGTGATTCCATTAGCACAATAGATGGAAATATGGTGACAAGCATGCGAGTATGACAATGGGGAAGTAGCTAAGAGCTTGTATCTGACCCAAAACTACAAGGCTAAGATCTGAAGAGCAGGGATACTTGTAATGCCTTCAGATATTCTGATTTCAAAACCTACAGCCAGTATCACACCACCTATAACAAAATCACACTTTCAGATTATTCCCAAACAGATCTACCTACTACTCAAACATGGATTCATTCTCGTTTGAATCACTACAGTTCCTTTATGTCATTATTTTCTATTTCCCTAGTTTGGGGAGTTCCTCAGTACTCCCATACATGAAGGTCATCCCTTACTTACTACCTGTTATTATTCAAATGGCCCCTTCAGGTTTATATACTTAAATCCTTGGTATCTGGTTAGTGGAACTGTTAGGGTAGGATTTGGAGGCATGGCCTTGTAGGAGAAGACATGGGCTTTGCAGAATTTAATTGCTAGATTCTGTGGTAAATATATAGTCAGGGTTTTTTGTTTGTTTTTATTGTTTTGTTGTTTGTTGTTGTTATTTATTCTATTTGTTTACATTTCAAATGTCCCCCTTCCTGGTCTTCTTTTCACAAACTCTACATTCGATTACGCCTCCTCTTTGCACCCACCACCACTCCCACCTCACCCCTCTAGCATCCCTCTTCTCTGGGGCAACAAACCTCCAAAGCACCTAGCAAGTCCTTTCCCATTGATGCCAGAGTAGGCAGTCCTCTGATACATAAGTAGCAGGAGCCATGGACCAACCCATATATACTTTCTGGATGGTTGTTTAGTCCCTGGGAGCTCTGTGGATTTTGTTGGTTGGTATTATTGTTCTCCTTCAGTCTTTCATATCTCTTCCATTGGGGTCCTCCTCCCAGGCTCAGTTCAATGATTGCCTGTGAGTGTCTCTATCTGTCTTAGTCACCTACTGGCATAGACTCTCAGAGGACAGCCCTACTGGCCTCCTGTCTGCAAGCAGTTCTTGGCATCAGCAATAGTGTCAGTTTACTGTCTGTGGATGAGATGGATCCCAAGGTGGGGCAGTCTCTGTTATGGTTTTTAAGTGACTTCTACAAAGATCATCAGAGAGGTTTTACCAATATGTGCTTTCACCAGCAATGAGTAAGTTTTACCCTTTTCCTATAATTTTTGCATATCAGGTATTTTTTTTAATTCATTTTAGCTATTTTGACTGTAATCAAATGAAATCCCTAAACAACTTTAATTTATATTTCCCTGATGCCTACAGATGTTTGACATTTTAAGATGTTTTTCAAGCCTTTTTGTTTCAGCATTTGAGGATTCTTTAGCACTATACTCAAAGTTTTAATTGAGTTATTTACTTAATTCATGTTCATATTTTAATTGAGTTATTTACTTAATTCATGTTCATATTTTGAATACTTTGCATAATCTAAATACTCTGTCAGATGTATAATAGGCAATTTTTCTAGTCTCTTGGCTGCCATTTATTTCAGTTCCAGTTGCACTCATGTGGAGCCTGTGCATGCTTCCTCAGTCTCTGAGAGTTCATAAACATGCTTATCTTTTTATTTAGATTCCTTAATTTCATGGTGTCCGTCATTTATTTTAGGTTTTACACTTACAGCTAGCTCATAAGGTACAGTATGGGACTTTTAAAACTTCTAACTTAAACATTGATATCTAAGGCACAATTCCATATCTGCATCTCCAGGGCATTGTTTATTGAAATATGTGAAAACTACTCCCACCTGCAGGACAATACCTTTCTTGACTTGAGATTTCTTTCATCATTTTGAAATCAAAGATTCCTTTTCCAAAATGTTTACAAAATAGTTACCGTCTTTCTATAACCCCTTATAATTGACACACAGTGGTACTCATGTTACACAAAGAGATAGAAAGGAAGAGAGAAAGAGAGAAAGAGAGAGAGAGAGAGAGAGAGAGAGAGAGAGAGAGAGAGAGAGAGAGAGAGAAAGAAAGAAAGAAAGAAAGAAAGAAAGAAAGAAAGAAAGATAGAAAGAAAGAAAGAAAGGAAAAGAAAAGAAAGAAGAGGAAGGAAAGAAGGAAGGAAGGAAGAAAGGAAGGAAGGAAAGAAGGAAGGAAGGAAGGAAGGAAGGAAGGAAGGAAGGAAGGAAGGAAGGAGAAAGGAAAAAGGTAAGGAAGGAATGGAGGGGGAGAGAAAATGGGAAGGGGAGGGAGGGGGAGAGAAAATGGGAAGGGGGAGAGGAGGGAGAAAGAGAAAGAGAGGGAAGGGGGGAGAGAGAGAGAGAGAGAGAGAGAGAGAGAGAGAGAGAGAGAGAGAGAGAGAGAGAGAGAGAGAGAGAGAGAGAGAGAGAGAACAGTATTTTAAAATCCAATCATAAACATAGCATATGAGTACTGTGTATCTAATCCAGGGCTTAGGAATGGAAGACAGTGCTATGAGCTACTGAGCTCACTTCCAGGAGCATGTCCATTTTTGACTATGCTTCTCATTGCAGGATTACCTTAGGAAAATTAAACTACTCATATTTAGTGAAATTCAAGAGTGTGATTTTTGTCTCTATTTCTGATATTAAGAGTTTTAAATGTTTGGCTATTGGTCTCTGCATCTGTTTCTATTGGCTGCTGGGTGGAGTCTCACAGAGGACAGTTATGCTAAGCTCTTGTCTACAAGCATAGCAAGTATAATTTGCAGTGTCAGGGATGGCTTCTTGCCTATGGCATAGGTCTCAATTTGGGCCAGTCATTTGATGGACATTCCCCCCATCTCTATTCCATCTTTGTCCCTGTACATCTTGTAGAAAGGACATATTTTGGGTTGAAGGTTTTGTGTGTAGTTTTCTGTCCCTATATCTCCACTGGGAGTGCTGCCTGGCTACAGGAAATGGTCCCTTCAGGCACCATGTCCCTCAGTTCTATTTTTGATGGACTAGTAGATTATAAGTTAAATACTGGCACATAATTGGAATTCACTTACCTACTTCATTGACACACATTAAAAAATGGTTCTTCCAGAGGAACAAACATTTTACCCTTTCACTGTGTGTATTTGTGTGCGTGCGCGCGCGCACACACACACACACACACACAAATAAGTATAGGTTTTACAGTAAACTAGGTGTTAGAGCTGTTATTATTGATATTTTGAATCATGATAGTTTGAAGCCTTGGAAACTACACATTGTTTCTTCCTTATTTTTGATTCCCACTGTAGATGTTCATTAATGCCATTTAATGCCAATATGACTCATTTGTATTGTATATTATTAAACTAGATGACAGGAAAGGTTGGAGTATGGTGAGTATAGAATAAAAAAACAAAGTTGGTTTAATATTAATAATATAGCCTGTGGGCAGATAAAACTTGTATGAAATGTATAATATCACACACTTGATCTTAGCCACGAGAAGCGATGAAATGTATAATATCAAAAAGCAAATAATAGGATGATATAAAAAGAAAACACACAGAGACATACATTCACATACACAAACAATATAAATGAATGCATACACATATGTTCATGAACAAAAAAGGCAAGAGAACATACACAACTGAGCACAAGAAACATAATTTAATAAATCCAATATTTTACTGATTATAATCACTGACAATAACCTCTCTAAAAATAGAGCTTAATTTCTGAATATAGTTCTTACTGGTAGACCCAATCCTACTTCTAACCTAGTTCTAAGCATTTAAGTATATGAACCTAGATCATGCAATAGATTGAAATTTCCTCCTGTATCTATCTCTGTTGATTATATTCTGATACAATTATTTATTTAAGGATATATTTAATTATTTCTGGTAACTAATTTTAAATTATTTTGGATAACAAATCTTCAAAAATCATTCTAACTGTGTTCTATTTTGAGACTTCCCTGGAAAAAGTTGGTGACTTTCACAGGATATAAGATGATTTTCTAGCATGGACAAGATCTGAGAAAAACTCCACCATAAAAATTAAAGATGGCAATACCATACTCCCAATATTTCATATTTTATGGCATTACTATTTGTGTTTGGAGCAGACTGAAAATCTATTTTTATTATGCTCTCTGAGATGGCACTTTGAATTTAAGCTCCATTTTCCATGGCTTATAGCTTTTCCACAGAATACCTTTGGGGCTAAACTTCATCATTCTGGGTCTTAGCTAGGATGAAATAATTCAGAAAGTTTGAGGAAGTGTACTTTGCCATTTTGATTTACGTAACTGTAGGGAAATTCTTTGTGGATGTTCCTATTGATATATAGATTTTATTCTCTAATTCTTCATATGTATATTATTTTACGCCAAATAGTAATTTAATTAGATTTCTCTATAAGTAGTATTTTTATAATTATATTTCCTATACAAAATGATAAATAAAATAGACTATGACTGTGTCCAATTTATATCATGAAATCTGTATGATCTGCCAAATCCATTATTTCTGAAGTGTACACGTTTGTAGGAAGAAACTGGTGTTTTCAATAAAATAAAAACTCTTCTTTGCAAGAGTGACTAACTGCCTTGTAAAAACAGATGACTTTAATGGCTCTTTAAGGCAGTCTCAGTGGCTTATGTGAGCTGTCAAATTTGTCCGCTCTCCAATTTCTAAATATACACACATAAATCTATTTTCTCATTCTTTTCATGAAAAATAAAATTTGAAAGTATAATACAATGAAAAAAATAGAGGATAAAAATGGCTAAGACCCACACAGCTACCTTGAGTTTCATCACGTTGGAATTCTCAGAGGAAAAGGTGAATATGTGCAGTGATTGACAGCAATCATTGAGTTAAAAGCCCTGTCTTACTCCAGCACTTTGACAGTTCCTGTGTTTATCTTAATCAAATGTAGATTGTATCCCTTTACAAGGAAAGAAGCACAGTTGTACAAAAACCCCCAAATTTCTGAATACTTGAGTAAAATGCGTTGAGTTATTTCCTAAACAGGCACACAGAGTAGCTCTTCATGTTTGTGTACACATGTGTGTGTATGTGTGCATTTATAAAACTAGTATGTGTTAATATACATATAGTTAGTAAAACTGTACTCACATTTGGACATATCCATGGGTGATTTAAACTGTGTGCATGTTTGAGTTAGGTTTGATCATCAGGTTAATTAGGCGTGTTCTAGTTTTTATAAGCACATGATTAGTTTGGCTTAGCTCAGTAACACTTGTTTTAAAATATAGAATACAATGTCCAATCATTTTTCATCCTTTAATATTAAATATGTTGTATATACACATATGTTTAAAATGACCTCAGTGTTTGACAGGTATTCATTTTACAGAGTGTCTAGTAGTTACTTTTCTGAAGAGTTAAATAAGTCTACAATTTTATAAATTGTCTTGATTTATTTTGTTCTATTTTCTGCAAACGAGTCTCATAAATTTATACATAAATATCTATAAGCAAGTACATTTTCATAGGAAAAATAAAACTCAAACAAATCTCTTAGTTATTTGTCTCTTTAATTTAACAAAATCCAGACAAAACCAAGTTTTACAGTCTCAGAGAATATACCCCATCTTGTCAGAAAAGATGACAGTAGGAGAAAGATGCTGCTAATCTCACTAAAGGCTAATGGTTGGTTGCCTTTCTTTCTTTCTTTCTTTCTTTCTTTCTTTCTTTCTTTCTTTCTTTCTTTCTTTCTTTCTTTTTTCTTTCTTTCTTCCTTCTTCCTTTCTTCCTTTCTTTGTTTTTTTATTTAGTTCAGCACCTCAACACAGAATGTTGCTGCCCACTTCCAACCTTAACAAGCCAGATCTAGTTTCATAGACATACCCATTTACTTTTCCATGGTGATATTAAATATTGACAAGCTGATCACCAAGAGTAAACATGAAACATTTGTTTATAAATTGCTTTCTGGGTTCAGTGAAATAGGAAATTTGCTCATTAGATAGAAGAAACATAGGTAAGCAAGATTTTAATGAACCAAAATAGAACATACCATGGGAAAATGAAGTTCATTATTATGAAGTCTGTGCAGTAGCAAGATATGTCTGTTACTTATTTTTCATTGATTTCTATTTAAAAAGCATCACATGAATGATTAAAAAGAATAAAAAGATTAAATTTCTAAAAAATGTATCATTTCTAGATTTCAATACAAGTTTCTTTTCTTTTTTTTTAATTTACCGCTAGAATTAAATATAGTGATTTCAACATATTTGTCTTGTTTTATAGATTTACTCTGAAATTTCATACTTGCCTCAAAATAATTCATTCATTTTCTATTGAGCACAACAGTATTCTCTATGAAAATGTTGAGTGTTTAGAAAGGATGTATAAAATTTTCACATATGTCAGTAATATGTATTATATTGAATTATATAAAATGTAATACAATATGTTTTAAATTGATTGCTATTATTACTATCATTTTTCCATGTCCCAATGTAAGGTGGTGCATTGGTTCATTATGGTAATTTATATCCACTTATACCTTTTATTTAAAAGAGTACATCAGTAGGGACTTCAACTATCTACGCAAATTTACAGGTGGGCTACATTACCTATCTAACACTATATTCAAACACATTTTAAAACAGAATTAATGAAGAGAGATTACTAGTGTTTAGAAGACTATGAGACCTACCTTAAAATGTCACTATGGTGGAAACAAGGATTGTAGTCATAGAGCCGCTTCTTCTAATGTTTTCATTCCCTCTCTGTAAAAACTTATGGTTACAATTTAAAGAAAGGAAAAAGAGCGAGTCATAGCCATGAAATTACCCTTGAGTATTATAGACAAGATTCTGGAAGTTATAACTCATTAACTATATTTCTCTGTAGATATGATAACACAAAAATCTCTGATAAATGGGATGAAAAAAAGACATATGTATTTTACAGTACACTTATTAATTTTATTCAATACATGAACCTGGTACTTTGTGTAAGGCATACTTTATAACATTTATAAGGATAGTATTTTTGTACAAACTGCTTTCTATTGCTTGTAATTCCGACTAAAGTTTTTTTGAAAAATTATATAGAAACTTACTATTATAAAAGCTTTATTAAACATGTAGGAATAAAATGAATTTAAATGGAGTTATCCTACAGACAATGCCTCAATTAGCCTTCATAAGTGACCAAATAAAATCCCATAACATAAATTATATCCTTTTGAGTCACTGGCCAAAGGGCCCTATAGACCCACCTCAAACATTATTGGCTATTGCCAATGCTACCAATAACCATCTATAGCCTGATGTTAAAACCCAACACATATTTCACCTCTACTAGCAAGTGTTCATAAAGCTTCCAAGTACTATACTGACTATCAGATGAGCAAAATAATCATCTATACCATGAAGCTTTAAACTCAGCAAGTTATAGATGCTTTCTGCCTGCAAGACATTCTATATTAGCAGGGAAACAAATTTTAACAAAATAACCAATGACCAAAAATTGGATTTAATTGTAGAGAAACATTAATCCACCAACATGACTGCTCTTACAAGGGATCATATCCAAAGATACATATCATCTGGCCAGGTGGCAGACATGCCATGGATTATAATATGATCTGGCTAGAAGGAAGACATGCCCTCAGTACACACCTTTAATTCCTAGCAATGGATTTAAGATTAGTTTGCAAAAGGAAGCAGCCATGTTTGAAAGTGATGTACAATTGAGGGGCAAAGTGGTGGAACAGAAAAATACTTAACATTCTGAGTTAGAGCTAGGATATACCAAACTTTCCAGATAATAGCACAGGGAAGAAAAGCATCTTATGCTTATTACTCATTTTACTCATTTATATTTAAAATGATATCCCCATTCCCTATGACCACTCCACATACCTCCCATCCCATCCTCCCTTTCCCCTTCCCCTTTGCCTCTATGAGGGTGTTTCTCCACGTGTTTAACCATTCCTGCCTCACCCTTCTAGCATAACCCTACTCTGGGGTATCAAGACTCCCTTCCCTCCCATTGATGTTAAATAAGGCCATTTTCTGCTTCGTATGTATCTGGAGCCATGGCTTCCTTCATGTATACTCTTTGGTTGGTGGTTTAGTCCCTGAGAGCTCTGGGTAGTCCAGTTACTTGATATTGTTCTTCCTATGGCATTGCAATCCCCTTCAGCTCCTTCAGTCCTTCCTCTATCTCTTCCATTGAGGTCCTAGGGCTCAGTCTGATGGTTGACTGTGAGTATGTGCATCTGTATTGGTCAGGCACTGGTAGAAACTTTCAGAGAAGAGCCATCTCAGACTCCTGTCAGCAAGTGCTTTTGTGCATCAGCAATAGTGTGGGGGTTTGGTGTCTGTAGATAGGATGGATGCCTAGGTGGGGCAGTCTCTGGGTAACCTTTCCATCAGTATTTGTACCAATTTTCATTCCTGTCTTTCCTTTGGACAGGAACATTTCTGGATTAAAAAGTTTGAACTGTGGGGATGGCCCCATCCCTCAGCTGGGGACAAGGCCTATCTCCTAGAGGTGGTCTCTACAGGTTATATCTCCCCTTTGTTGGGTATTTGGCTAAACTAATCACCATTGGCTCCTAGGAGCCTTGCTCTTCCCTGTAGTCTTGGACTTTCTAGTGGCTAAATCCAGTTCACCATTCCCCATTGAAACATGCTTCTATTCAATTTTCTAATCCTCTGTACTTCTCTCCTGTCCCTTCCAATACCTGATCCTTCTCTACCTTTTCCTTTCCCCTTCCAGGTCTCTCCCCCTCTCTCCTCCTGTGATTATTTTGTTCCTCATTCTAAGTAGGATTGGGGAATCTAAATTTTGGTCTTCTTCATTCTTAGGCTTCATATGGGCTGTCAATTGTATTGTGGGTGATCTGAGCTTTTGGTACAATATTCACTTATCAGCAAGTACATCCCATATGTGTTCTTTTGTGTTTGGGTTACTTCACTCAGGATAATATTTTCTAGTGCCATCCATTTTCCTGTGAATTTCATAAAATCATTGTTTTTTAATAGCTGACTAAGAGCACTAGGGAGAGAAAAGTTATGTGTGCATATGACATTTGTACTGAGACAGTTTTAAAGAAGTAAGGTACAGAGGGAACAAGCTAGACACAGTTGAAGACAGATTGGTCCAGAGGATTATCTATATAACTTAGCTTTAAATATTGCAAGTTTTTAAGGAGCCAGAGTCAGATGATTAGAACATATTTTAAAGTTAGTATGAGGCAAAACAGAGTAATTCAGTCAGAAACCAAGGGATACCATATTGACTCAGTCAACTTTGAAGATTAGATTGTATGGAGGCCATGAAGTTTAACACCTAGGCCTAACAATATAGAAATATTCTGGGCTCGGCAGAAGCTGTATATCTGCACAAACAGGGATCAATTCTCATGTATCATGTCATTGGAGGAAATAAGATGGACTTAACAGATATCTGCACAATATTTCACAATAAAACAAGATTATACCTTTTTCTTTAGCACCTCATGGTACCTTCTCCAAAATTGACCATATAACCAGATACAAAACAAGCCTCAACCAATACAAGAAGATTGAAATAATCCCATGCATGCTATCAGATCACCAAGGACTAAGACTTGACTTTAACAATAACCAACCAAACAAACAGAAAACCCACATTAACAAGGAAGCTGAACAACTCTCTAATTAATGATAACTTGATCAGGGAAGACATAAAGATATTAAAGGCTTTTTGGAATTTAACTATAATGAAGGCACAACATATCCAAACTTTTCAGACACAAGAAAAGCAGAACTAAGAGGAAATATCGTAGCCCTGAGTTCCTCCATAAAGAGATTGGAGAAAGCATACACTATCAGATTAACAGCACATCTGAAAGTTCTAGAACAAAAAAAAAAATCAAATACACCCAAGAGAAGTAGATTGCAGGAAATAAATTCAGGGCTGAGGTGAACGAAGTAGAAAAAGAAAAAAAAAAAAAAAGAGCTATACAAAGAGTTAACCAAACCAGGAGCTGGTTCTTTGAGAAAATCAACAAGATACATAAACCCTTAGCCGAACTATCTAGAAGGCACAGAGACAGTATCCAAATTAACAAACCCAGAAATGAAAAGAAAGAAATAACAACAGAAACTAAGAAAATACAAAAAATCATCAGATCTTACTACAAAAGTCTATTTTCAACAAATTGGAAAATCTAGATGAAATGGATAATTTTATAGACAGATACAGGTACCAAAGTTAAATCGGTGTCATATAAATTATCTAATCAACCCCATAAATCTTAAGGAAGTAGAAGCAGTCATGGGAAATCTCCCAATTAAACAAAAGCCCATAGCCAGATGGTTTTAGTGCAGAATTCTATTAGACCTTCAAAGAAGTTCTAATACCAATACTTCTCAAGCTATTCCACAAATAGAAATGGAAGGAACACTATGCAATTCTTTCTATGAAGTCACAGTTATACTAATACCAAAACCACAAAAAGACCCAACAAAAAAAGAGAAATACTAACCAATTTCCCTTATGATTATCAATGCAAAAATACTCAATAAAATTCTCCCAAATCGAATCCAAGAACACATCCAAATTATCATTCATTATGATCAAGTAGGCTTCATTTCAGGAATGTGGAGATTTTTCAATATGTAAAAATCCATCAATATAATCCAGTATATAAACAAACTCAATGAAAAAACCCACATGACTATATCATTAGATGGTGAAAAAAAATCTTGGACAAAATACAACACTCATTTGAGATAAAAGTTTTGGAGAGATTAGAAATTTAAGGTCCACATCTATATCTAATAAAAGCATATAGATCAAACCTATAGACACCATCATATTAAATGGAGAGAAACTCAAAGCAATCCCATTAAAATCAAGGACAAGACAAGACAAGATCACTCTCTTCCTACCTATTAAATATAGTGCTCAAAGTTCTAGCAGGAGCAATTAGACAACAAAAGGAGGTCAAAGGGATACAAATTGGGAAGGATGAAGTCAAGATATCACTATTTGTAGATGATATGATAGTCTATATGAGCAACCACAAAAATTCTACCAGAGAGCTCCTATGGTTGACAAACAAGTTCAGCAGGTTGGCTGGATATAAAGTTAACTCTAACAAGTCAGTAACCCTCCTCCACTCAAAGGAAAAATAGGCTGAGAAAGAAATTTGGGAAATAACACCCTTCATAATAGTCACAAATAATATAAAATAACATTGTATTCCAAAATGTCTCATAAAATTACTATAAAATTGTTTTCATATTTTAATTTTCCCAAACTGTATGAAAAGCTGTATAAAATATTAATTCTTTTACACTAATGGAATCTCATAGGATCAGAGACTATTCATACTCCCAATCAATAGCTTTTCACAATTATAAAAAATTAAATAATTTAGAGAAATTAAAGTTTACTTATTTCTTGCCTTAGAAAAGAAAAATCTCTAATATACTAGACATAATAATGGAAAAATGCCCTCAACATATTTTAGGATGTGAAATTATATTTTGCTAACTATTTCTTCATAAGTTATAAAGTTATTAAGTACATGTTTGTTATAATATGCTAGAAGGAGACTGACAAATAGTCTTAAAAAATAAACTTAATTTTAACAACTTCTGTATAAATACCAGAAATATTTAACTACATTAACCACTAGTAAAATACAGCACTGTTTCGATTTCTGAAATCAATCTATAAACTAAGAAAACTCATAGAGACATAGGCAATAAAACACTAGTTGGCTTCAATATAAACACATTATTTATTGACAATGTTGTTCTAATGAACTATCTATGTGTCTTAGAAATTGGATGGCATTCTCTTGCATTATGATGGAGAAGCTTGGATCCTAAATTACAACCCATTAAATCATGTAGAAATACAGTGCCACATGATACTAATAAAACGAGAGAATTGATCTTCCATTAACCTTAACAAGTATGTTCTTTATGACACTTGGATTTTGTAAAGCATTGGGAATGAATGTGAGCTTCTTAGTTCAGAAGTTTATATTTGAAATTACCTATTGGATGGAAGGTGCGATGGTAAACAGGAAGGCTAATTTAATAAGGGAATCTGGGATTATTTATTTCTTCAGGTAAAGCATTATTAGACAAAATACCATCGTGTTGCCAGTCATTTTTGTTAACTATATTTCTTTCTAAAAACTTACAATGTGGAAACAATGTTAAAGACTGCAGTTGCATATTACCCCAAAGCTAGGAGTGCTCTTATCATCAAGGGAAGTCCTGTTCATGACCCATTTTCAATTTTTTAATTAAAAATTTCAAGGCTGCCCACTCTCTCCCAAACTATTCAATATAATACTTGAAGTCCTAACCAGAGCAATTAGACAACAAAAGGAGAGCAAAGGAATACAAATTGGAAAGGAAAAAGTCAAAATGTCACTATTTGCAGATGATACAGTAGTATATATAAGTGACCCCCTAAAATTCCACCAGAGAACTCCTAAACCTGATAAACAACTTCAGTGAAGTAGCTAGAAATAAAATCAACTCAAACAAATAAGTGACCTTTCTCTACATAAAGAATAAACAAGCTGAGAAAGAAATTAGAGAAAGAACACTCTTCATAATAGTCACAAATAATATAAAATACCTTGGTGTGATTCTAACGAAGGAAGTGAAAGAGCTGTATTATTGGCAGGATCAATATAGTAAAAATTGTTATCTTGCCAAAAACAATCTACAGATTCAATGCAATCCCCATCAAAATTCCAACTCAATTCTTCACCAACTTAGAAAGGGCAATTTGCAAATTCATCTGGAATAACAAAAAACCTAGGATAGCAAAAAATCTTCTCAGCAATAAAAGAACCTCTGGTGGAAGTTCCAACTGGTAATAAGGACACAGGCTCCACTATGTTCATAGAAGCCTTATTTATAATAGCCAGAAGCTGGAAACCACCCAGATGTCACTCAACAGAGGAATGGATACAGAAAATGTGGTACATTTACACAATGGAGTACTACTCAGCTATTAAAAACAATGAATTCATGAAATTCATAGACAAATGAATCGATCTGGAGAGTATAATAATAAGTGAGGTAACCCAATCACAAAAGATCACACATGGTATTCACTCACTGATAAGTGGATATTAACCCAGAAGTTTAGAATACCCAAGATACAATTTGCAAAATACATATAACTCAAGAAGAAGTAACACCAAAGTGTGGATACTTCTATCCTTCTTAGAATAAGGAACAAAATGCCCATGGAAGGAGTTACAGAGACAAAGTTTGGAGCAGAAACTGAAGTAATGACCATCCAGAAACTACTCAACCTGGGGATCCATCCCATAAACAACCACTAAACCCAGACACTATTGCAGATGCCAACAAGAGCTTGCTGACAGGATCCTGATAAAGCTGTCTCCTGAAGGGCTCTGCCAGTGTCTGACTAATACAGAAGTGGATGCTCATAGTCATCCATTAGATGGAGCACAGGGTCCCCAGTGAAGGAGCTAGAGGAAGTACCCAAGGAGCTGATATATATGCATATCAATTAATTAGATCAAATAGAAAGCAAGAATACTGGATTGTTTATAATATAGAGTTCCTTGTGGCTCCGTAAATGAATAATATATATATATATATATATATATATATATCAATATTAAGTATGCAAACTATTTTAACAGATGAGATTTTTTATTAGGATACTTATATCATCATAATGTTAATCATGGACACCTAAGTTGAATATAGGAAAAATAATTTATTGTCCTAGGACAAATCACATTGATATAAATAAATTATACTATGGTTTAGATGCTATTGTATTTATGTGTTAACATGAAGATAATAACAATACAAGATATAATTCCAACAATGTAAACAAAACTCAGACATTTGCAGTTTCACTGAGATGGTTCACTGAGAATGTCAAAGTTATATTTGAGGGTTCTTCAGTGATCAATATGACTTTTCTAGTAGAAGGATAACAAATAAGCATCAACTGGGCCTGTGACTTCAAACATATTTATAAACTTTTAGCATCATTCATCTGCTTCTTCTAATTTTATACAACTGGTGAAAATACAGAAAATGACCAAAATACCGACAAATCACACATTTTTTGTTACATTATTCATTATCTACATCAAATGCAAGATGTTATTTAACTTCAAGACTCAGTCTTCTTGCTTTATATGATGCAACACAAATGTTTTGCAGCTAACTTTTTATACATTTAAACCTTAGTAGATTTTATAATGAATTTAGTTTCCTTGTTCTCACAATTTTATTTGTGCTTTTCTTGTCAAGAAAATGATTGTATGTACCATTTAAATTAAAATTTTATTATGAATGATTAACTTGTATGAAAATTTTGATGCTTTTAGGTTTTTATTCTTAGTATTACTTTTATAACATAGAAGGAGGCAAAGGTATCAATCTAGCAATTATTTCAACATATTAAAAATATATTTAGAACCCAGGAAATGGTGGCACGTGCCATTAATCCCAGCACACAGGAAGAGGAGGCACGTGGATTGCTGTGAGTTTGAGCTCAGCTTTGTCTAAGAATGAATTTTACAACAGCCATTGCTAAAACAGAGAAACCTTGTCTCCAAAACAAACAAACAAACAAACAACAAAACCTAAAAAAATACAAATATACTTATTTTTTTCTCAAATACTCGTTTTCTTAAATGATCTATGAATCAGATATGAGAACTATATTTTACTAAGGTCAGCTAAAGGGTTAGGAAAATGGTCACACTGAGGACCAGCAGAGCATTTGCAATGCTTTGCAGTTCTTTATCCTTAGCTCAGAAAAAAAAAAAAGTGTCAGCAAATGTGTCATAATTTAGCATGAATAAGAAACATGCATATGGATACATATATTAAAACTGTATATATTTATAATATTTTACATAAATGCATAGATAAAACTACTTTTATTGGATATTTTCTTTATTTACATTGCAAATGTACAACAGAGGAATGGATACAGAAAATGTACATTTTACACACTGGAGTACTAATGATCTATTAAAAATAAGGAATTCATGAAATTCTTAGGCAAATGGATGGAACAAAAAAATAGCATCCGGAGTGAGGTAACCGTGTCAAAAAGAACACATATGGTATGTACTCACTCATAAGTGGATATTAGCCCCAAAGGTCAAATGCCCAGGATACAATTCACAGACCACCTGAAGCTCAAGAAGAAGGAAGAACAAAGTGTAGGATGCTTCGGTCCTTCTTAGAAGGGGGAAAATATACATGGGAGCAAATATGTAGATAAAGTGTGAGCAGAGACTGAAGGCATGGCCATCCAGAGACTGCCCAACCTGGGATCCATCCCATATACAGTCCACACTATTGTGGATGCCAAGAAGTGCATGCTACAGGAGCCTGATATAGCTGTGTCTTGAGAGGCTCTGCCAGAGCCTGAAAAATACAGAAGTGATGTTCACAGCCAGCCATTGGACTGAGGATGAGGGTCCCCAATGGAGGAGTTAGATAAAAGACTTAAGGAGCTGAAGGGGTTTGCCACCCCATAGGAAGAACAACAATATCAACTAACCAGATCCCCCAGAGCTCCCAGGGACTAAACCACCAACCAAGGAGTACACATGGAGGGACTCATGGCTTCCAGCTACATTGTAGCAGAAGATGGCCTTGTTGGGCATCAATGGGAGGAGAGGTCCTTGGTCTTGTGATGGCTTGATGCACCAGTGTCTGGGAATATGAGGGTGGGGAGTTGGGAGTGGATGGGTAGGTGGGGAAACACTCTCCTAGAAGCAGGGCAAGGGCATGATGTAGGGGGATTCTGGGGATGGGAGGAAACTGTGATATAAATTGATGACCATTGGTGAAATATTGCAACAGGTGTAATGGGAAAACTCTCAAATGAATTGACCCAAATAAAGTTTTATTTATCTTATGAAATTATTAATGATGAATTAGTGTTGAAAACTTAGCATGTTTTCTTGTCTATAGTTATTTCCAGTTGAATCTATATATGTACAAAATCACAATAAAAGGTTTTCTTGTTGTACCTAACTTTTCCTCATTCTTTTGGATGCAGGTATTTTCACTCTTGCTTTTCATAATAACTTGTCACTCAAATTAAATAATTCAATGCATTATGAGCCATCACTCACATTCAGATTCCTGACATAAAATAACACCTCAGTAAAAATCGATGAATAAATGAACAATTTTGGATTTTATTATAAATTGTAAAATGGTTTGCAAATCCATTTTGTATGTAACATTTGAAGAAAAAGAATAATGATCAGATTGAAACATTAGATATGAGTTATAATGTATTAGTCCTCTTATAATGAATCTACTGGAAAACAATTTTATCTTACTAAATGAGCAGAACTAGGCAGACCATATCAAACTTAGTCATGATAACTTTTATTCAGAAATCTATCTGAAATGGCCAATGCTTTGTGGTTCTAGATTTCAAAAATATGCTAATTTAAATATTTAAAATTGATGATTAATAACTTCAGTAGTTCTTGAATTCAGTCAGTATCATGACAAATTATTATTCATTTACCTTAGCTATTTGTATCTGTTAGTTCTTACACAGCATGCCACCTTCTCAGTTTTTGTCTACAAACATTATTCACCACAGAGAATGTGCTTTCCCACTTAGTAACTTTTATTACTGGGTGCATTCATTATCTATGGTTCTTGTCAGTGTAGTGATAAATATATCTCACAGTTGGATTCACAAAATTAAGTCATTTAATGGATTTGTAGTTCAGTTGATTGAGGTCCACAGGTCTCTGTGAACTTCTGGAAGCCATTTTATTTCTTCCGTAATTGTCAGTCACTGTCATTTCCACTTGGTTGCTATCCTGTGACTAGTCAGAATACATTGCACTAAATGTGATGGTAGAGTAGGGATAGTAATGCCTAAATTTACCATCACACACACACACACACACACACACACACACACATTGATACACTCATATACACACATACACACACACACACAAACACACAGACACACACACTCATACCACACTAAAACCAATTAAAACTCATTTTCTTTGATTGTTATCATATTCTTTACATGTAAAATAGATTATATATTTTATTCCAATAGATGGCATCACATCTAAACCGATGGAATAACACATATAACATCCAGAACAAAATAATACCTAAACTCATTCTAATAATTTCAGAATTTCAAGGCAAAACTTAATTGTTAAACAATGTACATAACTGTATTTAGCAAATCCTTTCTACTTTCACATATTTGGTAGTTTGTAAAGAAGGATTGGCTACTTAGAAAAACAAGTTTACATCCTTTTTAGTTTTTGAAAATGTACTTGTATATTTTTTTTAACATTATCTTAGGAAACAGATCACACTTTAGAAGAGTAAGCTTGCTTCAGAATGATTTCCTGTTAATAGTTCACTGCTGCTAGGTACTTGCCTGATGAAAGAGTTTGTTCTTCATTTTTCAATGCCAGAAGTTTTTGATTTGAAAATCACAAGCACAGCAATTTTTTTCTTGTATTGACTCTGAGAACATTAACAAATCTCAAACAAATAGAAGCTCTGTACTCCAGAGGAGCTCTGCAAAGCAAGCTGCACTCCACTTGGACAACTCAAGCTGACCACCATACAGGAACTTTAACAAATACTGGAAGCTAAATGCCTTTTATGCTCAGCACTTCATTCTGTGGAAATGCCTGTGGCAAACAAGATAATGTATATAGTCTTCAACATCAAATTTATGTATTTTTATGATATTTTACAAACATATAAATACAACATTAGAAAGACATTTTAAAAAATGTTTTGAGTTACTTTAAAATGTAAGATAGAAAATTTCCCTATTTATATGTCAATATTTTCTTGAAAAAAACCTTTGTGGTCAATAGTAAAAGAATTATTAAGATATTAAACTTGGAAGTGCTAGAATAAATTCATGAGACACAAGTTCACACATGTAGTAGAATGCACTAAAATAATTAGATTCGATAAGACTCATTTTATTATTCAATAAGAAGGCGAAGGTCTACCATTCGTGAGGATTTAACTTCAATACTGATGTTGAAAATAGTGGAAAAGATGAGAAAGTGGCAGAGGGTTGAAGAGAGGAGACTATTTGAGAACTGAAGAGTATTAAGAATAGTCTCCTGCACTATTAGAAAACATGCACGTGTAGAAAACAAGCATGGAGTAAAGATAATTTGATGAGCTATTATCCAAACATTGAACTTCATATTGCTATAGTTATAAGTTCTAACTTTTAGTTATTATGTTCTTTAGTATAGCTGACTTGCTGTTTGATATTTTAAGAATGTCTTCCTTTTCAGCAAGTGAATAGTACTCATTAATAAGAATAGCTATGAAGTGATTACTTAAGAGCATGTAAGTAGAGAGTAAGGATTGATTTAATAGCAGAAGAAACACAAGGAAACTGCTTTGTTTTTAAAAACACACACGACCATAGGTAGAGCCTTATCATTATCAGAGAGGTTCCCTTTGGCAGCAGATCAGAACAAATGCAGAGATTCATAGCTATACATTGTGTAGAAAGAAATTCTAAATGGAAGCTCTTTACAAATTCCCCCATCAGAGCTCAGGGTCCCTTGATGAAGAAGAGGCTGAGATTTCATAAGAGCCAGAGGGAATAGAGGGCATCATGAGAACAAGATGCTTTGAACCAGATGAGAGGTGAAAATGAGTTCAAAGAGACTTCGTCATACACAGGGACTAACTACATTTTATTTTGTTTGGTTGTTAACTCTTAGAAGATTATTCTTTTTTAATGAGAAACAGAAAGACAGTGGATCTGGAGGCGATAAGATTTGGGGAGCAACTGGGAGAAGTAAAGGGAAAGGGAATTATAATTATGATATATTATATGAGAAATAAATGTATTTTTAATAAAATAATGAGTTACCTAAATAATAAATGATAAATAGATGATAAAAGATATGTAAGAAAAGAGGGATAATAGATTAGATAGAAGTAGATAGATACATGGCTAGACAGATGAAAGGAAGGAAGGAAGAAATTAAGGAAAAATAAAGATAAATAGATGAGACATAGATATGGATAGAGACATAGATAATTAGATAAATTAGTAGGTAGATATAGATAGATAGATAGATAGATAGATAGATAGATAGATAGATAGATAGATAGATAGATAGACAGACAGATAGATAGATAGACCTGTAAAGATAAGTGGGAAGAAAATAGGTAAAATATTTGTATAAGAAAATTAAAGAAATATTAAAAATAGTTTTGAAAAAAGTGGGATATGGTCTTCAATTACAAACTCAAACTTCCAGAACAATATATCATTATGAACACTGGAAAAATACACATAAATAATGCTGTTTATAAGCAGAAAAGATTTGGGGATAAAGCACTTCAAATGTTACAGTGTGTTTGGAAATCAGCTTGTAGATCATGAACAAAACTCCATTTATTCAAGTACTAGAGCTCAGAAGACTGAGTCAGTTATGTATGTTTGGTACCTCATATCTTCAATGAAATTTAAATGAATGGTCAAATAAAATGTGGATCTAGAACTGTAAAGTATTAACTCTATGAAAATACATGGTTTGTGAATATGCAATCATGTATGGACACCACAAGCAAAGTGTTTGGTTATTAAGGAGGCAAGATCTACCAGTTGCACAAAACATGGTAAGCTAGTATCTCTTTCTATTCAGCTACACAAAGAAGAATTTCATAGAGGAGAAAAAATGTCAGCCCTTTTCATATCTCCACAACTTGAATATTCATATTTTCAGCCTAATATTTCATCTTAGTGTGGTTTACAGTTTATAACAGTAAGGTTCAGCATTTTTTTTCCTAAAACAACAGGACACAATAAAGGTAAGTATAGTTTTTAGTGGAGCATCATTTAATGAACTAGGTCTAGTTCCTTGATTTAAGTACCAACAATACACACACACACACATAAATGAGCACATGCATGAATATTAGATTGTCAAGAGAGTACTGTTATCAACATACTTATGATAGATACTATGACTGCTATAGCAGTTATTTGATTAAAATTGAATGGCATTATATAGAATGCCAGCAGAATAAAGCATCACTATTCATTTATAATAGCAGCTTCCAGGATTCCACCTCTCTTGTCTTTTTTCTATTATGCAATGTCCAAATAAAAACACTACAAATATATCTTGTAATATGGCATAACCATGATTCAGCTGTGCCATTCAGCAATAGAAATATATTATGCATCCTAATAGTTGAGTCCCAAGGCTACTTTTATCTTAATCATGCTTTTAGATTTCAGTGTCAATAAAGATTTTTAAATTATAATAATATCAAACATATTCAGGCTTTAATATGCAATCTATGCAAAATTGTTGAAATTATATTAAATCATTTAAGATATAACTCTGGAATTATGTGCTATCTATTCAGACAGCATATTGTATTATATGAAATAGCAATAATTCACAGAGCAAAGCAACATTTGAACATTTATACAAGAAATATTCTCTTAGCTTTAGAAATGTCTGAGTAATATTAAAACTTGAAAAATTTAAAAATTATCAGGTTTTTCTTCAGTACTTTACAGTTTGGCTGATTTTTAAATGAGATGAAGGTAAAGATTCAGTGACATATTTTCTACTATTATTTCCAACTGGAAGAGTGTATAAAATATACTATAAAAGAATACTGTAGAATTGAATTCTGAAGAGAGAGTGTTTAGACCTCAAAAACATGTAATGCTTAACATGTGTGTGTTATTTTACTGTCAATATAACTGAAGATAAAAGAAGTGGAAAAGGAGAATTTCCTGAGACACATGTTAGAATGGATCAAAGAGAAAATTTTTATAATAAAATTTAACAGTCATTTCAAAACTGAATTATATAGGTATTATATATGCTTAAATATCATTACTTATTCAGGTTTTTAATTTAAGAATGTAGTGTGCAATTTAGAATGTTCATTTTTGAATTTAAAATTTGCAAATCAGAAACCATTTTAAAGAAAATAATTATGTATAATATGATGTATGGTATTTTTCATCAGGAATATATTGTATAAGGACCAGAAAAATACACTTAAATAATTTTGTTGAGTGATTATGGTTATATCTACACTGGTAGTTTTGAAATTTAGATTCATCTGTTTTAAATTGGGATAAAAATACTCAATAAAATGTATTATTTGAAAAAAATTTAAAATTATTTGTTATTTTTAATAAGATATTTTGTTTATTTACATTTAAAATGCTATTATTCCCTTTCCTGGTTTCCTCTCCGAAAAACACCCTCCCCCATTCTCTCCCCCCTTCTCTTTCCCCCTGCTTACCAAGAGTCTTCATAGAACAAAGGGCCTCTTCTCCCATTGATGTCCTACTAGGCCATCCTCTGTAGCTGTAGTCATGAGTTCTATCATGTGTGCTCTTTGGTTGCTGGTTTAGTCCCTGGAAGCTCTGGGGGTACTGACTGGTTCATATTGTTATTCATCCTATGAGGCTGCAAACCCCATTCAGCTCCTTAGTTCCTTTCTCTAGCTCCTTATTTGGGGCCTCTGTGCTCAGTCCAATGGATGGCTGTGAGCATCCACCTCTGTATTTGTGAGGCACTACAGAGCCTCTCAGGAGAGAGCTATATCTGGCTCCTGCCAGCAAGCACTTGTTGGCATCCACAACAGTGTCTGGGTGTGGTGACTGTATATGGAATGGATCCCCAGGTAAGTCACTCTCTGGATGGTCATTTCTTCAGTCTTTATACTTTGTCTCTGTAAATCTTTCATGGGTGTTTTGTTCTCCCTCTTAGGAAGGACTTAAGTATTTTCACTTTGGCCTTCCTTCTTCAGTTTCATGTAGTTTGTGAATTGAACCTTAGATATTCTGAGCTTCTAGGCTAATATCCACTTATCAGTGAGCACATACCATGTGTGTACTTTTGTGATTGGGGTACCTCACTCAGGTTGATATTTTCTAGTTACATCCATTTGCCTACAAATTTCATGAATTCATTGTTTTTAATATCTTAGTAGTACTCCATTGTGTAAATGTACCACACTTTCTGTATCCATTCCTCTGTTGAGGGATATCTGGGTTATTTCAAGCTTCTGGCTATTATAAGTAAGGCTGCTATAAAATTAATGGAGCTTGTGTCCTTATTACAAGTTGGAACACCTCTATATGCCCAGGAGTGGTATAGCTGGGTCCTCAGGTACTACGTTCAATTTTCTGAGGAACCACCAGACTGATTTTCAGAATAGTTGTATCAGCTTACAATCCCACCAGCAATGGAGGAGTGTTCCTCTTTCTCCACATCCTCATCTGCATCTGCTCTCACCTGAATTTTTGATCTTAGCCATTCTGACTGGTGTGAGGTAGAATTTCAGGGTTGTTTTGATTTGCCTTTCTGTGATGACTAAGAATGTTAAATTTTTCTTTAGGTGCTCCTTGGCCATTTAGTATTCCTCAGTTGAGAATTCTTTGTTTAGCTCTGAACCCCATTTTTAATGGGGTTATTTGATTCTCTGGAAACTAACTTCTTGAGTTCTTTGTATATATTGGATATTAGCCCTCTATAGGATGTAGGATTGATAAAGATCATTTCCCAATCTCTTGGTTGATGTTTTGTCTTATTGACAGTGTCCTTTGCCTTAAAGAAGCTTTGCAATTTTATGAGGTTCCATTTGTCAATTCTTTATCTTAGAGCATAAGCTATTGGTATTCTGTTCAAGAAAATTTCCCCTGTGCTCATGTGTTCAAGGCTCTTCCTCACTTTCTTTTTTATTAGTTTCAGTGTATCTGGTTTTATTGTAGTTCCTTGATCAGTTTGGAATTGAGCTTTGTACAAGGTGGTAAGAATGGATTGATTTACATTACTCTACAGGCTAACCAGCAGTTGAACCAGCTCCATTTGTTGAAAATGGTGTTTTGTTCCTCACTAGAAAAACATAGATCACAGAAATATGCTACAAAATAGTGATAATTTTCAATAAGGCATTATTTAAGTATATTAATAATTATACAAAATATTCTTCAAATCAAACTTATGATTTAATACAAATATTTTTAATTTTTTCTTGTTTTGAGTGTATTATAATTTGTGTACATAAATATCATAATAAATGATATAGAATATTAGATATAATATATACATATATTTATGTGTTAATTTCAGATGAAAATAATTGGTTAATGTTTTATATTAGAAGTACTTAAGACTTTCAAAACAAGTAATTTTTAGACTTTACATCTACATATATTTCTTACTTGTACAGATGCTATAATTAAGAGTTTTAATTATATTAAATTAGCCATGAATTCTATAGTAAATTGTAGAAATTAAGAAATACTAAATATGTAGGTTTTGAGTTGTAAGAAAAATTGTCATGTTATTATTCAGATGAAATATTGTATTGTGAAATACTCAATTTTATTTCACAAATACATTAGGTTACTTGTTTTTTAACTCTGAACATAAATATCTCCATTTCAAAGGACATTTTTAGGAATGGATATCGACTGTATGTAACATCAAGTAGTGCTACGAAACACTCTAGACAAAATCTTTCAAACTCTAATGTCAGGAAAGGGTTACAATTTTGGGGCTCTTTTCTGATAAGTTTCCAGACAACTCCAGAAATTACAGTTTATTGGCAATTAGCATAATACACTATTGCTGCATTCCTACAAACACTGGCTTTTTATTTGGTTTTATTTGTTTGTTTGTTTTTTTTTTTTTTTTATACTTTGGTGTAGAGAGATAGTTCAATCAGCAAATATTACCTTGTAAACATCACACCTGAATTTTATCTTAGAATCCATTTCTCCAAAAAAGGTAGGGAATTGTAATGAATACTTTAATACAAATATTGGGGAAATACAAATGAGTTCATTCCTGAGGCTGGCATAGGAGTAACTTACCTGGTGATGTTCCCACTCTTAAGAGACCTATACTCAAAAGAAAAATTGCTGGTGTCTGAGAATTATACCAAATACTGTCCTCTGACCTACATATATACCAATGCAGTAGCAACCACATTACTCACCCCCCCCCACACACACATGTTTTATAACTACAAGTATAGTTACAGTCTAGTTATTTGATGAGTTAATATTCTTAGTGCGTGTGAAATTAGCAGGTAATCTGTACACTGAAGAGCAATTGCCTCATTTTCCAATATAAATGATTCCATGAATTTAATTGAAAGACTTAATCAGGAATAAAATAATTCTTTCCTGTCTACAGAAAAGTAGAATTAATATTTTTTATTTAAATGAAAATAGTTTTTTCCATAGAACATAAACTGATTATAACTTTCTGTGGTGGTTTGAGTGAAAAATGCACCCATCAGGTTAATAATGGGACCCTCTCTCTTTCTCTCTCTCTCTCTCTCTCTCTCTCTCTCTCTCTCTCCATATATATATATAAACATCACGATCACGATCGCTGCCCAATCTCCTGGTACCCCTAGCACAATCTTTCCCTCAATCCTCCCTCCCCTTTTCCTCTGAGAGGGTGGAGGCACCTTCCTGTGCATACCCATCCCAGCACATCAGTTCTTTGCAAAACTAGGTGTATCCTCTCCCACTGAGACCAGACAAGGAAGCCCAGTTAGTGGAACATATTTCACAGATTGAGAATACCTTTAGGGAGAAATGCTGTTTCATCGATGTCCACCCACCAGCTGACTGAAACAGACGCCATAGCCAAACACTGGATGGAACTCTGGGACACTTGACTAAGGGCACTTAAGGGGATAGGAACTCCGCAGGAATACAAACAGAACCTGGGCCCTTGAAGGCTCTTAGAGATTGAACCACCAACCAAAGAGAATGGCACTCTTACATGAGGTTTGTCTTCGTTGGAAGAAATGTATCACTGGGCACAAACATTGAGATTTCAGTTGCTGAAGTCATGGGAGTGTTATGCTCTCTTTCTGCTGCTGGTTGATCAGGATGTAGAACTAAGATATATCTCACTGGTACCATGTCTGATGGAGCAACCATCATGTTTGCTACCATGAAGACATGGATGAGGATTGGAGAAGAGGGGACAAATTGGAAGGAACAGAGAAAGGAGTTCATAATGAAGACAAATTTTATAAAAAAAATCTATTTTCAAAAAAAGGGTTGAGCGGGGAAGGTGTTTGCTTTCTGGGCTAGGTAGTTTATCCCATCTCCTCAGGAATAGTTCTTTCCCAAGGGTGAAAAGTAAATTCTCATTTGCAAATCAAGTCCTTAATTTCTTCAACCTTGAGAGTGCCATTAACATTTTCCTTTTTTATTTTTTATAAAAGAAAAGGAAAGGTTAGTATTATACAAATGTTATTGTATTAAAAGCTCATTGAGTAGAGTGCTTACCTAGAACCCCTAAAAATTTAGATGGAATATAAAATAAACCTATAAACTGAGTATTGTGGTATAAACCTTTGGTGGAGGCAGGTTAATCAGAAATATGAAATCAGAATTTCACAGGAAATTCTGGAATGCTATCAGTGGAATTTTGGCCATTTTTTTATGAAGGCTCCACTCAAAACGAATGTCTGGTCCTGTAGGAGATAAATCAGAGCTATACTCAAAACCTTAATACACTGAAGGTCTGAAAAAATTGGAGCACTAATCAGGCAAATCCAAAGGTCTGAACTAAGTAAACTAGCTCATGAGAACGGTATGTGGGAATGGGGTTCTTCAAAACTCATGTATATTTTCATATGATCTAAAAATAAAGAGACTTTGACTTCATCCTTTCTAGTTTGTATCTCTTTGGTCTCCTTCAGCTGTCTATTGCACTAGGTAAGGCTTCATGTATTGTCTTGTTCATGATTTCAGTGGAATTTATTTGAGTTTTTCTCCATGTACTCTTATGTTGGCTATGGACTTGTTGCAAAGTGCTATACTTCAGGCACTAAAAACAAATAATAAACAGGACCGCAAGAAGTTGAAAAACTTGTATACAGCAAAAGCATTGTCTTTCAAAGAAGCAAGCTATACTATACAAAAATATCTCTCCTCATATATATCAGATTGAGGGCTACTATGAAAACATATAAAGAGTTCAAAATGTTATACATCAAGAGAATAAATAACCCAGTTTGAAAAACTGCATAGAAAGGTAAATAATATTTACACAAATGGCTGAGAAATGCTTAAGAAATGCTCAATATCCTTAGTCACCAGGTAAATACAAATAAAACTACCTTGAGATTTCCTCTTCACTGATAAGAATAGTAAAAAATAAATAAATAAATGTGATACCACATGATGGAGAAGATGTAGAATATGGAAAACACTCATGTATTGCTGGCTACTGGGTGCGAAAACTTATACAACCACTGTGAATTAAAATCATTGTGGCATTTCCTTAAAAATGAAGCAATAATATACCTCAAGATACAGAAGTACTGTCCCCAAGAAGATACCCAAAAGATGCTTCATGCTACTACAGAGCCACTTGTTCAACTGTGTTCATTGCTACTCAGTCGTCCCTTTTCTACTTTTATGCCAGTTTTTATTCCTCATTTCATCCTACAGTCTACACAGGAGAAAATTATAGGAGATCCTTGTTTACTTTTCACTCTGATTTCCTTCTTAAGGAGAAATGAAGAGAGTGGACAGTGGCTAGGTTGGTCCTTCACTCTCCAAATTCTCCAATCTCCCTCCATCAACTCATCTGACCCAGTCTTCAAATCTAGGGTGGTGAAATCATGGAACTTGGAGGAGAACCTATAATTACTTACTATATCAGCATAAGCCCTAACTAATTTCAAATATCTTACATGCACAGGTAATATAGTTCTCACCTCCCACTAACAAAAGTTCCTTTTTGCAATTAAACACAATTACAAAAAGTACAGTCAGTTAAAATGCAGAGTTGCGGAGCTTGGTACAAATCGATGCATCTACTTCATAAGTCTTGCAACTGAGGCTCAGGTATTTTGGATGAAGATGGAGTAGAAGACTTCAAGAGGCAGAACAGGGAGTGTTCTATGACAATGTATCTCCTAGAAATGCCGGAAGAAATGTCAGCAGCTATACCCATATTATCTCACCAACAAGATTACCTATCCATGAGATGAATGATATATAGCAATAATAGGTATACCCATGTGTTTAGGGTTCAAGTAGTTCAAGGGACTTCAATCCTAAACAAAGAAATACAGGCAACTTAGAGATATCGAGAGTGGATGGAATAGGCAGCTCCTCGGAAGAGCATTAGTGTTTATTCAATAACAAATGGTTAATCAGCCCTGAAAAACACTCACACAGATAACATTATACAAATTGACTAGGTTCTATTTAGAAATACACACACATACAAACACACACAGTTAC
The DNA here is from genome assembly GCF_978045245.1 of Mus caroli. Taxonomy (NCBI): domain Eukaryota; kingdom Metazoa; phylum Chordata; class Mammalia; order Rodentia; family Muridae; genus Mus; species Mus caroli. The sequence continues at coordinate 89,082,852 of NW_028227271.1, forward strand.
ACACAGACACACACAAGCACACATGTACAAAGATATATACATACAAAAGTATATATATATATATATATATACACAATTACTGGAAAATATAAATTTGAAAGAGTAACCAAAATAATTTGGTAGACTTTGGACAGCAGAAAGGGAAAGAGGAAATTGCATAATTGTAATATAATCTCAAGTAAAGTTTGGCGTTTTATGTTGTTTTTAAAAAAATAAATAAATAGGCAATTGACATTTGCAGTATTTGTTCTTAAGTTCAGGATGCCAATAATCTCTGTGTTAACTTGCAATGTGAATAGAAGCCCCTGCTATTCCACCCTTGGGACAAGCATTGTCTAGTCTAGCAGAAGCAGCAAAAGAAAACAAACAAACATACAAAAACAAAACCAACAAATCAAAGTACACCTGCCTCATTCTTAAAATGATAGGTTCAGATCATTATGATGTACAGAAGTGTAAAGACTGATATTCTGATGTGTAAGTCAGTGATTTAAATACAATCTTCTTTCTTTCTTTTTTCTTAAAAGGAAATGTCAGTGAGGCTACACCCATGAAGTCTCAATCATGGCCTCCTAAATAAGACCCAGTGTTGAATTAAAGAAAAAAATCAGCCGGGCGTGGTGGCGCACGCCTTTAATCCCAGCACTCCGGAGGCAGAGGCAGGCGGATTTCTGAGTTCGAGGCCAGCCTGGTCTACAAAGTGAGTTCCAGGACAGCCAGGACTATACAGAGAAACCCTGTCTCAAAAAAACCAAAAAAAAAAAAAAATCAATTTGTTCTAAGAATTATAATACCTTTTCATCATATTGAGGGATTTATTGACACAGATGTATGGATTAATTTTCCTCAGTATTTTTTTCTTTTATAGTGACAATTTTTCTGTCTACAATTCCAAGTACCTTGTCAAATATATATGTATGTATGTATGTATGTATGTATGTATATATATGTATGTATATGTGTGTGTTTTATTATTTTTTCAATGTTTACATACATAAATATTTGTACATATATAAAAGAGCAAATCTTTAAAATGTATTACATATTTAAAAATTCATTATATTAACAATTATGTTTTTATTTATATTTACATGCATATACTGAGTTTAGGACATTTATACAGTGAAAATTTATTCATTCAAATAGCATGGATTAAAATATTTCCTCAATTATAAGACTTAATTTAAAGAAAATCTACACAAAAATCTATTTTGCTTACACTAATTTTGTACTGGTTTCAAGAGATATATTGTTACTGGACTTTTCCCATGTTAGCATACAATGTCATTAATTTTAGTTTAAATATAAGAACTACTATATACAGCTATGGTTGAGTTGCCATATAATATCTAGACACTAGATAATTCTCAAGACCCCTGGAGTTTAGTATTTATAACGAAATTTTATTTCTCTGAAGCAGAGCACAATATCAGGACTTGAGGGTTCAGAACAATTTAAAGGCATCCAAATATAAGGCTTCTTCATTATGACTGAGAATTTATTTTAAGAACATGTGTGGTAAAGTAATTTAGTTATAGCAATAATGGGTCTGATTTTTAAAGGATTAAAAGAATCCTATTGACTAAGTACCTCAGAAAGCATATAATTTTCAGAAAACACTAATACCCTTAAATTTTCCCCATCATTCATATGCCTGAATGTTTTTTAAACACCAAACCCTACAGGGACAATCCAGCCCCAGAGATTTTTGAGAATACCAGGTGTGAGTATGATATATACAGTGTGGTCTTTCTATTCTCTATAACATCAGAATAACCTTTGTTTTTTTAACAAGTTAATTGAAATTTCTTGCCCAAGTCATGGTGCAGCTGACTAGATTATAACACCTTCTTTTGTCCTTTGTGCATACAATGTATAGTATGGCTCTGGCAGGTTGGAGTGTAATAGAACGTCTTGCTCTGTTTCTCCTTCTTTATACCCTTATTGGCCAGGCTACAGCAGGACACTCAACTGCTTTTAATGACTTTCATTACTCCCTCTTATTTTCTGGGTTAATGACATATTGAAAGTGCTAATGGCATAAAATTTTCAAATAGCTCGCACACTGTTCATGAAAGAGGCAGTATATTTTACTTTATATGCATATAATTTTTTCCTAGTGGATTAACTGCAACATTTTGCGGCTGTGTAATTTTTCAATTTAATTGAGGAGGGAAAAAAAGTACAAAAGCACCATGTTTCAATATGAAGTTGTGCTTATAAAAGAGGTCTCATTCTATGCCCTGCCCCATGACTGCAGGCGATGTCACACAAGCAGGAAAAGCATTTGCGGGAAACAGTAGGCTTCAATCTTCTTACACATTTATTTTTAAACCTGTGACATATATTCCAGAATTTGAAGTCCAAGTAATCATGGTACACACAGGACCAGAAACAGTGCAAAATTAAATTAAATGTGGGCATCAAATATTTTTATCTTTAATTTCCTATTGTAACATTTTAAGTATAAACTGGGGAAGGAATATTTAATTAAATTAGGTTAAAAAATACAAAAAAAATGGTCACTTCATTTTATAATTTTATGTCACTTTATGAGGAACAGATGGTATCATTCTTGAGAAAATCAGAAGTGATATTCTGATCATTATCTTTCATGAGACAACATACATTACTACAGTCATGGCAGAGCATTGCCATTATATCATGGCAAGAGTAAATGTGTCTTTTAAAGCAAGTATCTTAGAAACTTCATCTTTGTCAGCGGAGTTTTAGGTCAAGATATAACTCAGCTTTAGGATTCCATTATCTTGCTTTAGTTGTAATTGAATGTTAACTCTAATGCCTTATATGAGTTCTCTTAAAAATGCTGAAGGTAATGCCTTCTACCAGTCTTCAGTTAAAGAAGGGCCATTAAAAATAAAAAAGGTAACAAGAGAAGATTGACAGGGCTAGAAAAAAAGGGTAAACAGTTTCTGTGCTAGGGTACAGACCCTTTCTTCTTGGTACATTGTATTTCTCGGAAGCACAATTAGAAACATAAAGGAGGTATAATTTTTGCAATAATAATTAAACTCTTGGAACTCATCACATTATTATTTATTAGTCTTGATTTTCATATTACCATGTCCTTTCTCCCCAGGGGAAATGGAAACAATTAATATAACACATTTAACTGTTTATTTTATATGCATGGGTTTTGTTTGCATGCACGCATGTGTATCCAATCCATATGCCTTCAGTGTCTACAGAACCCAGAAAATAACACTGGATATTTTGGGACTGAAATGAGGGATAGTTTTGAGCCATTGTGTGTATGCGAGAAACAGAACTTGGCTCCTCTGCAAGAGCTCCTAACTTCTCTGCCGAACCATGTTAACCCAATGTAGGAAGGAACAATGGGTGAGAGAGCATGGTGCTCAATATTAGTGACAACTAGTGTGCATCTCATGAGAAAGTCAATTGAATTCCTTGTAATTGTTAATTTTCCAAGTAGTCATGCTTTTTAAAGAAGCATTGTTGCAGTTGATGGAGAGGGTTCCTTAAATATAGTGTTGATGTGTTATGTCTGACTTTATTTAACAATGTGGGAAAATCTAGAACAGTGGTTCTCAGCTTATAGGCCGCAACCCCTTAAAGAGTGACATCAAATATTCTGCATGATGATTCATAACCATAGCAAAATCACAGTTACAAAATACTAATAACATAATTTTATAATTGGAGGTCACCTCAACATGAGAGACTGACTATATTAAAGCATTATAGCATCAGTAAGGTTGAGAAACACTGGTCTGGAATACAGCAGAAAGAAAACTTAATCAGAGATTGCCTCCAGAGGATTATCACGAATGGAATCATGGAATTTGAAGGACACATCCATTGTGGGTAATGCAATTCCCTAGGTTTGAGAGGTTTGCGTTCCTGGAGTGTGTAAGAGAAAGTGAGCAGGTATCTACCATGAGTGCTTCTCTCAGTTTTGTTCCACTGTGACTTCCTAGCTATGATTGAATATTATATAAACATGTGAGCCAATCAAACTCTTTCTTCTTTAAGCTATGTTCACAAGGCTATTTTATCACAACAAGAAGAATGGAAACAGAGATGCTGTGTGAGTTGAAGACCTGAGTTTAGATCTACAGCACGATATAAAAAACTGGACCTAGTGGCATGGACCTGTGACATCACGGGGATGGTAGAGATGCAAATGTCCACTTGGATTATTTTCCAACTAGTCTAACCTAACTAGTTAGCCACTTGTTTAGTGAGACACTCTGTGTAAAAGATAATAAGGTAGAAAGAGATAGAAGGTACTTGACATCGAATATAAGTCTCAGCAGACATATAAACAAGTTTGCATACACAGTCATGTAAAATCACCATTTGAGAATCAGTATGTATACAAATACAGAGAGCCAGAACTACCTACCTAAACACACACACACAGACACATACACACAGACACACACACACATACACACACACTCTCACACACACACACACACACATTTTGATTTCTTCCAAGATTACCCTTCATTTCTCTCTATCAACTAAGAATATCTTAATTGTGGTTCCTATACTGTCAAAATCCAATGTGCTTAATATCCTTGTAGGTGGTAGTCTTGCCTACGATCATATTTCACAGAAATTAGAGCCTAACACACTTGACACTTAATTATACTATGCTTAATTAACAAACTCAATTGTAGGAACTGCTCAAAAATTAATACTTGAAATTTGTTCATTTTTTTATAGTGATTCTCAAAAATATCTATATCATTAAATATGAAGAAAAACTACAGAAATAATGTGTTGTTCTTTTATTTATTTGTTTGATATTTTGTATTAGATCAGGAATGATATAAATATTTCCTCTGATACTTAAATCTTTTACTATGATCATCTAATTATATGGATTGTAGAAGCATTCCTTGATGCGTATCTCAGCTTCCTTCACTAATCAGAGTATAATTTTCTACTTAAGGCCTCTCAGGGGATGGTAAATGATAAACAGACGAATTCATTAGTAATCTACTGTATTGTGTTTCAAACACAGAAGCATATGTTTATGACTCTGTGGAAAATACATTGAAAATGCAATACAATATTTTCTCTTCGGTCTCTAAAATAAAACCTATAATTCACTGGAGGATATTTTGTTTCTGAAATTGCATATCTGGAAGCTGTCCTTTATCCTAATGTTGGCATGTTTGATGTACGAAAATGGAACATGGAGCTTAGACTTCCTGTTGATCTGCTATTATTTCACTTCATCTTCTCAGGAGAAAACTGTCTTGAAAATCTAGGCAAAAAGACAAATGTCTTTTTCACAGACAGATGTATGAGTGTGATATTTCCAGCCCTAAGCATATACGAGGTGTGGCGACAATAAACCAAGAACAGAAAGTGAACTGCCTTCCACTAGTAGCACAAAGAAACACTGCAGCACTTAAACAAGAAAAATTATCTTTCAGTATCTATCCTGTAATTGCAAATGTGCAAATACCCACTACATTAACTTTGAAAATATTTTCTGTAGAGCCATTCCTGTGGAAAAATAAATGAAATTAAGTTGATTGAGCAGTAGGAAATTCAATCGCAGACAGAAACTGTCAGGCTGTTCTCATCTGTCTTGGCAACAAGGATATCAATCATTGTTTCTGCCCTGCCTCCAGTCACAGGTGTCTTATTCTCAGCTGTGTGTGGTGGAACTGTTAAAAGATTGAGTTCTCTCTGCCTTTCTCCTGTTTTATTCTTCAATGCCTCTCAAACTTCTGTTAAGATAAGAAAAAGAAATGTGTTACCCATAACGAATAGTCTTTGGAAACTTGGAAGCAAAAGTACTTGAACATGCAGAACACCACCTCCATTTCCTCTTACAAAGGGGGGCCCTACAAATAAGAATATATTTTTGATATGCATATATCAGACACTGTGTTTTTCTATTTAAACATAAATCAGTTTTGCTTTATGTAGTAGGTTCATTTCTAAAGCTGGAAAGCCTTGAGGAAGATCATGGACTGAATAATTTTCATCCCATCCTTCCTTGCCCTCTCATGTTTGTACAACCTGCTTTTGTTTGTTTGTTCATTTGCTTGTTTGTTTTTGCAACTTCTGTGGAAACCATTTGGCTAAAAAGTTAATCAGATGTAACCCAATCCTGGGACCTAAGTTTCATTTAGTGAAAAAGGGCATCTAGTTGGGACTGTTCCTCATCTATTATTTGTCAATTTTATTTAGATAGACTTCATATATGCTTATATTTTAGGAGGAAGTGTCCATGGTATTAGGTTTCCATTATACCCCCCCTTACTGTATACCTATTTACTCTGGTTCTGTGGATTGTATCTTGGTTATCATTTATTTAATAGCTAATTACCTCAGATGAGTGAACACATACTATATTTGTCTTTCTTGGTCTGAGATTCCTCACTTAGGATACATTTTTAATATTCCATCCATTTGCCTATGGATTAATTTTTTTAAAACCATTGCATAAACATACCACTTTTTCTATATCCTTTTTGCTGTGATGGAAATATAGGTTGTTTCCAATTTCTGGCCAGTATGAAGATCACTTGATGAATATTGCTGAGCAAGTGTTCCTGTAGTACAATGAATTGTTCTTTGGATATATGACCAAGAGTGGTGTAGATGAATCTTGAGGTAGTTCTGTTCCAACCTGCCCAGGAACTGCTAAGGTTTCTGTTATGACTGTATGGGTTTGAACTCTTACCAGCAATGTAGGAATGTTCCTCGTAGCACCCTTTACAGTATGAGCTGCTGCTTATTCTCTTTATATTAGAAACCTTGAAAGTTGTAAGAAAAAAAATCTAAAATTAGTTTTGATTTGCATTTTCTTAATGGCCAAAGATGTTGAACATTTCCTTTAAGTACTTTTCAGCCATGGGTGATTGATCTATTAAGATTTCCCTGTTTATATCTGTACTCCATTATAAATTGGAATATTTGCTTCTTTGTATATTTCAGATATCAGTTCTATTTATAATGTGGAACCTGTAGTCATCTCCTGTAACAAGGCAAGAATTCCAATGGAGAGACAGCCACAAGACCTTCAACCCACAGTTTGTTATCCCTACAAGATGTGCAGGGATAAAGATGGAGCAGAAATCTAAGGAATGGCCAAATAAGGACTGACCCAATATAAGACCCATGGCATTAGAGAGAGACAACCCCTGACACTATTAATGATATTCTCCTATAGTTGTAGACAGGAGCCTCGCATAAATGTGTATGAGAGGCTTCACACAGAAGCTGATGGAAACAGATGCAGAGACCTACACTCACACATTAGGCAGAACTTAGGGAATCGCATGGAAGAGGGAAAGAAAGTACTGTAGGAGCTAGAGAGAACAAGGACACCACAAGAAAACACACAGACACAAATGTCCTAGAGACATAGAGGCTCAAAGCCAGAGTGTATGCATGAAATGGACCTAGTCCCAGTACATATAAGTAACAGGTGTGCAGCTCGGACTTCACGTGGGCCTCTTAACAGCAAGGTCAGGGGATATGTCTCACTCTGCTTTGGATTCCATTTCCCTAACTAGCAATGCCTTGTCTAACCTCAATAGGAGATAATGCTCCAGTTTTAATGCAACGTGATATACCAAGGCTAGTTGAGATCTATGGGAGGCTCCACTTCTCTAAAGAGAAAGAGAGGGAGTTGACGCCATGCAACCACACCTCTAAACCATCTGGGGCCTCCAATCTCTTGAGGGTTTGGTGCATCTTCTCTGAGTGAACCCAGACCTCAGCAGTCCTCTGATATTATGTGTTTGGGGCCTCATATCAGCTGGTGTATGCTGCCTGGTTGGTGGTCCAGTGTTCGAGAGATCTCTGAGGTCCAGGTTAATTGAGACTGCTGGTCCTCCTACAGGGTCACCTTCCTCCTCAGCTTCTTCCAGCCTTTCCCTAACTCAACAACAGGGGTCAGCAGCTTCTGTCTGTAGTTTGGTCACAAATATCTGCATCTGACTCTTTCAGCTGTCTTTCAGAGGGCAGTCATGATAGGTCCATTTTTGTGACCACTCCATAGCCTCTGTAATAGTGTCAGGTCCCCTTGAGCTGGACCACTCTTTGGGCCTGTCACTGGACTTTCTTCTCCTGATGTTCCTCTCCATTTCCATCTCTGCAGTTCTTTCAGACAGGAACAATTATGGGTCAGATTTTTTTTTTCAAGACAGGGTTTCTCTGTATAGCCCTGGTTGTCCTGGAACTCACTTTGTAGACCAGGATGGCCTTGCACTCAGAAATCTGCCTGCCTCTGGCTCCTGAGTCCTGGGATTAAAGGCATGCAGCATCATGCCCGACTATGTGTCAGAATTTTCGACTGTGGAATGGCAACCCCCTCCCTCGCTTGACACCCTATCTTCCTGCTGGAGCTGGTTCTATAATACTGTATGCTCCCTCTCCCTACTGTTGGGCTCCCATTTTAAGTAACTAATTGAAACCTCAGAGAAACACTTCATGATTTAAAAGACTGTGTATATGAATGCATCTTTATGTAAAAGTAATGCTTAATGAATATAATTCTATGAACCACAACAATTACAAGAATAACAAGATACTTCAAATGGCATAAGAGTGAAACTGTTGCCCTGGGTATAAACAACAGCGACATAATTAGATTTATGTCATGTACCACTCAATAAAAGGAAATTCATAATTTAAACTGTAATGCTAAGCAACTTCCCATAGATAGTGGGGCCACTGAAACTAAAAGAGTACCTAATACTACCACTTCCATAAAATAGTATGATTAATAATGATATTCAAAATATGTACTCTTTATCCATAAAGAAATGTAGCTATTAGCTCTCATGAAAGATGTTTCTATTTTTTGGTATATAGAAACTATTTAGGAAAGATACAAGTGGTCCAGTTGAATAAAATGATAGACACTGCAGTGTCCATCTACAAAAAAATTCCAATATCTAAGATTTAGTTGATATAGAACAAGCAGGTATGGAAATATTATAAGAGCCAGAGAATTACAGCATCTCTCAAAAGAGATGCCAAGAAAGTGTCTGTTATATATGACAGAGAAGCAGCATCCATGAAATCTCAACACAATGGTGGACAAAATAAAACCTTGAAAGTGACAAGAACTGACATGCCAACATGGGAAAAGTAAACCGTACAAGGTCTTATTCCTAGAAGAAGAGCTACAGGCAAACCATGGTGGCTGAGAATGAGAATATGTACCCTGGACAGATTATCTAACCCTATAGATTCAGCCCTAAAAACTATGTAATTGTTATCAAACTTAACTATTTCTATAGGTAGTATTTAAGTAGTTACTCATATATATTAACCATATATAAATATTTTCTATATTTTAATACATATATGTACATATATGTATATTTATGTTGGAAATAGAGGACATGTCTGAAAAGGAGTGGTTGGCATACAAAAGTAATTGGAGTAAGAAATGAAACAAAAATAATATAAAGTACACATATACTTATAAAAATTATATATAAATATTCTTTTTTTTTTTTTTTTTTTTGGTTTTTCGAGACAGGGTTTCTCTGTGTAGCCCTGGCTGTCCTGGAACTCACTCTGTAGACCAGGCTGGCCTCGAACTCAGAAATCCGCCTGCCACTGCCTCCCGAGTGCTGGGATTAAAGGCGTGCGCCACCAACGCCCGGCTATAAATATTCTTATATAAATATATGAGCATATTTGCATTCCAGAATCAAAGTGACTTACTTTAATTCAGCTAGGATGCTGTGTAGACCATACAAGTTGATTAAAATTTCTCAGTATTTTTAAACATTACTTTCCATAATTATTCACATTAATTATTTTTAAATTTTATTTAAATATCACACATGAGTTATGCAGTTGCATCATTTCTAATGTCCCCCTGTAAGACCACCCATATTCTTCCCACTGGCTTTCCAATTCACAACCTTTTATTCTTTTATTGTTATTGTTACATGGGAAGGAAGTTTGTGGATCTTCTTTCAACTTTGCAGGGAGAATGAACATATAAAGTTTTATAAGTTTCAGCATGACACTTAATAATCATTATACATCAATGTATGTACACACACATACATAAACACATACACACACAAACAACCAGACACACACACAGGAATAGTCTCTAGATGTAGGAATAGCAAAGTTGCATGAGAATAAAAATGTATCCAAAAACAGAATCAAGAGGATAGTGTGTGTGTGTGTGTGTGTGTGTGTGTGTGTGTGTGTGTGTGTGTGCCATTTTTATTTTGGATATCAGCTTTGGCTGGAAGAAGCACCTGGATTACTATTGTGTCAATAAAGCTTTCCATATGATTGAAATCTTTCAGAACTCATAGTGATCATTTGGCCTCATATATTAAATTTTAAGGTTATGACATGTTATTTTTCCTTGACAAAAAGATAATGCAAAGTCTATTAGTCTCAAAGAAGATATAACAACATCATTTAAGTGGCCAAGTTGACAAATCTTATTGATCTTTTGTGAAATAGCTTTGAAGTTCCACAGAATCTTTACAAATTTGACTTACATTTTTGACGGATGTTATGATGACCCTTAAAATGAACATCTAAAATACTGAGTGTGGAAATGTGACTACTTTAGTCATTAAATCTTTCCAATCATTCTGTCTTAAAGTTAGCTATAAAAATTGGGCCAAACTATTTCAATGCCAACATTTTTACATCATCTTATTCTTTTTCTCTCTCAATAGGATTCATGCAGATGTCTAAAATGTTGATGTATATACTCACATATATAAGTCAATTAAGGAATGGTAAATGTTTATTAAAACTGATTTCCTCACAGGAGACAGCTATATCAGAGTCCTGTCAGCAAAATCTTGCTGGCATATGCAATAGTGTCTGAGTTTGGTGGTTGTTTATGGGATGGACCTCTGAGTGGGGCAGTCTGTGGATGGTCCTTCCTTCAGTCTCAGCTCTGAACTTTGTCTCTGTAACTTCTTCCATGGGTATTTTGTCCACCGTTCTACCTGGCAAATACAGAAGTGGATGCTCACAGTCATCTATTAGACGGAACACAAGGGTCCCAATGAAAGAGCTAGAAAAAGTACCCAGGGAGCTGAAGGGGTCTGCAACCCTATAGGTGGACCAACAATATGAACTAACCAGCACGTCCAGAGCTTGTGTTTCTAGCTGCATATGAAACTCTTCATGGCCTAGTCGGCCATCAGTGGGATGAGGAGCCCTTGGTCTTGTGAAGATTCTATGCCCCAGTATAGGGGAATGCCAGGACCAGGAAGGGGAGTGGGTGGGATGGGGAGCAGGGTGAGGGGGAGCATATAGGAGATTTTCAGAGAGGAAACTAGGAAAGGCAATAGCATTTGAAATGAAAATGAAGAAAATATCTAATTAAAAAGAAAACTGATTTCCTCTAAAGTTCATTCATGCTACTCATTCAAGTGCAGTTTTAATTTTTTTTATTTTTTCAAAAGATTATTTGTTTTATTCACTTTACACTTCTATCAGAGCCCCCCTCTTTCCTCTGTTCCTGGTCAGAGCCTTACATATTCCTCCTACTACTACTCCATTGCCTTCTCCTCAGAGAAGGTGGCGCTCCCCTTGGATACCTTTTTTTCTTGGCAGCAGCCTGGGTTGTTTGACAATTTCCATGGGATCTTCCAGCCATCAACTCAATTGAATGCAATGCAGTCCCACTACTAGAAGCTATGCCTGCCTACCAGAGATGGCCAGTTGAGTCTTCATAGTCCCCATTTCTTTTTTGTTAATTTTATTTTCTTTTTTTATTAGGTATTTATTTCATTTACATTTCCAATGCTATCCCAAAAGTCCCCCACCTGCTCCGCCACTCACTCTCCTACCCACCCACTCCCACCTCTTGGCCCTGGTGTTCCCCTGTACTGAGGCAGATAAAGTTTGCACTACCAATGGGCCTTTTTCCACTGATATATATATATAGTGGAAATATAATTATTGTTAATTTCTGTCCACTGGTGTTTTGAGGGCATGTATGGCTGTGTGAGAATGTCAGACAGCCTGGAAGTAGAGTTAAAGAGAGGTATGAGCTGCCATGTATGTACCAGAAATTGAAATGCATTGCTCTTAACTGCTGAGCCATCTCTCCAGCCCAAACAAGACTTTTCTTCACTTATATTTTTCATATTATTAACTAAATTATGAATATGTTGCAGTATACTTGGGGCAGTACGCATTGCTGCTCAATACACCTCCTAGCCAGATTGTTGGGAGTTTCTTCAATTATTACATAAGGTTCTTCATAAATGCTTTCATTTGCTTTGATAGAATTCTGTGGATCAAATAAATTCAGAACATATTTTTAATATCTTGCGATTGTCAGAGAGGGAATTCATTTTTAAACAAATATGTTCCTAGAAGACTTACAGCTAAGTTTCAATGCATTGCTAAATAATACAGGTCAGCCAGAAGAGCTGCACATTTAACTTAATCAGTAAAAAACAATTTTTTAAGTCTCCCAAACAATAAAATATCTAGGAAATATCACATGTGAAAGCATTAAAAGGTGTGTTACTACAGAAAGTTTTTAATGTCTATTGTAGATATATTTTATTTCTCTGAATCAAGGCTGTGTTTATGTGTATTGACAAATTCATTTTTCTAACTTTAACAAAAAAGCTGGAACCTTTTGCAAAGCAAGAACAAGGGAGATGTAATATACTTGTAAAGTGAAACCTGAAGAGTAAGAAAAGTGGTGAACTTAAGAAATTGCCACTACAAGAACTCCCATGCTCATGGATTGGCAGGATCAACATTGTAAAAATGGCTATCTTGCCAAAAGCAATCTACAGATTCATTGCAATCCCCATCAAACTTCCAACTCAATTCTTCAACGAATTAGAAAGGGAAATCTGCAAATTCATCTGGAATAACAAAAAACCTAGAATGGCAAAAACTCTTCTCAAGGATAAAAGTACCTCTGGTGGAATCAGCATGCCTGACCTAAAGCTGTACTACAGAGCAATTGTGATAAAAACTGCATGATACTGGTATAGCGACAGACAAGTAGAACAATGGAATAGAATTGAAGACCCAGAAATGAACCCACACACCTATGGTCACTTGATCTGTGACAAGGGAGCAAAAACCATCCAGTGGAAAAAAAGAAAGCATTTTCAACAAATGGTGCTGGCACAACTGGTGGTTATCATGTAGAAGAATGCAAATTGATCCATTCCTATCTCTTTGTACTAAGGTCAAATCAAAGTGGATTAAGGAACTCCACATAAAACCAGAGACTGTCTCTTGTGAGACAAGGCCGGGGCCTAGCAAACACAGAAGTGGATGCTCACAGTCAGCTATTGCATGGATCACAGGGCCTCCAATGGTGGAGCTGGAGAAAGTACCAAAGGAGCTGAAGGGATCCGCAACCCTATAGGTGCAACAACATTATGAACTAACCAGTACCCCAGAGCTCTTGACTCTAGCTGCATATGTATCAAAAGATGGCCTAGTCGGCCATCACTGGAAAAAGAGGCCCATTGGACTTGCAAACTTTATATGCCCCAGTACAGGGGAATGCCAGGGCCACATAAATGGGAATGGGTGGGTAGGGAAGTGGGGGGGAGGGTTTGGGGACTTTTTGGATAGCATTGAAAATGTAAATGAGGAAAACACCTAATAAAAATATATAAAAAATCTATTTTCAATAAAAACTATGACTTTAATAATTAAAAAAAAACAGAGACACTGAAACTTATAGAGGAGAAATTAGGGAAAAGCCTCGAAGATATGGGTACAGGGGAAAAAAATCCTGAATAGAACAGCAATGGCTTGTGCTGTAAGATCGAGAACTGACAAATGGGACCTCATAAAATTGCAAAGCTTCTGCAAGGCAAAAGAAACCATCAATAAGACAAAAAGGCCACCAACAGATTGGGAAAGGATCTTTACCTATCCTAAATCAGATAGGGGACTAATATCCAATATATATAAAGAACTCAAGAAGGTAGACTCCAGAAAATCATATAACCCCATTAAAAATGGGGCTCAGAGCTAAACAAAGAATTCTCACCTGAGGAATAACAAATGACTGAGAAGCACCTGAAAAAATGTTCAACATCCTTAATCATCAGGGAAATGCAAATCAAAACAACCCTGAGATTCCACCTCACACCAGTCAGAATGGCTAAGATGAAAAATTCAGGTGACAGCAGATGCTGGCGAGGATGTGGAGAAAGAGGTACACTCCTCCATTGTTGGTGGGATTGCAAGCTTGTACAACCACTCTGGAAATCAGTCTGGCAGTTTCTCAGAAAATTGGACATTGTACTACCTGAGGATCCCGCAATACCTCTCCTGGGCATCTATCCAGAAGATGTTCCAACTGGTAAGAAAGAAACATGCTCCACTATGTTCATAGCAGCCTTATTTATAATAGCCAGAACCTGGAAAGAACCCAGATGCCCCTCAACAGAGGAATGGATACAAAAAATGTGGTACATTTACACAATGGAGTACTACTCAGCTATTAAAAAGAATGAATTTATGAAATTCCTAGGCAAATGGATGTACCTGGAGGGCATCATCCTGAGTGAGGTAACCCAATCACAAAAGAACTCACACGATATGTACTCACTGATAAGTGGATATTAGCCCAGAAACTTAGAATACCCAAGATATAAGATACAATTTGCTAAACGCATGAAACTCAAGAAGAAGGAAGTCCAAAGTGTGGACACTTTGCACCTTTTTAGAATTAGGAACAAAACACGCATGGAAGGAGTTACAGAGACAACGTTTGGAGCTGAGACGAAAGGATGGACTATCTAGAGACTGCCATATCCGGTGATCCATCCCATAAGCAGCTTCCAAATGCTGACACCATTGCATACACTAGCAAGATTTTTCTGAAAGGACCCATATATAGCTGTCTCTTGTTAGACTATGCTGGGGCCTGGCAAACACTGAAGTAAATGCTCACAGTCAGCAATTGGATGGATCACAGGACCCCCAATGGAGGAGCTAGAGAAAGTTCCCAAGGAGCTAAAGGGATCTACAATCCTATAGGTGGAACAACAATATGAACTAACCAGTAACCCCTCCCCCCCCACCCCCCACCCCCCGCTAGAGCTCGTGTCTCTAGCTGCATATGAATCAAAAGATGGCCTAGTCGGCCATCAGTGGAAAGAGAGGCCCATTGGTCATGCAAACTTTATATGCCTCAGTACAGGGGAATGCCAGGGACAAGAAGTGGGAGTGGGTGGGTGGGGGATGGGTGGTGAAGTGTGTGTGTGGGGATTTTTGGGAAAACATTGGAAATGTATATGAAATACATACCCAATAAAAAATCCTTATTACCATTAATGAATTAAAGTAGATATAAAGAGATCATTATGGAATTTATTCATATGAATTCCTGGAGATTTCTTTATATATTAATGTTAGAATCTCTTAGAAATGAATATAAAAGAAAACAAAAGTAATTTTCATAGAAAATTGTATATTTAGTACATATACAATACTAATTAAAAGTTTAAATATTAGTATTTATGGTGATCATTTAAAAGTAAAGCTGACATGCAGAAGAACTCCAAAAAAAGAAAAAAAAAGAAAAAAAAAAGAAATTTCCATTACTTGTGAACGTGTTCCACTATGTGCACAGTGAGTAAGCTTGTGTGTGATAGCCAGAAACTGGAAACAACTATGAAGTTCCACGACAGAAGAATGGATACAGAAAATGTGGTTCTTACACAATGGAATGCTATTCAGCTATTGAGAATGAAAACATCCTAAGTTTTGCAGGAAAATGAATGGTACTAGAAAATATCATTGTAAGTAAGGTAACTCAGACGCAAAATGGCATGCATGGTATGTACTCAATAATAAGTGGATATTAGAAAAAAAGAAGTACAGAATACCCAAGTTCAACCAGCTCATTTCCACTTGGAAGGGAGAAGAAAGCAATCACAGGATGCGGAGGGGTAGGGACCTAGGAGGAAATATTGAAAAGGGGGGAGGTATTGGGGTTGAGAGGGGAACCTGGTCTGGTATTAGGTGAGGGAAAAAGACTGAAACCTTTAGGGCCAATAGAAAGAATGGAAACAGGCAAACTAGGGATATAGAAGGTTGGGGTGTGGGGTTACCCTCCAGAATACATCAGAGACTTGGGAGATAAGAGACTCTGAGGACTCAAAAGGAGGGACCTTAGATGAAGTGCCCTACATTGGGGAGAGGGAAATTGTAGAGCCCACCTCCAGCAGAAAGACAAGGCATTAAGTGAGCAAATGGGTTGCCATCCCACAGTCAAAAACTCTGACCCTTAATTGTTCCTGTCTGAGAGAATTATAGGCTTAGAAATGGAGAGGAACCTGAGGAAAAGGAGGTCCAGTGACAGGTCCAAATTGGGATCTAGCTCAAGGTGTGGTCCCAAGACCTCACTATTACTGAGGCTATGGAGCACTCACAAAAAGACTGCCCTCTGAAAGATCCAACAAGCAGCTGAAAGAGTTAGATGCAGATATTTGCATCCAACTAAATGGACAGAAGCAGCTGATCCCTGTTGTTGAATTAGAGAAGACAGAAAGAGTCTGAGCAGAAGGGCGAACCTCCAGGAGGAACATCAGTATCAATTAATATGGATCCCCGAGATCTCTCCAACACTGGACGCACAAGGCAACATACACCAGCCGATATGAGACAACATACACATATGAGACAACATACCCCCCCACACACACACACACATACAGTAGAGGACTTCCGGGTCTGTGGTCAATCAGAGATGATGTACCTAACCCTCAAGAGACTGGAGGCCTCAGAGAGTGGGCTAGTCTGGTGGGGTGGTGAGTGCGGAGGTTGTGAACATCCTTGTGAAGGCAGGGGTGGGGAGGAATTATGGGATATGGAACAGTCAGTGGGTGAACCAGGAGAGGGATAAAATCTGGAGTGTAAAAAAAAAAAAAAGAAAGATTAAATAAAATTAAAAAAAAAGAAAGAAATTGCTTTTAGAGAAGGAAACAAAAGATGTTCTACAGAAAAATATGTCAAACTTGTGATGACAGCCTGAATAAAATTAAAACAAAATCCGATATCTGTAGACTGAATTATGCATTGTAGTAGTAGTTCAATAAATTACCTTTGCTTTATCTTAGCTAACATAGTCCATAGGAGATTAAACAACAACAACAACAACATATAACAGAAATTAAGACATGTAGACTATTAAATGTTTTGGCAAAACGTTTTTTATAGTTTTCTGGATATCCTTGAAAAGCAATATAATTCATATATCTATAAAATAAAATGCACATAGATGATAACTGATGAGATTAAAGTAAAGCAATACAATGCAATACATTTTTATGTTGTTTTATAGTAATGCTTTACAGGAATATACCATGCTGAGGTGTTCTTATCATTGACTCCACTCTGCTTTTGCAACACTAGTTAGTTGATGTTCTACCTACAATTTGCATTGAAAGATAAATAATACATTTACATTTCTGGATCACATTTACTACCCAACTGTGTCCTTAAACATTGAAGCAACTTCTAGATTTCTATTCTTCAGTTTCTCAAAGGTAGGCCAAATTTAATATATTCTTCGAAAAAAATTAGACAGTGAACAAGACAGTTATTGTTTTTGTATTCTACTGATGTTTCTCTCATTGCCCTTACACAATTTGACATCAACTGTCAATCTTCTATATTTGAATAACCTTTCATTTTCATCATAGCCCTCTCTCCTACAGGTTACACATGGCAGTGGATTTCAGTACTTTCCTTCTTTATTGCTCCTATCAATATTTTGCTTCTTTTCCAAGTATTTTTTATCAATGTAGTAGATTATTTTAATTTTGCAGTTTCAAAGAAACAATCTTACCTTGATAAGATTTGTAGGCTCTGCTCATTAATAACATTTCTTGGAATAGTTCACTATTAGTGAAAAGCTAGGCATCTTTTTTCTCATTATTTCTCAACCCCATTTCAGTAAGTTCTTCCCACCCATTTTCATACAGTGTAACTCGAATGTACCTTTGGCCTTCGGGCCTTCAGTTGGGCTAGACCTAGTGTCTTTTTCCCATCTTCATATTAAAAAAAAGTCTGAAAAGAGGTGAGCCTGTGCCTTTTGCCTTATGCACTAAAAGAGTGCATTTTTTAATTTTGCCATCTAAAACGTTTGGAACTTGCCTCCCTTTTCTTTGATTAGATTTCCATTTTCCATGATTTTCAACATTGCAGTAACTTTAACACTTTTCTCCCAACCTAGTAACAAATATTTAAGGGGTTTTAGTGATATTATTGCTTTTAATATCATCAGTGTTCTGATGAACTTCAAAGTTCTAAAATTACTTTGTTCCCGGAATTCTAATTCAAAATTTTTACTTCTTTACCTACATAGTCAATACACAATGGCCAATCCCCAAAACACACACACACACAATTATTTTTAAAGGGGTCATATGAATTTATTTACCTTAATTACATGTATGTATGTTCTATATTTTATGGATATACAGATGTTGTGAATACATATATATTCATGAACTGAGTACATTGAGTATTTGTGAATTCACACACACACACATCCACCATGGCATTTCAAAGAAAAGCACACATGACATTATACAGACTCAGATGTTCTTATTCGTGTATTTAAGAGCACACATATGCATATTTAAGAGCACATACACATTTATTGATATGTAATTATTATGTATTTGTCATGGCTATAAAATAATAAATGATTGATTATGAAATTATTTGTGATTGAATTAAGAGCCAACCTACAATTTTTAGGGTAGTGACATTCAAAATTGACATTATAAGTAATATCTTATGATGGATTTATTACTGAAGACACTGAACATCTGAATTTTTGCATCTAGATTGTCTTGCAAAATATCACCATAGTAACATGTTGACTTATAAAAGTAAAAAAGAAGAAAAGGAAGAGAGAATGAAACATAAAATATAAATTGAAAATATAAATTTAGAAATATAAATATAACGTGTCTCTAAAGAATATTTTGAGAATAGGCTTTATCTGAGATACACAGATATGCCTGCATCCCTCCAACCTTGATAACAAATGGACCCTGTTCAAGGATATAATAATTATCCTGCCAAATAAACTATAGTTATCATTTTCTACTGCCAACAGATTGGGACTGAGGCTGAGATATAATCCTATAGTGTTAAAACTGTACATTTTTATTATTGGCGGTGGGGCTAAAACAAATTTTGTGGGGCAATAAACAACAAGAATTTACTCTGTGGTTGCTCTATGTGAAGATTTTCAAGATGAAATGGTTGAAATGTGATCTCTCAGGTAGGTCTTCTTTTGCATATGCTTGATGGCACAGACACTGAACCCTTATGTAGCATAAGACATGACTAGAAATCTGTGAATTTTTTTAAATGCATAGATGATGTCCTATAATAGTTTTAACCTTACTAATGAATGAGGAGCCAATAGCTCTAACCATTCCATTCTAACTGCATCTTGTAGGCAAATTTGATGACAATTAAGAGCTTGGGCAAACAAAATGTGTAGATAGATTTCAGCTTTCTTACTTCTTGCTACTTATAAGAAAATAATATGAGTTCCAATATTTATCAAACACCTTGGAGTATCACAGAAAGCAAAACTCATTTTCCAGTGTTGGCAGCTTGAGAAGAAAAATGGAAAAATATTTTCAGATGACTCAAAGCACTTACATGTTTTCCCAGTACTACCTGACTTGGAATTTGTTTTATATCTAAAACAAAGACTCATATTATTGTTCAATAAAATGAATACTTATATACATATATCTTACATAATATATATATTTCCATGTATATGATATATATGTAAATGTAGGAGTTTATATACTCTGAAGAATTGCTTAAAGCCAATCATTTTGTAGTTTCAGAATAGTTCCTGGCTTTTTATGCATTCAACTTATCTTATGTTTGATAAATTACCCTTTGTAAAATCTGCTGAGAAAACTTCTGTATTGCTTTTTGTTTGACTCCAAAGTACAGCATGCATATTGAGTTCTAAGTATCTGTTAAATTTTATTGTCAAACTTTTTGATAAATATATATATATATATACATCTTGACAGTCTCAATCCTCAGTGACAACTCTATATGAAAGCTTACCATACCTGATACTTACATTTTCTCTTTATATATAGATCCAATTGTTTCATTATTTTTATTTTTTTCCATATTCCTCAAATTCTCATTTGCAAAGACAGCTCAATTTCCACCTTTATGATTCACCTGTGGAAATTTATTTGCTTTATTTGAACGAAACAGTGACTGATCAAGTGTACACACACCCCTACTGAGTGTGCAGACAGACAATCCAGAGAGTTGTGTCAATAGCAACAGGGTCCAAATCAAAATGAAAAATAAGAAATTGTTTAGATGAGTGCACATAAAAAAACTTCTCTCAATTAATATTTGAGTGACAAAAGTTACATTTTGATTAATGAATATATGATTTTCTATGCTATCAAATGGGACAATGACCAATACTTAAGTTGCTACTTTAATTTTGTGTTTTATTATATTTTTTCATACTAAAAGAGGACTAAATTATTCAAGTAGCCTGAAAAATACTAAGCATTTACCTATTTATACTTACCTACATAAGGTAGTTCAGTGATAATTATCTTCTAGTCTCAAATATTTTGTGTCTTCTTTCAGTAACTGACTGTTAAGTCCACTAAGACTTTTACCACAATTTCAAGCTTGACTCTTTCACTTTCTCCCCTCCTCAACTGAAAAGCAGTGCGAGTATACTGTTATGAGAGTTCAAAGATGAGCCCAAGATAAAACAAGTTATAGTGATTCCGTATTCGCATGACCTCACAACACACAGACACTATACAAATCTTACAAAACAAAGCAGAACAAACCAACAAAACAAAACTAATCACTGACCAAGACCCAATCCTACGTTAATGTTCTCATAAGATCGTTAGTCTATATGAATCAATGAAAAGACTGAGTATGAGACCACAGACAGAAAAATTCCATAGAGGGCAAAAAGCAATGAGCAGATATAATGGATGGCACTTGTGTAAGATTTCAGAGGTGATGATAATGTGAATAAAAATTGGACAAGTAAATACCTTTACTTGTAGAGTTCTAAGGATAATTTCAAGAGCCAGACACATTGTTATACAGAATTTGTGAGAATTGCAAATGTCTGAATTAAATCCAATGGATTTTGCTTACATGTATAATTAATTCACAACGACATGCTTCTAGGTTACAATGCATTGCTGGTTCACTTCAGCTCAGAAACTGTTATCATGCATTCATATTCAAAACAATCACAAGTTCTAAGGAAGACACCACCCAGTTCTCAAATGTCCTTCATTAAACACTTCAAAGGATTTGATTACTCATTTATATTTGTTTTAACTATCTCATGATTATGACTTTATGTACTTACAGAAAAATCTGAAATCTTAAGTTATCTTAATAAGTTAACAGATCCAACGAAATAAAGTTAAAATTACTCCTAAATGAAAAAAACAAAAAACAACTGATTCAGATTCAGTGATTATAGTGTGATAAGCTATAAGTGAAGTTCTCTACATAACTACTCCATTTATGATAAAAGTTTCCTGGAATAAAACATTTCTCCCACCTCTAACACAAAGGTCCTGACTTAGGCAAGTTCCTTTCCACAATTGTCCTTGGATTCCTTTCCATGGTCCTGGCAGAACCAAGGTCCTGTTCACACTGTACTGTATACATAATTTTCTCAACTTCATAAAATATCCTAAGGGTTTACTTAAAGGAAAACAGTATTATTACAGTGATAAAAATCCATTCTTCTCAGTTATAGATGCAAGAAGCTTAAAGATGTTAATCTTCCTAAAGTTATATCATCAGATTGTACAACACCTGGATACCTCAAATAGACAATGAAACATAAAAGGCCTAAAAACTGTCATGTCAGGATGCGGGAAGCTCCTTCAGATGAATATAAGAGCAGAAACATTGCTGAAGAGGAGAGGCTCTCAAGAGGGCGGACATGCCTGGATGTTGTGAAGGGTGCTAATAGATGCATCTTTTACAAGCCATAACTCAAACTACTACTATGTTTGAACTATATATATGCTCTAAATACACATCAATGTATGAAGTATATTATATGTGTGTGTGTGTATAAAACAATTGGTTTTCAGCACTTAATATTGATAGCTTATCTATCTGATCATAGACCATTTGGGTGCAATGAATATGGTTCTGTTGCTTTATGTCATATGAGTTATTTTATTAGAACCATTTAATCTTGCAATTAAACTTAAAATCACCTGAAAAAATCTCTCCCAACTTTGGCAAACAAATATTCTGTTGTAGGCAAGTTTCTTTCTATGGAACTGTTCTCCTAGGGTCCTTCTCATGTCCCAGTGTGTCCCAATGTCCTGTTTCCTCTTAATGCAGTCAATAGCCATCACATCACAGTTTCACAAAATTGCCTCAGGGTCTCCTTAAAGAAACTCCCACCAGTTGCATTGCTATAACTAGCTTCGGGTACCATGGGCCTAATCCTGTGAACTTAAATCTGTCTATTTCATACCGGCAAAATTACTACTGTAGTTCTGATGGATGGAGCCTATAGAGTTTCTCTTCATTGGCACTGGCCTCTTTAATTCTTACAATGGTGTTTTGTTTGTTTGTTCAGATCTAGTATAAATATGTTCCTGTCTTTAAATTCCCTCTATCTGAAATCTTTGTGTATTAATCTTAAGTTTAGGTTTACAGATATTCTGAGGACATGGACAGAAGGAATCCAGACACGTGGCCAAATGTTATGAATTATCTATTTCAATTTTTGAAAGTCATTGTTATTGTATGAGACCCCAAATTGGGGTTTTATTTTGCATCATAATGGAGAAATCTAGAAGGATATAGGAGCTCCAAACAGCAGAGGAAAAAACATTCATAACCAAGAGGCACACAGTGACACAAACCTGAGGATGCTGAGCCCCATTCAGCTCTTATACAATAAGCAAGTCATCCCACCACACTTAAGAAAGGTTAAAACAAACAAAGAAAGAAACAAACACCCTTTCACTGGCACGTGTAAAATCCCACCTTCAAGCAATACTAAATTCTCCTATGGCAGCAATTAATACTGTGCATTTCACATGGTAGTCTGTTTATGGTATTCTATGGCAGTTGTATTCATCCAGAAATTACTGATAAGACAAGCCACTAAGGAGAAGTGATTCCTTGAGGAGCAATGCTGTATAACTATCATTTTGTATGTGATACGCAGTGGCACACATCTTCTATGGAGAGAGTTAAATGTTGGAATGAAGGGATGTTCCCCAACTGATAAATGACTCTAGAATATGTTGTATGATTAGAAAGACTCATATATGTGGTGATAAGCAGATGTTATTTACCATTGTATGGCTTTCTCTGGTTAACAGTAAAACATTTCAATCAGACTGATCTATTTGCCTAAAAAACAAGAATTGTCAACTGGCTTAGCCTATTCTTCTATGGTTGTGATGACACACAATATCTGTAGCAACTCTTATAAAGGAAAGCATTTAACTGGGAATTGCTCACAGTGTCAGAGGAGTTGCCCTTTATCAGCATGGTGGGAAGTATGGCTGCATGCAGGTGGACATGATGGTGGAGAAGGAAGCCAGAGTTCTTCACTGGTATCCTAAGGTCATAGGAAAAGAAAGAGCGCTGAGAATGACTTGGGCTTTTGAAGCACCAAAGCCCAACCCCAGGGAAACACTACCTCCAACAAGGTCACATCTTCTAATCCTTCCTGAACAGTCCACCAACTGGGGACGAGGCATTTAAATATATGACCCTTTGCAGGGGGGAGGGATGTTTGCACACCAACATAATTAGTGATTATAATTACAAAAGACACCTTTACTAATAACTTGGATTACCTTCTGATTTGGTAAGAACAGTGGAAGAAACATGGAGATGCTGGTTTGATATTTCTTCTACTTATTTACATACTAGGGACATATTATAGTTATAGTAGCTTTGTGTATATACAGCTTTGTGTGTCCCTAGGACTTATACACTTATAACCAAAAGGAAAATCAGAGAGTGGAGAAGGAGAAGCGAGGAAAAGTGTAAAATATATTCATCCAGTCTGACTTTTAATAAGAATGATGAAAAACATCATGACTAAGTATGAATATTGGACCTTTTTAATGGCCTAGAACAAAAGGCAATAGCAATCAGGAAATAATATGCAGTTGAACTGTTTGTATTAGAATAGACTTTTTATAAAAAGATTTATTCATTTTATGTATATGAGTTATCTGTGTCTTCATGCATTTCTGAAGAGGGAATCATACCATTACAGATATTTTTTGCCTCCACATAGTTGCTGAGAATAGAACGCAGGATCTCCAGAGTATCAGAGAGTACTCTTTACTGCTGAGCTATCTCTCCAGTTCCCTGGAATAAACTTTTAAAGCAAGGAAAGGATGTTATTCAGACTGACACATTATGCTGTAAAACGTAAGAATGGATGACATATTACAAATGCTATATAAACAGAGAAATTAAGTCACATAACCTCTCATACCTCCTTGAGACAAAGGCCTTATAAGCTGAGACAATGGAAGGGAAATTGTCCCTTGATGAACATGCTCAGACAAGCTCTTAGAGATCATTCTTAGCTATCACTAAGTGAACATGAAAAAGCTAAAATAGCTGAAAGCAACATTCTGTGTCAATGTTAATTGGTACAAGATCTATATCAAGATGGATTTTCTACAGAAAAGAAGAAAAAAAAACAGACAAACAACAATAACAAAAATAGAAAGCAAAATTTGGTTCAGGTGAGCACATAGAAACCCTTATCCTAAAAAATACTTCATAGCAGGAAAAAAATGACTAACCAGTACAGATTAGAATGATTATACTTGTGTTGTGATTGGGCAGTTATATTCCTGCAGCAAGGCAAAGCTTCTTCATGGACATGATATGGACCAGGTCTAATCACCTTTCTTCCACCTAAGACCAAGAAAGGAAATTTACAATGACCCAAGTAAGCAAGATCAACACAAAAAGAGAAATCAAGATGACATATCCTAATAATGGTGGATTTTGTAAGCAACGTTCATAAATCCTAACTTACCTAACATTGCTCTGTTTATTTACCATTCAGATTTATTAATTTTTTATTGAAACTTATTATAATATAATATATGTTAATCATATTTTCCCTATAATAACTCCTCACAGATCCTTCCCAAAGCCCTCCCAACCAACCTCTTCATATATAGAATAGAATCCACCACTTAAAATTCTAAAGTGGCCATTAACTTGAAACTTGATATATCATAGACCCAGCAAAACCCATTTTTATTCTTCTAAATGGACACAGCAATACAATATTCCTAATAGCACTCTGCATGAATCAGCGTGCCACTCAATGTTCATCCTCTAGAAGGTGTAAATCTACTATTTTACACATTAAATGCTAAGCAACATTTTACAGATGTCTCTAAGTATCCTTATCTCTGTCTACTTTTGTCTCTTCTCCCTAAACAAATACAATTAAACATGACAATCAAATAAAATCAAAACAAAACAAAATGAAATGAAAAGCAATAAAAAATGAAAAATCAAAACAAAAGTGAGCCACAAAACTACAACAACACTACAGGTTCTTTTCTCTGTATAACTATTCCTGGTATAACCTCTGACCTGAAGAGTTTTTGACATGCCCAGTGAAATCCCATCGAAGAATACTGAGTATACGTTTTGAATAGCCTTTTTTATTAAAGCTAAGATTTTTCTATTAACTTCCCTTTTTTACTACAAGGAGTTTTGTCTGACATTAACATTTTTGAATCTTGTGTATGATGTTACAGTCTGTGTCAATTCATGTGCCTATGAATCTTGTGGTGTCTTGGAATCAGTATGTCTTTGAAGCCCTCAATACCTCTGCTTCTCAAATTTTTTTCTAATACCTCTTTGGCATTGATCTATAACTCTTGAAAGTAGGACTTTGATGAAGTCATTGATCTCATTTAGAGCTGAGCAATCCAAAGTATTTCACTCTTGGTATACTTTCTATTTCTGGGTCCCATCTACTACAAGAAGAAAATTTTCTGATGAAACTTGAGAGATGGGCAGATCTATGAAGTGTGCCACTAGGAGTAATTTTATTGCTGTACCACTTAGCAGAATAAAAGTAGGAAGTTTTTCTAGGCCCATAATCTATCAAATACCATGTTTGTGGCCACTTTAGAAGTGTCAGGTATGGGTTCCATCTTACAGTAGAAGTTTCATAAAATATGAACCTATATGAAACTGTTTAAATTCAGTTGGCACATAGTAGGGGAGACAATGGCATAAATAGACATAGAATGTTACCAAGTAAAATCTACAGGGATAGAAATCTGTTGCATCTTCATGAGTCATGGGCCAAAGGTGACCCACTGATCCCTTACCAAATTATCACAAATTCTTGCCAAGGCTATTGGTTTTTCTCTCCAACATGATATGGCCTAATTACTGAAGACAACACATGCCATCCAAACTGCAGAGTTAGAGCTGGTGCCAAAATAGAAGTTTCACTTACACCAATTAACTTCCATTGTGCTAGCAAATAATCTGCAACACAATGGAGGAGAAACGCAGTCATCATTATCACCCCACTTACACATTGTGAGACCTAGAGCAATCACCTCACTGAAAGATAGACTCGTGCAGTACTGGCAAACTATTAGTCAAGAAGCCAACCATATTTAAAAATGGATTTAAAGCAAAAACCAGTCATTAATTAAGATATTACTGTGAGTAATGATATCATGTTGCATTGTACTAAACTTTACTGGCATTCTTTTTATGCATCCACGGAATGCTAATGATGAAGAGATAAAAGCTTTTGATTTGAACAGAAATTTGAACAGAGTTGCAACAGTCCATAAGATTATTTTAATGCTTTTTATTTTAATGCCTTAACTGTAAGAAAATGTTACTGTTTTAATATTTTATACATTTTGTCTCTATGATATAGGAAAACCATATCAATTGAGATGAGAATTCCCTCTGGCTCCTGGATTGGTTTATAGTACCAGGAGGTGACATAATTGTCTTCTGAGAAAGAATTCTCATAATTTACTTAGAAAAGGAAAGGTGTGTGTGTTTATGTGTGTGTGGTATACTACTGATGATTATAGCAGACACAATTTCTTTTTTTTTAATTTATTTTTTTATTAGGTATTTTCCTTGTTTACATTTTCAATGCTATCCCAAAAGTCCCCCATACCCACCCCCAATCCCCTACCCACCCACTCCCCCTTTTTGGCCCTGGGGTTCCCCTGTACTGGGACATATAAAGTTTGCAAGTCCAATGGGCCTCTCTTTCCAGTGATGGCCGAACTAGGCCATCTTTTGTTACATATGCAGCTAGAGACAAGAGCTCTGGGGTACTGGTTAGTTCATATTGTTGTTCCACCTATAGGGTTGCAGTTCCCTTTAGCTCCTTGGGTAATTTCTCTAGCTCCTCCATTGGAGGCCGTGTGATCCATCCAATAGCTGACTGTGATCATCCACTTCTGTGTTTGCTAGGCCCCGGCATAGTCTCACAAGAGACAGCTATATCTGGGTCCTTTCAGCAAAATCTTGCTAGTGTATGCAATGGTGTCAGCGTTTGGAAGCTGATTATGGGATGGATCCCTGCATATGGCAATCATGAGATGGTCCATCCTTTCCTCACAGCTCCAAATTGTGTCTCTGTAACTCCTTCCATGGGTGTTTTGTTCCCATTTCTAGGAAGGGGCAAAGTGTCCACACTTTGGTCTTCGTTCTTCTTGAATTTCATGCGTTTAGCAAATTGTATCTTATATCTTGGGTATCCAAAGTTTCTGGGCTAATATCCACTCATCAGTGAGTACATATTGTGCGAGTTCCTTTGTGATTGGGTTACCTCACTCAGGACGATGCCCTCCAGGTCCATCCATTTGCCTAGGAATTTCATAAATTCATTTTTTTAATTGCTGACACAATTTCTGAGAATGAGTGATTTTTCCTTTGGCTTAGTGGTCCACTGTTGAGTCATAAGTGGAAAAGAAAGGTAATTTGCTATTATATATATTATTTTCTGCAAGATTTGTTAGAAAGATAGGAACAGGATGAGTGGTAAAAGCATAACAGAGTGTGATCTGGATATTTCCTCCAAATATAGACATCCCCTCCAAATGGAAAGAGTGAAAACAGGAACCTAAGAACATTTACAAAGTTCAGGAGGGAAATGAAAATTATAAAGCTCAGAAATTTATAATAGACGGAAGACCCTGCTGTTAGGGTTACATAGTAAACAAACAAGTCCTGGAGAGATTCCAAATAATCGCCTGCAATTGTGTGTTTGGCCAAATGGATGAAGCTTTAATTACTCTGTTTAAAGGGACTCTAGAGTCCCTTTAAAATATTTGTACATTATGAAATATATATATATGAATATTCATTAAATAAATGTATCTTTTAGGCTATAAGCACAAAATTGAGAATATTCATCAATGCCTACAAGAGTTTGATGCATGAGAAAACATAATTATATTTGAAATTAATTTAAGATTTCAAATTTCCTTATGTATATATGTATGTATATATATGTGTGTATATATATATATACACTACACATACACACACACACATATATATATACATATATATATATATATATAATTGGTAAAGGATATTTAATCACAATATGAATCCCAAGTTTGTGTTATTTATTGGCAAAAATATTTCTAGGTGTGGTCTGGTTTGGCCCTCTCACACACCTTTAATCCAAAGCTTTGGGGTTATTGATAACAGGACTAAATAAACCATAGATAAAGAGGTAGAGTAAACAATCAGTTGACAGGGAGTGAATCAAGTCAATAGGACAAATAGAGAGGTGCAGACAAAGTAGAAGGGAGTGACATACATTTTAAGAGATTTTGAGACAGTGTGGAGAATGAGAAACTGGCTGTAGAAGAAGTTCAGCTAGGTACTTTCCCTGTCTCTCCTAGCTAGCAGGCTTTCATCCCATCCCCAGGCTCCTGAGTCTTCATTGATAAAACTGAGCCACTTATATTTTGTTACAAACAACAACTAACTTCTTTAAAAAGTTAAATAATATCAGAATGAATAGTATGTTTATGATTCATATTGTTTGAAGCAACTTTTTTCACTTTAAAATAATTTTACTCATTATGTTTGAATAATTATGTAAAATAGAATAGCTTAAGTGGTGGGTATTGTAAACACAGCATTATAATCTAACTTCTAACTACTATATAATACTATATAACTACATAATATAACTATTGCCTTACAGTACAAGAGCTTAGAAATTTCTGACTGAGAGGTAGCGGACTTCTTAGAAACAGGCTAAAATAAATGTATACTGGTTTTCACTTTTTTGTACTCTTACCTTATCATGGTAACAGATCTATAGCTGGAAAGAGACAAAGGACCAAAACAACTCTTACAAAAGGAAGCATATATCTGGGAGTTTGCTTGCATTTTTAGAGGGTTTGTCCATTATCATTATAGTAGGAACAGACAGACATCATACAGGAACATTAGTTTAGATCTGTAGATAATGGATAGACAAGAGAGATGTGAGGGAGAGAAAGACAAAGAGAGAGAGAGAGAGAGAGAGAGAGAGAGAGAGAGAGAGAGAGAGAGAGAGAGAGAGAGAGAGAGAATGAATTAGAGACAGAGAGACAGAGACAGAGACAGAGGAGAAAGAGACAGAGACAGAGAGAAAGAGAGAGATACAGCCAGACACAGAAACAGAGACAGCTCCATAGTCAAGCTGTGATACTATTTCTTTTGTTTCTGTGAAATAACTCACTCTAGTATTTTGCATACAAAACAATTTGAAATATTTTAGTAGCCAAATAAAATGATGTCTGTTCAGTGATTTTTAAAGTTAAAATTTTGGCTACACTTCACTGGATTTGTCTTTCATATTGATAAAGAGTTGTTGCCTTTAGATTCATAATGGAGAAATTTGTCTTTAAATTGAAATGACTTTTCTGTTCATCTTTCATCATATTTGAGTGCCAAGATAAGAAACTATTATTTACCCAAATGCCTATATTTTTAACTTGAAGAAAATGAATTGAAAGATTTTGTTGTTTCAAGTGAAGAAATAACTTTGAAGTTAAGAGCTCACGCTGTCCTTGCAAAGGACCCAAGTTTAGTTATTAGCAACTATGCCTAATGCCTCACAAATGCTTCTAGTTCATCCTCCACATACTCTTATTTTTCTGGACTTCATAGGCACCTCTACTGGAGTGTATATACCCATGAAACATAATTAAAAATAAAAGTGTATATATATATATCAATAATAGTTATTAGTAATTAAATGTCAGTAGAAAACCATACAGTAATGAATTTTGAATTAAAGGGAGACCATGATGTTACCAAATCAGAACAATCCAGCTTGTGTCTGTGGTATGTGTGGGAACCTCTATTCCACCCTGCCTTTCATGAGAAGGGCAACAAGAAGACCACAATCCATAATCCAACTTCATTGGCTTCATTCACCCTATTAATTCTTAAAATGTCTTTTCCTCTTTTCAATAAATTGAAACTAAAATGATGTAAAGTTAAAGTGATCATGTAATAAATGAAACAACATTAAAATAATTGTGTAATGAATACTTAAAGCCATATATATATATTATGTTTCTTACATCCCTACTTCTCCTTTTACATTATAGTTGGAGTCATGAGGTTGTTAAGTTGCCCAGGTTGTCTTTGAAACCATTGTGTAGTCCAGGCATGCTTTGGAATATATTGGCTCAGACTTCTAATTAACTGTAATTACAGACTTGTCTCACCAGAATTACCTTGATTAGTTTTTATGTATTCTACAAACCATATAACATTTTCTACAACTTCCACAAATGATATAAATAGGGAATTTTTTTTTTACTTTTTGTGTCATATAATTGCTTATTTATTCAGTTTCTTAGTACTGAGTAGATTCTTGGTTCTTGTTCCATGCAAAACTATGAAAATGTTTCTAATAAAAATGAAGACAGATTTATGTGTCTACATAGTGACGTTGACAAGTATTAAGAGATTTACACCAGATATTACCTGAGAAGGTCCTCAAAGAGATGGGAACCCCCCAGAAGACCAAGAGTGTCAACAAACCTGGAAACCCAGGAGCTCACAGAGACTGTGTCACCAACCAGAGAACATACAAGGGCTGGTACAATGGCTCTGGCACATATATAGCAGAGGCTTCCTTGTTTGGCCTCAGTGAGTGAGGATGTGCCTCATTTTGCAAAGACTTGAAGCACCAGGGTGGGAGGATACCCAGGGTGGGAATTGGGCTGAGAAGGGGAGGGAGTATGGCTGGAGGAAACCTGTGAGGGGGACAGGGAGGGGAGATAGCATTTGGGATGTAAATAAATATTGATGCAAAGCACATTTGTTTTCAAGAGAAGACTTATGCTATTACCACTTAATTTTTAACTAAAATCAAACAGTTTAATATATCCAGTATGATAAATTACTACTTTGATATTTATACCTTGGCAGATATTTAATTTAGCATGAGTAAGTTGAAAGGACATGTGTTCCTAAGTGTTCTACTGATGTGGTCCATATATTTTTCATTGTAAAAACTCTACATAGAATAAAGAACATTGACTTAAAGACTGGCTATAGGATGAAGAATGACATCATTTCTAAAGCCAAAGAATGGAACTATAACTGAGAACTTGCAGAACTGCAATCTATTTGAAGAAATAGAAATTAAAATATGTGTCTTTTGTACTCTCTTCTAGATGGTAATAAAAACATTTTCTATTTTTTCCTGAAATGGGAGCTTTAAAATTATGTTTTACAGTGTTTTTTATTTGATATTTTATATATTTACATTTAAAATGTCATCCCCTTTCCCAGTTTCCCCTCTGCAACTCCCCTCTCCCATTCCTTCTTCCCTTGTTTCTATGAGGGTGCTCTCCCTCCCATCCACCCACTTCCACCTCACTGCCCTGGCATTCCCCTATACTGGGGAATCAAGCCTTCACAGGACCAAGGGCCTCTCTCCCCTTTGATACCCAACAAGGCCATCCTCTACTACATATGCCGCTGGAGTCATGGGTCCCTCCATGTCTACTCTTTTGCTGATGGTTTAGTCCCTGTGAACTCTAGCGGGGGGGGGGGGGTCTGGCTGGTCGATATTGTTGTTCTTCCTATGGGTTTGCAAACCCCTTCAGCTCTTTCAGTCCTTTCTCTAACTCCTCCATTGGGAACCCTGTGCTCAGTCCAATGGTTGGCTGCATATATCTACCTCTGTATTGGTCAGGCTCTGTCAGAACAAGCAAAATTAGTTCACATTTAAAATCAATATTATGGTAACCAA
Source organism: Mus caroli (assembly GCF_978045245.1). Taxonomy (NCBI): domain Eukaryota; kingdom Metazoa; phylum Chordata; class Mammalia; order Rodentia; family Muridae; genus Mus; species Mus caroli. The sequence goes on from NW_028227271.1 coordinate 89,115,178, forward strand.
ACTTAATCAAGAATTCTAATTAAAACTGAATGATAAAAGGAGTATACTCTGAGTTACTTCTAAATATTTCCCAGTAGATAAACCATTTTCAAAAAAATATCCTCTTAAATTTATTATCCAGTGACAATAATGCAGTTTGCTATGTGATATTATATACTATTTGATAAAAAATCTATTGCAGTTATGGATGCAATGTCTTCAAACATTTATCAATAAAAAATTGATCATAAATGTAGGATATATAATTCTAATTATCAATTTTATGTGGATATTAGCCATAAAGTAAAAGATAGCCATGTGTCTTAGTCAAGGCTTGTATTCCTGTACAAAAGATCATGACTAAGTAGCAAGTTGGGAAGGAAAGGATTTATTCAGCTTATACTTCCATATTGCTTTTCATCACCAAAGGAAGGCAAGCCTGACAGGAGACAGATGCTTATGCAGAGGACATGGAGTGATGTTATATACAAACTTACTTCCTCTGTCTTGCTTAGTTTGTTTTCTTATAGAACCAAAGAATACCAGCCCAGAGATGGCAGCACCTACAATAGGCCCTCCCACCCTTGACCACAATTTGTGAAAATGCTTTACATCTGGATCATATGGAAGCATTTTCTCAATGGAGCTTCCTTTCTATTTAATAATGCTAGCCTGTGTCAAGTTGATATACAAACCAGCCAGTAAACCCAGGTACAATACACATATCCAAAGAAGTTAGGTAACAAGCAGGGCATATAAAGGAAACATGAATCTCACTGAGAAGGGGAAATAGAACAGACACCACTATGAGTGGATGAGGGGGATCTGGATAGGGGTGTGGGTGGAGATAGGAACAGGAGTGATCAGGTGAGGGGAAGGAGAGAGGAAGAGACAACTAGAATGGTGGTGCAACTCTGGGATAAACTAGCAACTTAGAGCAATGAAAATGCCAAAGAATCTGAGTGTGACCCTATCTAAGACACCCAGAATTAGGGAACATGGAACCAGATCCAGCTATTTCCTGAAACGAAATAAGACTTCCAGTGGAGGAATTGGGACACCAATGCATCCACAAAACATTCGACCTATAATTTTTCCTGTCTCCAGAAAAGGCAGGGGTAAAGTAGAAATGGAAATTGAGGGAATGGTCAGCCAGTGACTAGTCCTGCTTGAGACCCATGCTATGAGATAGAGCCTGTCCTGGGCACTGTTAATGATATTCTGCTACACTTGCATACTGGGGCCTAGCATAACTATCATCAGAGAGGCTTCATACAGCAACTGATGAAATAGTTGCAGAGACCCACAGCCAAACATGAGATATAATTTGAAGAGTATTGGCAAGACAGGGAGGAAGGATTTTAGGAGTCAAAAAGATCAAGGACCCCACAAGAAAACCTCCAAAATAGTTTAGCCTGGCCCTATAGGGCCCCAAAGAGACTGCTCTGCCAACCAGAGACCATACATAGTACTGACCTAGGCCCTCTGCACCTCTGTAACAGTGTGTATATTGGTATTCTTGTAGGACTCCTAATAGCAGAAGTCAAGGCTTTCTCTGACTGAAATGCCTGCCTTTGAGACCCTTTCCCACTACTGCCCTGTTTCTTTTAGCCTCAATAGGAGAAGATAATCCTAGTCTTAATATAGATTGATATGCTAAGGCTGGTATATAACCATAGGGAGCCTCCCATTTTTTAAATAGAGAAATGCAGATTTGGGGGAGGGAAGGTTGGTTGCAATCAGAATGTGTGTTAAATTAATTCAGTAATCATTAAAAAAATAATGATCTCTAAATGAATATAAATTACATAGAGATGAAATTATATTATAGAAATGATTTCATATGGAAATATTAGATTCTGGTACATAAATCTGAGATTTTTCATGCATATTTAGTAAATAGAAATATAAGACAATTAAAATTTAGGTGCTAATGTTCACATAACATTGTTATCAACAGAAGGCGTAGAAGAAAAAAGAACTTATTTGTTATGAGTTTAAAGTAGAAGATAGTAGCCGGGGAGTGGTGGTGCACACCTTTAATCCTAGCATTTGGGAGGCAGAGGCAGGGGCAGAGAAGGCAGATTTCTAAGTTTAAGACCAGCCTGGTCTACAGAATGAGTTTCAGGACAGCCATGGCTATACAGAGAAACCCTGTCTCGAAACACGCCCCCCCAAACAAAAAGAAGATAGGTAGTAAAATATTATTAGAAATTATTTGGGGTCTGGAAGTAAAACTGAATAGTAAAGAATTTTCCGTCAATTTCTAAGTTGTAGCTTACACTTCTACTATGAAAACACAAACGTAAAGTTATACAAATTTGTGTGTGTGTGTGTGTGTGTGTGTGTGTGTGTGTGTGTGTTGGAACTATCTAGTCCATATAAATGCCTACACAGGCATAAAAGAAGATTTTAAAAAGTATCATGAGTTTTTATTAGTCAGCTTTAAAACTTGTTCTATAAACAAGGATATATGGCTGTCTTAGTTATGGTTTCTGTTGCCATGATGAAACACCATGGTTACAAGCAGGTTGGGGAGGAAAGGGATTATTTGGTATGCACTTCCCCATTGTAATCCATTATTAGAAGAAGTCCTGACAGAAAAATCAAAGAGGACAAAAACCTGAAGCCAGAACCCGATGCAAAGGCCAATGGGAGTTGCTGGCTTACAGGCTTGTTACCCATGGCTTGCTCAGCCTGCTTTCTTATACACTGTAAGCCAAGGGCAGGTTCAATGTACAATGGTCTAGGACCTACATTAATTACTAATTTTAAAACACCCTACAGGTTTTCCTACAGTGTAATTCTTATGGAGGTGGTTTTCTCAATTGAGTCTCTGTTCTCTCAGATGATTCTAGTTTGGGTCAAGTTGACATCAAACTAGTCAGCATAGTGGCCATGGTAAAGAACATTCATCCACAGAATGGGTTCATTTCAAATTGTAATGAATTAAGACCAATTTGGTTCAGCAGGAAAGGACACCTCTTCCAAAGACAACAAACTGAACTTGATCCCCAGTACTTATATAGTGGACCGAGTAGAAAATCAATTTTTTCAAGTTGTCCTCCGACTTTAAAAATGGTGAATAAGCACTCTTCTCATGAGCATACTAAGAATGATAGAAGTAGAGATACAGGGAGAGAGAGAGAGAGAGAGAAGAAGAACTTACAAAAATTTATAACTGGCAGTAGACTCTTACTTTATTTTTTGTTTTACAGCATAGTGGTATAAAACTTATCAGAGGATAAATGAGTCATATCCCATAGGAAGACCAGCAGTGTCAAATAACCTGGACCCCCAAAACTCTCAAACACTGAGCCACCAACCGGGCAGCATACAACAGCTGATAGGAGGTTCCCAGGACATATACAGCAGAGGATGGCCGGGTCTGGCCTCAGTGAAAGAAGATTCACCTAACACCTGAGGAACTTGAGACCCCCCAAAATGGGGAGGCTTGGCAGGGTTGGGGGTTGGGGTGGACACATCCTCTTGGAGAATATGGAATGGATCGGGAGGAAGAATGGGGTGAGGATGGTTGATGGGCAGAATGGGAGGGGTATAATGACTGGACTGTAAAAAAAGAAGATTAAAGATAATAAGAATGGGGAGATGGGATGGGATAAGGTGTTTGCGGAGGGGACATCGAAAAGGGGGATAACATTTGAAATGTAAATAAATAAAATATCAAAAAAGAATAAAACACATATAGTAACATTATCAGCAAAGTCAAATATGATCCATCCTATAAAGGAAGGACATTGAAAATCCAAGCAATAATAGTTGAAGTATCACAGATGCCACCATAAGGGCAATACCTTTAAGTTAAATGAAACAGTAGTATTTATTTTTACTAGAACTTTGAGATATTTACATGCATGTTTGATCATATTCATCTTCCCGACTGTCAATTGTCCAAGTGGTTCAGGACTCCACTTTCTTGGGTATTCAAGTTTGATTTTCCTTTCAATTTCTCAAATACCAAGGCAGTTGCCCAACTATTCCTGCAATTTGATCTTCTACAGAAGAGTTGTCTTACCAAGGGCTACATTTCTGTGGAGTGGGGTAACATGACTTTTCTTCTCCCAGTATCTAACAATTGCCAACAGTTCCATGTTTATGCTAGAACTAGGACCCCCATGCAGAGATATGGTCTGCCCTTGAGACTGCACAGGTTTCCTGGGTGTTCTTTCAACTGCTGTGAGTTCAAATGTGCAGTTTCCCTTCTGTGTCAAGAAGATACTATTTCAGTCCAATAGTTGGGTGTTAAGTATCTGTGTCTGTCTCAGTAAGCTCCTGGTAGGGTCTGTTAGAGGACAGCCATGCCAGGCTCCTGTCATACATGTTCTTTTAGGTCTGAGTTACCTCACTCAGGATGATATTTTCTAGTTCCATCCATTTGCCTGCAAAGTTCACGATGCCATCATATTTAATACCTGATAATATTCCATTGTGTAAATGAAGCACATTTTCTGTATCCATTCTTCGGTTGAGGGACATCTGGGTTGTTTCCAACTTCTAGATATTACAAATTGGGCTACTATGAACATGGTGGAGCACATATAATATTAACTTAGTGACTGGAGAAGTTATTATGTATAGCAGTAAGCAAGAAAGTAAGCAATGATTAGTGTAAGGAAAGGAAAATGGGGACACAGAGGTGATAGATGAAATTATTTTTTGTTGTCTGATTAGGTAGAGGAGACAGAGTACATTTGTTACTTTAGTTTAAAGCATGAAGCAAAAGCACACATTCTCTATAAAATGACAGCGTATGGTTTCATTCTGGGAAGGCGTAAAAAATGAAGTTTCAGTAGAAAGAGATGTTCAGGGGGACATATGATGTAAGGTAAGTGATAATTATTGAATGTGATGATAGAATAATCAAACAAGTCAGAGAGTAGGGGATAAAGTGGGTAAGAGAGGAACGAAGGTAGGGCTTTATTGCAAATAGGGCTTTATTGCAAATACTAGGTGCTGTGTATTCTTATGCAAACAGTATTGTGTCTTGGGATCTGTTTTCCCCATATGTAATTTATGGTTAATAAGCATGCATGACTCATCTACATAGCTTAGCACAATATGGTCATTCAGTAAGGAATAAAGATAAAAACTCTATCAGTTTAAAATGTTGTACAGATATCTGGTATTATTTCTCTGTTTGGAAGCTGGCTAACAAAAAATGAGCAATAGCAAATAGTCTGAAGTTGTTATGTTGTAGGTTTTCATTGTGCCTAGGTTGGTTGATACGTGACATTTGCCTAAAACATTTATTTTCTTTATCATTATTGCCTGTACCCCTTAGTGCCAGTTAGCACAGAACATAATGTTCCATTAAAATAATTCTCTGTTGGGATATTTCATTAAAATTGCTTCAATGGATGCACTCTCCTCAACTTTAAAATAAATTCCACATGAATGTACCGAAATATATGAAATAAAAGACTCTCTTAATTGGCCTTGTACAGTCATATAATCTGAAAACAATATAAGTGGCCATAAAAGTTGCAATAGCCCTTAGGACATACACATGACAAGTAGCTTGTGGTGTGCAATAAAGACTAGAGGATAAGAATGTGAATCAGTTTTCTAAGTATTCTGCTCACAGTAAGACAGCTATAGCAGAGAACATATTTTTATTTGTACATGCAAAAGGCTTCCTGATAATAAAAATGTCAGTATGCAATATTGCCAGAAATACTTCAGCCTACTGCTCCTAGAGGAATCCATAACAGACTAACTAGCAGTGTGCATTCTCTGTGGAATTCAAAATGCAAATTGATTTGTTCATTTTCCTGGTGTAGAGAAACATAATATGTCCCTGTTACCCATGAGATTCTTCAGATTTTCTTGACTGAAGGCTAAGTTCTTATTAATACTTACGAGTAAATGCCCCAGGAGTCACACTAAACACATAGAAAAATCTCACTAGCATTCATTGAGTAATGTTTAAAATGATTTGGAATTTCAAATGAAAAAGATTGAAGACTTTTAAACAATGTTTCAAAATTTAAACTAACCAAAATTCTTATTATGTTCCAATCCCCCAACCCATGTCTTCAAACCACACAAATCTAAAGCTACCTTTAAACCTCTTTATTGAGAAGTACTTGCACTGAAGTCAAACCCACTGTTGAGGATGGTATTTACAATAGCCGTTTGAATATAGATTGAAATGGTTTCAAAGATATAGGAAGTCACTGGGTACCTTAAAATACCGATTCATAAATGTTCTAGGGTACAATGATCTTATTTAATAAATATGTGCTCAGTAGACTACACATGGTATACAATATTGAGCTGCTGAAAGTAAGATTAAAAACATTTCATTTTCTCTCTGGGAAGAGAGTTCTTCAAAGGAAATGCCAGATAAATTTCTGTAATCTGTGTTCTGTTTATAAGACCTATATTGCTATAGGACATACAATGTTTGAGTCCTGCTTTGCACAAGAATATTTACACCTGGAGATATATATATATATGTGTGTGTGTGTGTGTGTGTGTGTGTGTGTAATCTTCCTGTGTTGTCAAAGGATATGCATAATGCATGCAGAAGTGAATCAAGCCAGTTTGAGAAGGCACCACATAGTGAACTACACCTTACTTAAGGATGAAGGTGACAGGAATTGGATATGCACAAATGCTCCTATAGCTGACTTAGAAGTTAGAAACATATTTCCATTCAATAATACATATTATTAGTGAAGTGTAATTTCAAACACATAACATGAACTGATAATTCTGACATTAATACTATGGAAAGTGGAACAAGAGGCCCAAGGCAGAATTCTGTAAAGTAAGATGAAGAGCACACATATGCAGAACTGAATAACCCTGATAGAGAGAAAAGAGAAATTGAAACATACAGAGAGAGTAGGGGTGGGGGATAACAGCACTTATACCTTTGTATTTCCTGTTGTAGAAACAACAGGACCAGCTGCTTTATATCCTGGCTTACCACAAATAGAAATTTATACAACACCATGGCATGATGACAGTTTCTTTGAACTGTTAGTCAATAAATGCTTCCTTCCCTATCTTACTTTTCAGGTATTTTTCACAGCAAGGTAAAAACAACCACAACAAAAATAATAAAAAAAAACACTGAATAAAAATAGTTTGAGGGAGGAATAAAGTGTTTGCCCCTGTGTACTAGAGTCATGTTAGAATAGCCTACGAGAGTCCTGCTGTAACTAGTTATTACAGAAGAAATTTCTACATAATAATGCCAACTGGAAAAAATAATCCTGAGTGTAGTGAGCCAGACCCAGAAAGACAAACCTGGTGTGTACTCACTTATATGTGGTTATTAAGTAAGTAAAGGATATGCATGCTATAGTCTGCAGAGCCACAGAGGCTCAGTAACAAGGAAGACTAAAAGAGGGGTGGTTGGTTGAATCTCGCTGGGAAAGGGAAATAGTATAGTTGTTTCAAGTGGATTAGGTACAGATTCCAGATGGGAATAGGAAGGATCAGTTTGGGGAAAAGATGTAATGAGAATATTGAGAGAGACAACAAGAACTAGGGAGTATTTCATGGGTGAGATAGAAATCTAGTGAAATGGTATCTCCCTGGTATCTATGAGGGTGACTCTATCAAGGAGTCTTAGTAATGGGAGATAGGAAGGATGCCTGAACATGCCATCTTCTATAACCAGGCATGTCTTTCAGTATTGGTAATGGGACACTAGCCAAGCCACAAAACCTTTCAGTCACAATTGGTCTTTCCTGCAAGTTAAGCTGGAATAAAGGAGATACAGAATTTGAGGGAATGGCCAACCACTGACTGGCCCAAGATGAGACCTACACTACAAGTGGGAAGCCTGTTTGACACTGCTTGGATGACCAGAAACCAAAAAGTAGATGGCCCAGAGGCATAGAATAGAACCAAAAGTGACTTGCAAAGAAGAAAAAGTCAATATAATGATGCCTAATGATATTCTACTATACTCATAGCATGGAATCTAGCATACCAGAGAAGTTTCATACAGCAAGTGATAGGAACAGATGCAGAATCCCTCCACCAAATATTAGGTGGAGCCCTTGAAATCTTACAGAAGAGAGGGAGAAAGGACTGTAGGAGCCAGAGGGGTTACAAGAACACAGCCCACAAAATCAATCAACTTGTGCTCATAGCTGCTCACAGAGCCTGCAGCAAAAACAAGGGATTCTGTATGGGTCTGACCTAGGTCCTCTGCATATATGTTATGTGTGTGTAGCTTTTTGTTTTGTGGGACTCCTAACTGTAGGTGGGTGGTAGTGTCTCTCACTCTTTGGCATGTGTTTAGGAACCTTTACATCTTACTTTGTTGCCTTGTCCAGCCTGATATGAGGGTATTCTAATTACATGCCACGTTCTGTTCATGCTGTGTTCTGTTGATATTCCTAGGAGGGAAGATCTTTTCTGAAGGGAAGTGGAGAAGTAGTGTATCTGGAGAAGAAAGGAGAGGGGCAGAGGTAACGAGAGTAGAGTATGGAGGGTAAAATCTGGTCAGGACCTACTATGAGAGAGGGATAAATAAATTTAGGATTATAATTATCAAGTACAAGTAAAACCACCAACAGAAATCCAGACCTTGTGAAGACTCGGCTAAGGAAATTTCAAAATGAAGAATTCTACTGGGAATTAAAATTATACATTCACATTGCCCTCTGGAAAACAGTCTTATTGCATTCTCTCTCTCTCTCTCTCTCTCTCTCTCTCTCTCTCTCTCTCTCTCTCTCTCTCTCTCTCTCTCTCTCTCTTTCTCTGTATGTGTGTGTGTGTGTGTGTGTGATGTGTGAATGAGACTGACTCCAATTAATAGTGGATTACCTTGTTTATTTGATAAAAATTAAATAGTCCATGGTACTCAAGGAATATCTATTACTTCCTTCCTCCTACAAGTTTTGTTAACAGAAACAGAAACACATGGGGACATTTTCATGAGGAGAGGAACACATGAGTTAAAAGTTGCAAGTGTGGCTTGATAAAAAGAAAATACGGTTGTACTTGTTAAAGGTGTCAGTATAAGGCTATAGAAACTACGGTCTTTAAACTGTAATAACCAAAAAGAAATATGTAATATACTGCAGAGGTAGGTTTCAAGTCATAAACACTCAAATTTAACCAAAAGATTGAATGAGAAGGCCAATGTGGGGTTTTCTAACAAAATAAAACACAAACAAAAAGAGAGAAAGGAAGGAAGGGAGAGAGAGAGAGAGAGAGAGAGAGAGAGAGAGAGAGAGAGAGAGAGAGAGAGAGAGAGAGAGAGAGAGAGAGTTCTCTCAGTTTTAAGTATCTAGGTTCTGTCTTCATGGCATGATTTTCTTCAGTGATGTTTTTTTTTTTTTTTGTAGAGGTTTATACTGCATATATGTAGACTTTTTGTTTCAGCATGAATTTATGGATTTTATTTATTTTTTGAAGAATGCTATTGCAGCTTATAACTTGAATTGCATTAAATCTATATAAACCTATTCCTTCATATTTCCTTCCTTTGCTGGTGTTTACAACAGTCAGATCTGCTCTATGTTGTAGAAAATATGGCTTTATGAATTAAAGTCCATTAAAATCTCCACTAGAAAACATCAGCACCTGATAAATACTTTCAGTAAGGTGTCATAATGCAAAATCAATGTAGGAAATCAGCTTCAAACATGCAGAGAAACATTCAGAGAAATAATTCCACTCATAATACCAAAAGAACAAATATACAAAATCCCTTGAAATAACCCTAGCCTAGGAAGTGAAAGAGATATTCAATGAAAACTTTAAAATTCAGAAAACCAAAATAGCAGAAGACATTAGAAAATAGAATGACCTCTTATATGCATTTTTGTGGATAATTAATAGTACAGAAATAGTCATCTTATATAAAGCAATTGATAGATTCAATGCAATTTCAGCTAAAACTGCAACAGCATTTTTTTTAGTCAGGGTTTCTATTCCTGCACAAACATCATGACCACAAAACAAGTTGGGGAGGGAAGGGTTTATTCATCTTACACTTTCCACATTGCTGTTGATCACCAAAGGATGCCAGGACTGGACCTCAAGCAGGTCAGGAAGCAGGAGCTGAAGCAGAGGCCATGGAGGTATGTTCTTTACTGGCTTGCTTCCCCTGGCTTGCTCAGCCTGCTCTCTTATAGAACCCAAGACTACCAGCCCAGAGATGGTCCTACCCACAAGGGGCCTTTCCCCCTTTATCACTAATTGAGAAAATGCCTTACAGCTGGATCTCATGGAGGTACTTCCCCAACTGAAGCTCCTTTCTCTGTGATAACTTCAGCTTGTGTCAAGTTGACACAAAACCAGCCAGTACAGCACTCTTTAGAAAGAAAGAAAGAAAAGAAAGAAAGAAAGAAAGAAAGAAAGAAAGAAAGAAAGAAAGAAAGAATTCACATGAAAACAAAGAAGACTCTATAGAGCGAATATAATACAAGGCAATAAAAATGCTGCTGCATGTACAAATTAATGATTCATATTATATTATATTATATTATATAACCACCATAATTAAAAACAACATTATATTATATTATATTATATTACCACCATAATTAAAAACAACATGTTTCGGGTACAGAACAATGGAATAGCATACAGGACCTAAACAGAAATCCACACAGCTAAAGCCAACTTTAAAAGACAAAACCTTACAATTCACAATAACTAACAGCAAGTGGATCGATGTACTCAATGAAAAACTCTGAAACTGCTAGAAAGAAAAGTACTACATACAACTAATCTATGCTAGGAAAGAGAATTAGCCTGTAGAGGGCAGTAGTCTTGGAGCCATAGACAGAGACTCAGCACACTGAACTTAAGTACTTATGCATACATACTCATAAACTTTTGTATGTAACAATAATAGTCAAGGAAAAAGAGACTATGAAATTGAGAATGGAGAGGGATGTGAGTAGGTAGAGGGAGGAAAGGGAAGGTGAAAACTGTTAATTCCATTCCAAATAAAACCAAATTAAACAACACAAATAGGAATATATCCTACATAAAATATAGGCAAGGACCTTCTCAATTGAACATGTAATTTTTATAAAAATGAAAAAAAACACCATGATGTTAGACAAAGCAAATAAACATTTAGAATTTCATTATTTAGCAATAATTCTAACAGATGAAGTACTTGTTTATACATTAATCCACAAGGTAATATAAAACAAATTAACTTATTGATGATTTAGAAATATTTCAGAAGAAATTCATCATTGTTACTTTGAAAGAAACTAAGTTCAAAATGGTTAATGTACCATAGTTCTTTATTGAAAATTATACCTTGAATATATTAGTCTTACACGTAAATTTACCAACCCTGGGGGCTGAAATTCCTATAATTCTATCTCATATATGTTTATTATATTGTACAACATAATTTGTGTTTTATTATTCATATATCAGTATGCCAATTCATCTACAACTCCTCTTTTACAGATGGGAAATTGTTTCTATAATTCCTTTCACATAAAATCTAAGCATAAATCTATTGCCAAAAGTGTTTGCATATATTTTGTGAATAAAAAATTGCCAAAGGAATGAATGATCTTAAATATAACCTTGTATCCTGTTTTCTAGTGTCATTTATCCAGTTATTAGCTATTAAGTATTAATTAGTGAAATGATCTTGGGAAGCCTCATTCATTAAGGAAGATCAAGTCTGGATAATTGGAGAGTGCTTTGGGATCCTCAATAACAAGACAGTTTTTCTAGTACCTCAACAATTTCTGCAGTGATGTATATGGAAAAGGATAAATTTATTCCCTGTACTTGCAAATTACCTGTTCCCCAACAACCCTACCATGCCACATGAAAGCTTCAACTTAATCTTTTGACACAAGTTAATTTTAATTCCTCCTAGTGCAATATTATCTGCAGAGAGTACCACCTTACAACAATTTGTAGTGTCAAATTTTTCATCAAATTAATTTGTTAAGAATTGTTTCTTTTGGCCTATGAGAATATTGAGTAAATTGATTGTAGTTATTAAGGTTTTATATTCCCTGATGATGAAACTGAGGTTCTAAGCCATCCTGATTGCATATTATTTATAGATTGATCGATTGTTCAAATATTTGTGTGTAGGGGATTTGTGTCTGCATGTGTGGGTGTGTATGTGTGTTTGTATGCATGGAGTATAGTATGTAGTATGCACAGACATGTAATTTGTGCATGTGTATGAGTGAGAATATCTATTTCTGAGCATCTGAATCAAGGTAGAGTCACCATCCTTTGTCTTTCTTATGCATGTAAGCATACATTGGTTTTTACAGTGGTAGCCTATTTAACACTGCCTGAATATACACTCTACTATATGAGCCCACAATTTCATGTCTCTACTAAGAAGAAATGTTTCTTCTTCATGCTTCTCTCTCTTCTGTTATGGTACAGATGTCTCCAACACAGCCAGCTGTGCTTTCACCTTGACTCATTTCTGATGATCTTGATTTCCCATGTGTGCACCAAGACACAATTACAGCAATGCAGAGGAATAACTTCTAGAGTTTATATCTGCATTGAACATACAATGAACATGCAATTGAACATGCATTTAAGTAGCAGTTGCAATATATATTTTTTCATAAGATGAATAGCTTCCTCATTTAAAATGTGCACTACTACTGACACCAGAAAATTTATACCATATGTTGAGTTTCAAAAAATAGCTAAACTACTGATATAACTTTACAACTTGTAGGCATAGTGTTTCGAATAGCCTTACATGAACTTCCAAGAAAATCTTCTAGATTCATTTTTTTTATTTTGCCTTGATTTAACTTCAAAACAACTAAGTAAATTCATGTAAGATTAGCATTGATTTTTGTCAGCTTTGAATAGATCAGACAACAAAACTATTGTTCATGTGAATGTAAAGTGGTTCTTTTAATGTTAACTATAGAGTAAGTATAATATTAGAAGTCAAGGACTGGAAAACTAACCAAGGCTCATTTTCTTGGATCATTAATTTTGCAATAGTTGTACTTGAATTGTTCATAAAGATGACTCAATACCAAATACTATGAAAAGTGCAGATCAGGGTTGTTCAGGTTCTTTTCTTCTTATAGGAAAATAGTATTAATGTATTAAACATTTTGCAAATAGCCTTTTACATTTAATAGACCTTTGGAGCAAATAAAAAATAATGTACACTCACATACACACACACACAAGAATGCATACTTCATACTCATTGCATGTAACTAAAACTCATATTACTATTGTCAATAAAATAAAAATTAACACTTTTGCATTCTGAAATAAAATTGTATATTAACAAACACATGAAAATATTAATTCCTTAAGTAACATAAAATTAGTTGAATAAACTACAAGTATGTGTTTTCACAGAAATGATCAATATGTACATATATATATATATTCAAGACATTCAAGCAAAATATTTAAATTTTAAAAGATTATATTTCATTTTATTATTCATACTCAGAGTTATATTTAACTATTGATGTTCCCTATATCCACTAGACCTATAGGTTTTGCAAATTCTGCTAGAGAAACAGGATGAAATTTTACATTCCCTGTAGAGCTATGATGTCACAATAAACTGAATATATAGAAATAAAGATAGGTATTATAAAAGCTGACAGGAGAGGATTCTTTTTAGAAGAATGTTCACTAGTAACAAAAGGAAACAAAGTGAAATTTTGAGTTCATACATCACATTCTAGATTTTAAGTTTACAGCCATTCATTCTAATCTCATGAAATCTCTATCAGTGTATGAAGTAATATGAAGACATGTCTGAGTTTTCTGATCTTAATTTTAGCTAAATAAAGACTGCATATTCTCAATAAATATATTCACTCACTCATCAAGATGGTAATTTCAGCTGTACTTTGTTCAGAAATGGATTGAGAAAATTCAAGAAGCACTCAAAATTGATACTCTAGACTATTTGTAAATTCATTAAAATTATTGAGTTCAAATCAATGTTTGTCCCAAGGGATATTTTACAAAGTGAAAACAGAATAAAAATTGTGAACCAAATCCTAGGGACAGTAAAGTTATGTTTTAATTTTAAGGTCATAATAATTATGATACACATCTTATACTTTAGATCTCCAGACCATGAAGGTTTTATGATTTTGAGAAGGTGAATTTGATGGTAAGTGTTTAGATTAGGCTATAGGCATAACAATTGGTGTGGAACAAAACTTTGCTGTCCTATGTGAATGAACATATGCTGAATAAATACAGGCTGCCAACTAAATCTATGGGCAGGCTCACTAAGATGGATCAGGTACGTATTGTAGCTACATGGACCTGCTTCTGTTCCTCTATAATAATAAATGTTATTTTTAACCTATGGTCACTAAACTTATAAGGATAAAAGAGAAATTGATTGTAGGGTCTTGATATTACTACCAACTTTGTCTCTCAGTGAATAAGAAGAGGCTCAAATACCTCCCATTTCTCTGGGAATAGAGTTTTGAATATGTGGTAGCAGACAGATCTGTCCCTATTATTACACATAGACAAGGTTGGAAGGGGAAAGTACTATATCATCTGTGTCCTCTGGCAACTCAGAACTTAGCTATAGAAAAAAAAAGAAGCATAAATTGGAAGGAAATCACATTTAATTGAACAAGTTCTCTTGCATAAGTTCTCGTATCTTTTTCAAAAATACCAGTTTAAGCCACTGCTGTTCATAAATTCCTTAAGAAAATTTTCTATGCTATTAACTTCCTAGATCACCATAATTTTAAAGTAGAGTTCTTGAATAATGTACACACAACAATATTTTTATATTAAATTAGAATATTGTAATTAAAATACTGTTTGGTAGCATATTTAAATGATGTATATTCTCTAGCAAACAATCTGGACTATGAGATAGGATTGTTAATTAGCAAAGCATAATCCTTGCCAAAACTGGTAGGTTGACATCAGTTCCTACCCTTTTCACCCAGTGCCAAAGGGGATTGGATCCCAAAATTACAATATATATGAAGTTCCTTATGCTTAATTACTCTAAATACAGTAGTGTAAAGTTTGTATATGACTTGAGTACACTTATTTTTACATGAAATCATCTCTAAGTTACTGATATATTGTGTTATTTGGAAAATGACAAGAAATAAAGTGACACATTTTCAGAACATATACAACAACCAGAGGGTCACTTTCATATTACACAAGGAGATTTGGGGCTTATACTGCTCAAGATAGTACTGGACAGAGTATGAAAATGGAACTGTGGGTGTTTCCAGAAAGAACTACACCTGCATTACCAATCTTTCTTCAAATTGATAGCCAGGGGAGGTATTGGTTAGGAGACTTTCAAAAGATATTGGTTATCATATTTTTCCTTAGTTTTCTTCCACTCAAATACAGAACTGGAAGGAAATAAGCTGGAAATCACCTGAAAAATGCCTACCAGTAGACTAGTACCCAAAGCAACTAAGAATACTCTGCAAGATACCAAGGGAGAAGAGTAACCAAAACTCCTTCTCAGAGGTAAAGCCTACACACTACGGTGACGAGCCGAACTGCAAGATAAAAGCACAGGGGCAATAGGGACATTTATACCTCAAGAGTAATCAACAGTCATCTAATTGGATTTGACTCTTCATAGTAGCAAATTCATGACTATTACTGTCAACTTGGACCGTGTTTGGGGAGGTCATGGATCCTAGAGGAGAACTTACAAGTGCCACATTCCTAAGCCAGTGTAACTTTCATCTGTATTCTAAAGGCCTGTCCTATATCCACATATTAGAGTAGCTTTGTCACTCATTAAAAACAACAAACAAACAGACAAACAAAAACACTTTTGCAGTAGACTGAAGCTATTAACGGGATTAAAAACTGATCAAAATGCAGATAATAAGGGGCTGCATTGTGTCTATCCCACATAGTGTATATATTCCTACCTCTAGACTCCGAGAATATTAAAGAAGAGGATTTGTTATGAGCACGATGACTAACATACCTAGTGATGATAGTGTCTTCTGGACATATCAGGGAAGCTGCTCCCATGGAATGACAAGGGCATGGCTGCCTAAACAAGATATGCATAATGAGAATACCAGTTGACACCATCTATAGATGAAGAGCTACAGCCTGTCAATAGCTGCTGAAGGATAAATAAGCAGTTTATTGCAAAGCCAATCATTCTGCTTGGTTATTTGACTTTATGAGGTCAGCCCTAAAGACATATGCATAGAAACACTACTCCGTAGAAAGGGAGGAAGAAAGAGAGAGAGAGAGAGAGAGAGAGAGAGAGAGAGAGAGAGAGAGAGACAGAGACAGAGAGAGAGAGAGAGAGAGAGAGAGAGAGAGAGAGAGAGAGAGAGAGAGAGAGAGGCAGAGGCAGACAGAGAAACAGAGATAGACAGAGAAAACAGAAGCAGAGAGAGAAAGAGGAATGAAAACACAAAGACAGAGGCAGAACAACATAATCTGATTTTGTAAGAGAATGAGGGTATATGAGGTGTTTTAGTCCTAAACATTTTCCACCTGACATCAGATATTTCCTGTAGATGTTATTGGTGTTTACTGGTTGTTAACTGAAAGTAAAAATGAAACACTGATTATCTAAGTGTCCTTTATCAGGTTATCATTAATCTTTGAATTGACATGCCCACTAATATAAATTGTATTACTTTTGCTTTTATTTCCTTAACAGTTCACCAGTTCTTCAAAATATCAACTCATCTGCATTCCACTCTTAATTTAAAAGTCACTTCCAGCTAAACCATGCAGCCTTCAGTGTGTGCTGGAGTGAGGCAAGCTTTTAATACACACAGTGTGCTATGCTTTTATTTGAGTCAAGAACACAAATAATCTATAGAAATATTCTGTCATGAATGTAGCATTCAGTTTGTCAGAAATTTTCACAATATAAAGAGGGGTGAGCTATTTGTTCTTCCCATCAGCAGTATGACTGGCAGAAGATGAAACCTTGAACATTTTCATTTTAGGTAGCTTTGAAATCCATACCAATAGTGTTGTTTGGAAATCTGTCTGTTACATACCATAATATCTAATCTTTCCTTACACAACATACAGTTTTTTTTTACTTGTAATCATTTACCTGCAAATTTTATAATTTATATTTCTTAGAACTGAATAGAATTTCATGATGCATATGTAATATTTTTTCATTAAACTCCTGAACTTGAAATTATTTTCATGAAGTTATTTATGAAATATATTCTTAAATCCTGTTACTTAAAGTGTAGTAGTAAAGATACACTATTGATCACAATGCTTAATGAAGATACTTTCCTATCTTAAAGCATTTACTTCATGCTTAGCATTTAATACCCTTGTACATCAATAAAGTCTTCTTGGCATTATATGAATATATAATGAAGAATGGTTTATTCCACATCTCTTCATGGATTTCTATTTCATGGTACAGAGGTCAAAATACATTCTGTACTCTAATGAGGTTGCTCTGTAATATTAAATACAAAACCTGACCAGAAATTTAAGCAACCCTGACACAGCCAGAAAATGAGAACATTAACTGTATCTGTGTGTGAATCATGGCAGCTAGTCATAAAGTCCACTTGGGGAGAATATCAGTGTATATTTTAGGAGAGAGGAAGTAGTTATTTGGAGTAGATAGAGTTTAATTCTTTTCCTTAAAAATAGTATGATATAAAAAGGGGATACTGAAAAGGAAAAAATATATACATATAAATTCTTGTTGCCTGAGCCAGTGGCTAGTACTGTTCAGAAGAACAAAAGTATAAAAGTGAGAAGGATATGAAGATTTACAGATCTTGCAATATATACCTCAATATATCTTCAAATTGTTTTAAACATCTTTTCAATGTTAGCTATCCCTGCCCTCACATACTCCCTTCTTTTATCTTGAGCAATCCTGACCTAAAGCCTCTGCCATTATTCACCTTTCCTCCCTAATACTACTTGGATTCTACCATCGTTTTGTTGTTAAAAAATCCTCCACCCTTTCCATCCCAACCCTTCTTTCTGTCTTCTTGGCTTCCACAGGCACTCCAAGTGGATCATAGAAATCTAAACAACTGAAGCTGGTTGAGAGCCTGCAGACAATTCTTTCTGCATTAGAGTTTCCTTGATCACTATATTTTTCACTTGTAGTCATTTATGTGAAAATCTCTTAGTTTTACTGTTCTTTACAGATGACTATAATTTCTATCTATCTATCTATCTATCTATCTATCTATCTATCTATCTATCTATCATCTATCTATCTATCTCTATATATTGAACATACATGCACTATGTTTTCATCAAATTTCTAAAATGGAAGCTATTATCATGAAATTTCACATAAAATGTTAATGTGTCCGTATATATCCTGTTCTTCAAAGCATGGTGAGAGAAGACAGATTACTAATCACAGTGCTGACAGTAAACACTTATGGGACCCCACAGTTTAACACATCCACCACACATTACATAAAGAAATGAAAAAAAAAAAAAGCACAGACCCTTGGTCCTGGAGAGGTTGGATGCCCCAGAGTAGGGGGATGCTGGAGCGCTGGGAAGGGAAAGTGTGAGTGGGTGGGAGAGCACCCTCATACAGGCAAAAGGAACAGGGGAAGGCAGATGTCTGGTGTGGGGATTTGTGAAAGTATAACCGGGAAGTGGGATATTTTTGAGATGCAAAGAAAGGAATGATTAATAAAGAAAAGAAAGAAAGAAAAGAAAATTATAAGAGCATGCAATCAGAAGTCAATTAATTAAATTATGCTGCTTATTATGAGTGATTCATCATGCTGCATTTTCAGTTCCCATGTATATCACAGAGCAGTTGCTTGCTTTCTTGCTTTCTCCCCTTCTTCCTTTTTTTCTTCCTTCCTTCCTTCCTTCCTTCCTTCCTTCCTTCCTTCCTTCCTTCCTTCCTTCCTTCCTTCCTTCCTTCCTTCCTTCCTCTCTCTCTCTCTCTCTCTCTCTCTCTCTCTCTCTCTCTCTTTCTCTCTCTCCCTCCCTCCCTCCCTCCCTCCCTCCCTCCCTCCCTCCCTCCCTTCCTCCCTCCCTCCTTCCCTCCCTTCCTTCATATATATATATATATATATATATATATATATATATATATATATATATATTAAGCTCTAGATTTTATTCTTCTCCTGGTCCATGCTCTGACTGTTCCACATCCCATACCTCCTCCCCGCCCCCTGTCTCCACTAGGATGTCACTATCCCCTACCCAACCAGACCTCTTAAACTCACTGAGTCCTCCAGTCTCATGAGGATTAGGTGCATCATCTCTGAATGAACACAAATCTGGCAGTCCTCTGCTGTATGTGTGTTGGGGACCTCGTATCAGCTGGTGTATGCTGCCTTGTTGGTGGTCCAGTATCTGAGAGATGTCTTGGGTCCAGATTAATTGAGACTGCTGGTATTCCTACCGGACTGCCCTCCTCCTCAGCTTCTTCCACCTTTCCTTTAATTCAGCACAGATTTCCGCAGCTTCTGTCCATTAGTTGGGTGCAAATATCTGCATCTGATTCTTTCAGTTTCTGGTTGAGTCTTCTGGAATTGAGTCATGCTAGGTTCCTTTCTATGAGTGCTTTATAACCTTAGTAATAGTGTCAGGCCTTGGGGCCTCCCCTTGAGCTGGATCCCACTTTGGGCCTGTTGCTGGACCTTCTTTTCCTCAGGCTCCTTTTCAATTCCATCCTTGAAATTCTTTCAGTCAGGAACAAAATTCGTTGTTTTTTTTTTTTTTTTTTTTTTTTTAAACTGATGTTCTTTTTATTAACATTGGTAAAACTATTTATTTATTTATTTATTTAGGTATTTTCTTCATTTACATTTCCAATGCTTTCCCAAAAGTCCCTCATACCCCCCCTCCCCTACCCACCCACTTCCACTTCTTGGCCCTGGCATTCCCCTGTACTGAGGCATATAAAGTTTGCAAGACCAAGGGATCTCTGTTCCCAACGATGGCCGACTAGGCCATCTTCTAATACATAAGCAGCTAGAGACACGAGCTCCCAGGGGGAAATGGTTAGTTCATATTGTTGTTCCACCTATCGGGTTGCAGACCCCTTTAGCTCCTTGGGTACTTTCTCTAGCTCCTCCATTGGGGGCCCTGTGATCCATCCAATAGCTGACTGTGAGCATCCAGGTCTGTGTTTGCTAGGCCCTGATATAGCCTCACAAGAGATAGCTATATCAGGGTCATTTCAGCAAAATCTTGCTTGTGTATGCAATGGTGTCAGCGTTTGGAGGCTGATTATGGGATGGATCTCCGTTTATAATAGCCAGAAACTGGAAAGAACCCAGATGCCCCTCAACAGAGGAATGGATACAGACAATGTGGTACATTTACACAATGGAGTACAACTCAGCTATTAAAAAGAATGAATTTATGAAATTCCTAAGCAAATGTATGGACCTAGAGGGCATCATCCTGAGTGAGGTAACCCAATCACAAAAGAACTCACATGATATGTACTCGCTGATAAGTGGATATTAGCCCAGATACTTAAAATACCCAAGATATAAGATACAGTTTGTGAAACTCATGAAACTCAAGAAGAACGAAGACCAAACTCATGAAACTCAAAGAAGAACTTTGCCCCTTCTTAGAATTGGGAACAAAACACACATGGAAGGAGTTACAGAGAAACAGTTTAGGGCTGAGAAGAAAGGATGTTCCATCTAGAGAAACAAAATTCTTAAGGACATAAAGAGTGAATATCTGAAGACATCTGTGATGGTCAGGAAAATGGTTTCTTAGGCTAACATTTTATGCAGCCTTAGGATTTTCTTGTATTTTATGTGCTTTTCTGATTTCAGAAGATTCAAAGAAGACTTGCTGCAATGATACAAGAATGCACAGAACTTATTCACATCTAAGCTTTCTCAATGGTATTGTATTTCATTTCTCATTTGACTTTCATATGGAGTGTCACGGTACAGTATTGAGCAACTGGCAGTTGAATATCAGTAGTACAATGCACAACTAGATTAGGTCATTCCTACCTCTATGAATGTTCCTTCCCTGTTCTGCCTTACTTAGGAAGAGATTTAGAAAATCTTTCATCTGGCTGAGGGGCAGGGTTTTCAGGCGGCACTGAAGGCTCACTCAATCTGTGCCCTGGAAACTACAAACCACATACATAATCATTACTGCTGTACCTGGGGTAGATAAGACAAAAGATCAAACAAGCAACGAAAGGCAAGACTACAAACCAAGCTTAGACATAGATATTTTTAAGGTGGGTTTTAAATTTCCATGTTCTGTATTTTTTTTAATTTTTAATATTTTTATTACATATTTTCCTCAATTACATTTCCAATGCTATCCCAAAAGTCCCCCATAGCGCCCCCCACTTCCCTACCCACCCATTCCCATTCTTTTGGCCCTGGCATTCCCCTATATTGGGGCATATAAAGTTTGCAAGTCCAATGGGCCTCTCTTTCCATTGATGGCCGACTAGGCCATCTTTCGATACATATGCAGCTAGAGACAAGAGCTCCGGGGTTAATACCCAATCTCAAGAATATTTAGGAAATATGTTGCTCCACTGCTTCCTATATACGAAACACATTATAAGATCTCTCATGTATTAGTCTATTTTCCATTTACATAATTAGACTACAATGACATGAATGCTAACTTCAGGAACAAAGGTCAACCAAAATACTGATCCTTTGCTTTGGGATTGGTTATTTTTTATGATTTTTTTTTCTGAATAAAACTAAATGCTAAACTCTTCGTATTTTTTTTTTTTGTTCCCTAATTCTCAGTTACTTATTTTGCTTTTCAGTGGAATATCCAATACTCCCACATCTTTGACAATGCATGCTGCCTATCAATATCTCTCTAACTATGATATTTATAAGACAACATACATTTTACTTTTTGTGTCTCTATACCTTGTTCAGTTTCCCCTTCACAGTGATTCCATTCTGACACAGCTTATCGTAAGAAATTTAGCATTTATGAACATACAAAGCAGCAATTCCCTTGAACATGTATCCATCAAGTGAATGTTATAATTTTAAATCTTATTTTAGTTTTCATGGTTTTCTTTAGTTTTCGACATTTCATATTAACTTGGTTTAAACATTCTGACAGAAATCACCAAACATTTAAAAGATACACATTTGGAAGTGAAGTGAATAAAATCTGGCCTAAATGGTAAGTCCCAAGACAAATTATCAGTAGACTGTATTTTGTTAATCCATTGACTTTGTATATGCTACCTTTTAGAAAACAATGAATGATAGAAAAGTGTGAAAATACAGTAACTTCAAGTGTTGTGTGTGCAATTTTGTCTATGATTTACAGAAAATTGGTTCAATCTAACCATAGCCAATAGGAAATACATACAGTATATATGCGATTATATTTTTAACATCTCCCTCTGACTTAGTGAACTGCAGGTGTGATAAGCTAATACTTTCACATCTGGATATATATATTTCAGTCAAATGCAAACAATTTCCTTCTAATAGAATGAAATAAATGCAATTTGTGTTACTGCCATTCCTACAAGCCTTTACTAGATCTGTTCAAGGTCATGTCACTATGTTTGCATATTTGTATGCATACTTAATATTTAAAACTTACATGTGCTTTTGTTGCAATTTTCAATTCCATATGCCAACACTGATGTTTTGACTTAATGTCCTAAGTCATTTTTCTCCATTAACTTTTTGATTTCATTGCACAGTTTTGAATAGTACTGTAATAATAAGTGTATTGCTGAACTGCAAAAGGTAGTGTAGAGATTAACAAGGAAACACACAGAATTGGAGTAGAAATACATGACAGTAGCCTCTGCATGCACTGATTCTAAAGGTGGTGTGCAGTAATGTGACTGCACAGAGGATAGCCACCGAAGAATTACAGCAGGGACAAATCAAGTGATGTGTGGGAATCCAGTCGTACTGCACACAGGTAATAACAGAGTGCAGCAATTGGAAAGAATTGGCACAATTCAGAATTGCAGGCAATAGACAATGAAGAAGCTGCTGCACATGAAACCCAATCCTCAGATTCTTCTGATAACCATCTATTGGGAAATGACACTCACACACAACCCAAGTGCTTTCGGGATATGAGTGCTTTCCAGTCTGCTGAAAACACTGAAAGAAAATACTAAGCTGTGACATGTGAGTTCCTATTCAAAATGAGAAAACCTATACTATATATTGGGAAAAGTCATGAAAATGATAAAATCTTCAGGTTTTTAAGTGCATATACATATAAATAAAATATAATCTTGCAACAAAGTGTGCATGAGCAAAGCTTAGCGATAGATTCAATAACTAGAGATGCTGATATTTTGAAATTCTGATTGTTTTTAATAATACAAGATCATAGTAGGTGCATAAATTAGTAGTTTATTAATTAATATATTGGAATATATGTTTTATTTTTCTATTCTTTTGCCTCCTATTTAGTACTATTTTCTCTTCCATATCATAAATCTACATAAAGAATGTACTATGTTAGTATATTCTCTGGCAACATTATTCAGAAATTTGGGAGATTTTGTTACGAAAAAATATTTTAGTAAATTTTTTTCTGTATAAGTTTTCCTCATATGGAAGTTGAATTTATGTGATATGTAAAACAATATGAATATTTACACATAAACATGTTATAAACTTTATAAATGCTTAACATTTTCAATGATTTTTATCAATATCTTATAATTATTATAATTTTGAATATCTTATAATTATCACAAACAAATATGTAGTTTATGTATACTTACACTGGTGTTTGAATATGACTCAATATATAAAAGTAATAAGTAATGAGTAATTTATTCTGCAAGAATTCAAAGAATGAGATAAAACAGTAATACATATTAAAATTAATAGATAAATTTACAATACATGAAGGTATTATTGAACGATAGAAGGGAATATACAAAAACCAGGTTTAAGCAATGTTCATATTTATACATGATACTGTTTAATTTACCCATTAACAATATCATTTGAAAAATACCTATCAATACATACTTACATATTAAAAATATATGTCCATTATCTGGTGAACCAAAGCTATCAAATGTTCATAGCACATAAAATAATGTGATATGACAAAATAACATACATATGTCAACTATTTAGTTATTATATTACCTGTACCAATACAGTTACTTTTTCCAGGTTAAATGGAAAAATGTATTGACCAATTTATATTGTGAAATGGTGTTAAAATAAAAATACTATGGCTGTAAGTGTTATATCTGAGCAAAGTTGTAAATGAAGTGTTACAAAAACTATGAATTACTAAAGTTTATAAAACAAAGGATCATAGAAGTTGAAGGACCTCAGGTCCTGGAGACTGTAAAAAACTTAAGACATGATATATTAACTAGTGACAGGAAGTATGACTATGTTGCTTGACCAAGTCTTACAAAATTAAGACAAGTGAAAGTGTGTTGACCTTTTAGTGTGAAAGTTTTACAATGAGATGGAAAACTATGGTGCATTTGTGGCATTTAAGCCTAAGATTCTGAGTGTTTGACTGAAGAGTCAACTACATCACCAGATACAGTATATATTATTATTATGGGATGAAAAAATCAGGTACACTTTTATGACCATAATTCAGGAAATCATCTTCATTTGGAAAAAATTGAGGTACGTTCAACGCTTTAGAGTTTTGAGACAATATTGAAATGTAGAAAGCTTATGTAATGAAATAAGTTATGATTAATTCTGGGGAGTAGGAGAACCAAGATAATAATACACAAGAAGATTTGGTGTCTGATATAGTCCATTTTCTTTTAGGCAACCATCTTCTCATTATAAGTTACATAGATGACTGGGTGAAGTCTCTAATTGCTTTAACACTAATACTACTCTTGGAAACTGTGTCTTTGTGATGTAATTAAGTTCCAAAGAGCCAAATACCCAATATCATCACAAGAGGATAGAGATTTCATTGTGTGAATTAGGGTGTCTGTGCAAATATGTGCAATATTAGAATTGCAATGGTTTAGTGAATCCTAACCTTGGGCTAGTTGATTTAAAAGTAAATAAAGGCATTCTATGTTACAATTTAAAAGTCCTTTAGAAGTTAGTTTAACAAAGAAATGACTGAGTTGATCTAACATTAAAATTACATATATTACATTGATCATGAAGATGATCAGATATAAGTAGATTACAAAGTACTAATAAAATTATGAGAAGTAAGGATATTTAGTGTTTTATTTAAAATGATAGTGTCTACTATGTGGACTACTCTTGAAAATTCAGAGAAGTAGTCTTTCTACCTTCCACAAGAATAATCTTCTTTAAAAGAAATGAAAACAGAGACTGAAAATGGATTCTGGTTAAAGCAGAGCACATATAGTGAAAGTTCAGAATCAGTAAACCATTGGCATAGAAAAATAGAAGAGGTTCTAAAGGTAGAAATGATGCTGTGAGGACTGTTTAGAGAATGACATCTTTAGAAAGGACTATTTCTTTGTCAAGAGGAGATTGGCAAATTCTGGGAACACACTTGGGAAGGTGTTGGCACAATGTGTTAACTGGCATACACTGTAAATGCCAGTGGAGTAAATGCAACGATCTTGGTGACATCAAATGATTCTTAAACTTGTGAGTGGTGAAGATGAGGGAAAAACCCACTTCAGGACTTTTCAAGAATGAAGAGGTGAACAGGCTATTATAAGATAATTGGGTCACTGTCACAACAGGTGCTTGCGAAGAATGACCAGAGCCTGGGTCATTGAGTGGAAATAGTGATGACATTTTAAAAGGAAGTTCAGTTAGATCACATGGTCAGTGAGTCTATCTGATAACCACACTGAGTTCTTGTCTTCCCTAGAGACAAGGTGGATGGGAGCTTTTGTCTCTGTGACAAAGGGCAAAATGTGAGGAAGGAGCAAGAATCTAAGGAAATCATAAAGCTACGATTTGGAAGCTTCATGAGGAGCAAGTTAGCTTCTTTGTCGTTCTAGGCACACATTAGTGATAGTGATAATGTATGTGGGAGCCTGCCTGCTGTGTGCTGATGGATGGACATAATGTCTTTAATGAATTGACCAACGATTGGATTATAGAATCTTCCAAAGGCTGTATTAGGAGATGGACTGGTTAAAGAGATAACAGATTTGAGACCTTCACAAGACATTGAGAATATTAGTGGCAATATAAATAAGTCTGGCACAATATTGAGATAGTAGAACTGGGTAAATTGGAGTTAGGAAACACTTTGATTCTGAATCTTACTGTTCTTATTTCTGTTGTAGTCATATCATCACCGCCTTAACCTCTGCAATGCGATTGAACAAAATTGAATAAGTAAAATACAATGTAATTCATAATAAAAGCAGCAAATGTAGTAATAATGAGCAGGAATAATAATCAACCTTTATCTTGATTTTCTAGTTTACTATAGGACTGGTTAGAAGATGAATGTTATAATACAAATACTAAAATAATATATAGATGTTGAAACATTGTCCAAGGATGGAGTAGTGTGACAAGGATTCTAGGCAATCATGAGAAAATTCTAAAAACCAAGAAAGAATTTGTGACCTTTGTTTCTTAAAAACACAGTGTATTTCTTGGAATGTGTTTTTATGCTCCTCTAATGTATAGCAGATAGGAAAGAATTTACATCAGATCATTCACTATACATGGCTGTTGCTATTTGTTTGTACGCCCAAATGGAAATGTGTGGTTTTGCTGTGTCCAGCTTCTTTGACACATATGCCTTATGTTTGGTCATTTTTCTCTGTTTCTCCTCTTAACCCTTGAAGTAGAGACAATCTCGTGCTGTGATAAAGTTGACTCTTTCATGAGACTTTATTTTACTTCATTTATCCACTTCATTCTCTCAGTTTCTGTTGTCTCTAGAGAAGCAAGCAAGCAAGCAGCAAGTACAATTTTGACTTGTATTGTAAGATAGAGTGAGATATTTGTAATGCATTAGAAAATAGTAAATGTTTATTTCAGGAAAGAAATATAATACTACAATGTGGGAATGAGTAGAAAGACTATTATTGTTGTATAAGCAGATACTTATTTGTACAATAAGGCATTGATGAGTTTCTCCCAAAGATTTTTTTTAAACATTTTGATATTTTAGGAAAACTCAGGATTGCTTGATAACGGAGAGAAAAAATTTGTTTTTAAGTCAGCACTGAGAATTACACAACACAGCAAATAAAAGGAATAAAACAGCTTGAAAAGAATACTACATTGTGTTGTAAAATAGTGTGTGTACTCACTCTTATCAGACACTTTGCTTTGTCTTTGAAATACCAGTGAGACAGTGAACATAGCCTTACTTCACCAACAATAATCATCATAGAAATAATATGTTTATTGTTTCATATATAGTAACCATTGTAGAAGCATGCCCTGAAATGTAGTTATGATTAGCATGCAACATTTAACATAGTGACATATTTTACAGTAAAGCATGGTCTGGTTACATTACATGATGGAATAAAGTTGATCGTGCTTCTGGAGAAATTAAGAGGATTTTTACTAAACATGAAAATTCCTGATGTTCATTTCTTGAATCTCCACACAATAGTATATCATTTGTCCAAGAAGCTAGATATCCCCTTCAGTTTCCCACTTAAGAATAAACATACGATCTTGCGCTCAAAATTCAAATATATGGTTCTAGTTCCTGTCATAAAACCCACCAAAGAACATAGTCCTGAAACTATTAATCATATCACATGAAATTCCTCTGTCTAACCCAAATCACTTTAGAAACAGTTCCATCTGAACAGACATTTGATTGGTATCAGTTAATAACTAGGGATGAGTCTAAAGGGACTTTTCCCTTGCTAGTTAAAAGAAACAGAAATGTGGCAAACAGAAACAAACAAACAAACACAAACTAAAAAGAATTCTGGCATCACATGAACCAAATGGGTCCTAAAATGCACTCTATCCTACCATATATTTCACACAAATAACATATTAAATAATGGCAGCCCATAATATTCCAGAAAGGTCAGTATATAAATCTTTAGTTTATATCTATGATACAAAAATTTATTTGACCAATATGAGATTTGAGTAATTAAAGGATATATTAAACCAGTTTTAGGTGTTGTGATAACTGTGGAGGACATGTTGACATAATAATTCAAATACGAGATAAGACCTGACATAGAACACAGATTTCGATGAGACCTCTGTGCAGCTTCCAATTTGGAAGGCCAAAATGACTTTCTTCCTCGTCATAGGCTTGTTTTATATTCTCATTCTAAAAATCAATTAGTCTTGGAGTAGAGTAATTAAGTGAACTAATTACACGTTGATTCAAATTAGGACTGTATTTCCTTGAAAACTTTTTTGCACTATACTGTGGCTAACAACTATATTTCAGTATGTTTTCTGCAGATTTTTCATTGTTTTCTAGAAAATACACTTGTGAAGGAAAAGTAATGTGTCATATTTTATTTATTTGTCATTCTCATTTTCCCAAGATTAGAGGGTCTCTGTTAGTTTCAATTCACACAGAAATAAGGTTTACTGCATATATCAGCTGTCAACTTTAGCACACAGTTTAATCTTATTCAGTTTTGTACATATTTCTCTTCAACATGATTTGAATTTCCTTCTGATGCATCTCTGAATAACTTTGTTCATGCCTAGCTTAAATTAAGGTGCATATTTTATCTAATATTTCTGCATTAGTTTATGATTTCCTTAAATCCTTATCTGACTTGATAATGTAGTTGTGTTTCTCAAAAATTCTAAAATGTGTAATGCTGTAGAGTCAAATGAAATCACATCAAGATGAAGAATAAGGCTAGAGTAAATATGTATTATTATATATGACTAAAGAGATTACAGAAGTTTATTATATTTTGTAATTTCATTATATTCAGTTACATATGGATGTATTTGTCACGAACAATAAATACAGTTTTTTTCTTTCTTACAGAAGATAAAATGCTTCCAGATGAAAACTGATGACAAAGTGAATTGATAGAGTCTGGCACACATCGCTTAATACACCCTAAGTCAAATTTGATGCAGACCATTATTCTTTGCTTTAAAAGTGCTGCAGAATATCCTAAAAGGTAAGATGTTTCCTCAATTCATTGTTGTGTATACTGTAGTTACATGTTTTTTTGATGTATAATTCCATGCTTGCAAAGTACTCAAAATCCACTGTGAGGGAACCACTATCTTGTCATTTGCAGTCCTTCTTTGCAGTCTTTTACACGTGTCTGTTATCTGTGAGCAATTCTTTGGTTTAGTCCCTCTTTTATCAGCTAGAATAAGAAAAGTTCACTAGGCCTTGCTCCCTGAAACACCTATAATATATTCTGTCCATCTCTCTCTCTCTCTTTTTCTTTTTTTTTTTTTTTTTTTTACTTTGTATTTTACTGTACCTGATTCATGATAGCATAAGACACTGTGGATATTTGTGCAAATGACTGATTGATCACATGGATATGATGACTACAAAAATCACTGAAAGTATTTTTTACAGAGTAGTATAGTAGTTGCTCATAGCTTCCAAGACCCCTGCCACAGAATCTCAATCATTTAATACAATATAAACTCCTCACATTATTCCATTTTTTAAAAAAAGTGATAAAATAAGTGGATGTCCATCAGCCTATATATCACATAATGTATATCTAAAGCAAATATTTGTTGCTTTTTTAATGCTTTATGCCCAAGTTTGTCCGAGTTTATGTTATCACAGCCTTAGAGTTCTTGTGTTGTCTCCCTTCCATCTGACTCAGAAACAAATTCATAGACAAAGTCTTGCTTCCTTTTCATTGTTCCTAAAAAATAAATATTTCTAACATACTCACTTTGATATCTATTTTTATCTCTGTAAATCATTCTTTATGAACATATTCTTGTCTCCATGTCAAAACAATATCATACAACAACCAAAACATATAAACATTGAAAAATATTGACTGAGGAAATATGGAGAAAATACATTTTTTTTTTTTTTTGGTTTTTCGAGACAAGGTTTCTCTGTGTATCCCTGGCTGTCCTGGAACTCACTTTGTATTCCAGGCTGGCCTCGAACTCAGAAATCCGCCTGCCTCTGCCTCCGGAGTGCTGGGATTAAAGGTGCGTGCCACCACGCCCAGCAACAATTTCTTTTTTTGTAATACTATTTCTTGTTATCTAGAAATCTGTTTTAAAAAAATGTACCAAATATAACTGGATATAATAGGTCAAAAATTTTAATAATTAGTAAACCTAATTCATACATGGATATAAATGTTAAATTGCAGGGCTACTTATATACAGGAGGCAGAATTATAAGAAGGATTGTAACCCTGTGCTTTGGACATCAATGGCTTTGAATAAGGATTAACATAATCATGTCAAATGTGTTTGAACATTCCTGACATTACTATTTGAATGACATTGCTTCATTTGAAGTTTAGATGACATCAGTCGCTTACAGAAGTCGTCATTTCATTTTATTTCCTGTTTGTCGAATTCATGCAGCAGAAGAAGTCAGAGTTTATATGTAGAAGAGATGGTTTGTCATATGTATGTAATGGGAAACTCAGTTCTAAGTGTAAATAAAGTACTAGCTTGAAGACAGATAATTTTTGATGGGTGGGGTTAGTACACATGTAGAAGATTGTCATTTATTTTCCTGGGTGACTCATCATTTGAATTCTTCATTACATATGTAGAAGAGATGGTTTGTCATATGTATGTAATGGGAAACTCAATTCTAAGTGTAAATAAAGTACTAGCTTGAAGACAGATAATTTTTGATGGGTGGGGTTAGTACACATGTAGAAGATTGTCATTTATTTTCCTGGGTGACTCATCATTTGAATTCTTCATTACATCAAAATATAATATACGGGCTGGTGAGATGGCTCAGTGGGTAAGAGCACCCGACTGCTCTTCTGAAGGTCCAGAGTTCAAATCCCAGCAACCACATGGTGGCTCACAACCATCCGCAACGAGACCTGGCGCCCTCTTCTGGAGTGTCTGAAGACAGCTACAGTGTACTTACATATAATAAATAAATCTTTAAAAAAAAAAATCTCATGATTTAAAAAAAAAAAATAATATACATCTTCTTCTCCAGAAGCCTATGTTACATCCTATTTTGCTTTACAATGATGTTCTTTAATTGGAACAATATTAATATAAGCAATATCCTATGTTTAAAAATTATCTCTCAGGGGCTGGTGAGATGGCTCAGTGGGTAAGAGCACCCGACTGCTCTTCCAAAGGTCCAGAGTTCAAATCCCAGCAACCACATGGTGGCTTACAACCATCCGCAACGAGATCTGGCGCCCTCTTCTGGAGTGTCTGAAGACAGCTACAGTGTACTTACATATAATAAATAAATAAATCTTTAAAAAAAATAAATAAAAATAAAAATTATCTCTCATACATCAAAAGCTTTAGTTTCCAAAGCATCATAACTACTTATGAGTAAGAGTTGGGTTCCAAATGCATCCCATGATTCATTGGTAAGGACTAAATCAATTATCATTCCTAATAGACATATTCTTACTGGACTATTCTTATAATGAGATAATGCTGGCTTTATCTAAATAATTTGTAATATTATCAACCTATTTGAATATTTAATTAACATGTTCATTCAATCTAGATAATTCAAGTATGAATGGTTTTCTTCCTCTCTCTCTCTCTCTTTCTTTCTTTCTTTCTTTCTTTCTTTCTTTCTTTCTTTCCTTTTCCTTCTTTTCCTTTTCCTTTTCCTTTTCCTTTTCCTTTTCCTTTTCCTTTTCCTTTTCCTTTTCCTTTCTTTCTTTCTTTCTTTCTTTCTTTCTTTCTTTCTTTCTTTCTTTCTTTCTTTCTCTCTCTGTCTTTCTTTCTTTCTTTCTTTCTTTCTTTCTTTCTTTCTTTCTTTCTTTCTCTCTTTTATTTCTGAGCCAACTCTTGTTTCCTTCTACAGTGGCTGAACAATTTAGTGGGGCATGTTGCCTCTGTCAATCACACTGACTGATGTCTATGATAGGGTTTGTCATATGCCTATCAAGTCATGTCTGCTAAAAGTGGACATTGAATTCTTTCCCACATAACCTTTACAGTTACATAACAGAAATAAATTCCTTTCCTCAAAGTTACATATGGTATCTAAACTTTAAATTGTATGAATGTCACATAAATAATATAAGAAAAATTAAAACAAATATGACCTGGTAAAATTAATTATTATGATGAAAGTTTTCTATTAGTTTCTAGTAAATACATTTAATAGGAATACTTATTTTTATTCAGAGGAAAAGTGAGAAAGAGAATCAGATATCTGCAAAGGATTACTATATGAAATTATTAATTTTTTCTTAGAATGCCACTATCACAATGCAGAGTGAAAGAATTGCACTAATATGTAATACATATATCATCATGAATGTGGTTTATTCAATGTAATCTATAAAATGTCATTTATCAAAAGTCAGTATGTTAAATGTATTATTCTTATAATATATATATATATATATATATATATATACATACATATGTGTTATATATACTTTACTACATATAAATTACATGAATGCATCTCTAGATTCACACATGCTATAATGGGTGGTTTTGAGTTTTCATTATTGTTTTTGTATTTGTTTTCTTACCTCAAACTAGGGTACCTTGCAAAGAGGCACTTCAATTAAGAAAATACCACCTTCATAAGATTGTCTGCAGGCAAATCTGTGAAGCATTTTCCTGATTAGTTATTGATGCAGAGGCGTAGCACACTGTGGATAGTATCATCCCTGTGTAGATACAAGCCAGTAAGACAGGACTTCTGATTCCATTTCTGGCTCCAGGCTCTAGCCTTGAGTTCCTGTCCTGACATACTTCTATGAAAGAATATAATTTGAGACTTGAAAGATGAAATACATCCTTTCCATCTAAATTGTTTAGTCATGGTGTTTTATACCAGCATTAGAAAGCAAAGCATTTGAACATGTAATGTAAATACATTTAAATAGATGACATAATTTTTAATGTTAACTTTTGATCTCACTATATCTGGAATGCAAGGAAAGCAATACATTTTTCACTGTGAATTAAATGTTTCCTTTGGCTATGAGGTCTTACAACAGCATAGAAACCATAGCTAAGACAGAAATGGGTACAAGGGTCATAGGTTTTCTTAGTTTGGGTTTTACCACTGTGTTTGAATTTTAGCCCACCCCCCTCTCTCTCCATTCCCTCCAGTGTGTGTGTGTGTGTGTGTGTCTGTGTGTGTGTGTGTTTGACTTGATATTTGTAGAAATAGATATAAGACATAAGAGTAAATTCTTTTACCCCAGGTTAAAAATACTGTTGTTCGTGAATTTTGCTGTGAAACTTTGCACAGGTCAATATTAATATTTTTGTTTTTCTTCACAGGTTATGAGTGGTGTATTACCAGGAGCATGAAACAAACAGAGACAGTGAATGTGGCTGTTCACTTCATACTTTAAGAATGTAGTTGTCCTAATATATCTCCATTAAAATAAATACTTATTTTTATTTATGTACATAAATATATGTGTGTGTGGATGTTCCTGGCCCACAAGTTCATAAGGAGGCTTAAGATACTCTGGAAATTTACTTAGAAGTGGTTATGAGCCTCTAGCCATGGGTGACGGGAGCTACTTTCTTATCCTATGGAAGAATGGCACTTGTTCTTGATCATTATACCATCTCTCCAACCTTAAAACTCAAATTTTAATAGAATAAATTAAGTTACATTTAATCTAAGTAAGTACAATGTAACAAAGTTCCCTGGATGGATGTTTTCTCTTCTATGCCAAACACTCACATGATAAATTTCAACGGGTGCAGATTTTCTTCAAGTTGCAGAGGCTCACTCTGATTTTAATTGTGCTTCTTAAAGGATAGGAAGGTCACAGGTGGGTATTGTGGGGCAGCACAGACTTTGTCCAGTAATGCCCTTCTTTACAGGAAAACAAACTTTGTCATAATTTCTTCAGTACTGTGCCTGAAACTGGAACATAGAGGAACGTCCCAAATGTTTTCATTTCAAAAGGTTGACTCCGGGGTCTTGAGAAACATGTTTCGAGCTGTGAAACAAATGAGAGGCATTGAATTGATCTGCACATATTTCAAAGGGCAGAAGGAGAATTCACAATGAAACTGTTTCGAAACATGTTTAATGGAAGCAAATGAAGACTGACAGGAATGGAAGAACCCGCTTCAAGTGGAGGTCTGCTGAGTGGAGCAGGGGAGTGACCACTCATCACAGAGGCCACCGAGCTTATGAAATGTGCCCTTGTGACTAGATTATCGAATACTTAACTCAATGTAATTTAATTAGTTAACGTAAATTAAGATGTAAGCAGCTATGTACAGCTAGCAGCTAGAGTACTGAAGAGAATAAAAGACACTGTTTTATAATCAATGTTTATTATTGTAAACAAAGGTAACAGTTTAGTTAAAAGACAAACAAGTGGAGTTGAAACATTTAAATTTTTGTCTAAGGTACCACACACATGTGGTCATTTTGTTTCTTGCTCTTTTCTAGACCCAGACTGCACACTCTCTGAGGTAAGTTTTCCATTTTGTGGGTTTAAATGCCATTTTTTTGAATTAATTTTTTTATTAGGTATTTTCCTCATTTACATTTCCAATGCTATCCAAAAAGTCCCCAATACACCCCCCCCCCACTCCCCTACCCACCAACTCCCACATTTTGGCCCTGGCATTCCCCTGTACTGGGGCATATAAAGTTTGCAAGTCCAATGGGCCTCTCTTTCCAGTGAATGGTTATCTTACCAAAAGCAATCTACAGATTCAATGCAATCCCCATCAAAATTCCAACTCAATTCTTCAACGAATTAGAAAGGGCAATCTGCAAATTCATCTGGAACAACAAAAAACCTAGGATAGCAAAAACTCTTCTCAGGGAAAAAAGAACCTCTTGTGGAATCACCATGCCTGACCTAAAGCTGTACTACAGAGCAATTGTGATAAAAACTGCATGGTACTGGTATAACGACAGACAAGTAGACCAATGGAACAGAATTGAAGACCCTGAGATGAACCCACACACCTATGGTCACTTGATCTTTGACAAGGGAGCAAAAACCATCCAGTGGAAAAAAGACAGCATTTTCAACAAATGGTGCTGGCACAACTGGCGGTTATCATGTAGAAGAATGCGAATTGATCCATTCCTATCTCCTTGTACTAAATGCCCATTTTTAAGGTATAAGACCAACACAGATTGGGCAGGTGCCTCTGTGGGTAAAGTGCTTCCTTCTGAAGCTTGAGACCCTGAATTCAGATCCTCAGAAGCTACATTCGCCCGGCCATAACCACAAGAATCTGCAATCTAAGATCCTCCACGGGACTGGAATGTGAAGATAGGAGAGTCCCAGAAACCTATCTGGCCACCTACCTTGGCACATTCATTGTCAAAACCCAGAGCCTTTGAGAAGGACACCCACAAAGGTTGTCATCTGACTTCCATGCCCAGTCTGTGTCACCACAAGCCTATTCATCCAGTCAAACACAGCACATGCCAAAATATCATGGGGTTCCTTGAGAGAGAAAACTAAACTTTGATATTTTGCATTTTGACTTTATCACAGTGCTTACTGTGTGGATTAACATTTCTGGGCCTGCCTGCCTTACTATTGCTCTAAACATCTGCCTATGTCACTTAACTTTCTGCTTTACCTCAATAAGCACAAATGCTCACATTTATACCTGTCTTTCTTCTGCCTAACCTTTTTTATTTTTTGCAAAGAACAGAATTTTTTATCATAAAATTAACTTCACCAATATTTATTTGTTTTTAAGTCTTATTTATTTATTTATTTTATTTTGGAGGACATTAACTGCATTACCCAGATTAGTCATCACTTCCTGTCCAATGATAAATACCTTCTTTATACTACCCTCTCTACCACAGCTTAAGTTCCAAATACAATACCTTAAGTTGGAGGCAAGGACAGCAGCAGCAACAGCTTCCAAAGCATTCTCCCCTCCACTAACACTCCCCCTCCTCCTCCCCCTCCCTCTCTCCAACACCATCCCTCTGAGGACTGAAATCGCATACTTGCTGTTTTCCATACTGCTGTGTCATAGTTGCTAAGCAGGTTCTCTAACACCAAGACCTGTCTCCATTCCTTTATTTTTAACTCATAGCATATAATTTACTCATTTATTATATTATTAGTTTAGTAAGTCAAAAAAAAAAAAGAAAAAGAAAATAATTTATGCAAAAATATTCCTTAAAAGACAGAGAAACAATTGAATAAAAGTACCATGCGCTTTTCCTGGGCTTTAGCATCACAGTCACATTACTGTGTCAATTTGAAGGTGTTTGTAATTTCTATGTGCCCATTTTTCATTTCTAAATTATAAAACCACTAGGATTCTTTATGAATAGTGAGTAAGCTGAGCCTGCTGGCGCACGCCTTTAATCCCAGCACTTGGGAGGCAGAGGCAGGTGAATTTCTGAGTTTGAGGCCAGCCTGGTCTACAGAGTGAGTTCCAGGACAGCCAGGGCTACACAGAGAAACCCTGTCTCAAAAAAAAAAAAAACCCAAAACAAACAAACAAACAAAAAAACAAAAACAAATAGTGAGTAAAACACAAGACAAATTCTTTTCTTCAGTGTGTGGTGACAAATATACTCTCAATACCATTAAACATTACTAATAGACTTGCATTTTGTGTGTACAAGTGCAACAAATACTGACAGTTCTTTAAAAATATAGTTCTCACTATCTTCCTTCTCAAACAGTTGCATCTCAGACCTACTGATAAGTCTTTGTAGTATCTCATAAATCTATGAGAATTTAGTCTCGTGCATATTCTGAGTTGCATATTTAACACAATACAGTGTTTTTCCATTAAAGATTCACTGTCTTAACAGAAGTTTGTTGCCATCCCTTTGCCTCAAAACCAATGGTACCCTTTGATGATGGAATCTCTTCATCGTCAGCAACAAATTTGACCACATCTCTTTAAAATCTGATACATAATTTCTGCTATTCCCACAATTCATGTGGTATTCCTAATATTAGTGGATAAAATTAAAGCACCTGAAAAAATGTTCAACATCCTTAATCATCAGGGAAATGCAAATCAAAACAACCCTGAGATTCCACCTCACACCAGTCAGAATGGCTAAGATCAAAAATTCAGGTGACAGCAGATGCTGGCGAGGATGTGGAGAAAGAGGAACACTCCTCCATTGTTGGTGGGATTAAAAGCTTGTACAACCACTCTGGAAATCAGTCTGGCGGTTCCTCAGAAAATTGGACATAGTACTACCGGAGGATCCAGCAATACCTCTCCTGGGCATATATCCAGAAGATGGCCCAACCGGTAAAAAGGACACATGCTCCACTATGTTCATAGCAGCCCTATTTATAATAGCCAGAAGCTGGAAAGAACCCAGATGTCCCTCAACAGAGGAATGGATACAGAAATTATGGTACATTTACACAATGGAATACTACTCAGCTATTAAAAAGAATAAATTTATGAAATTCCTAGCCAAATGGATGGACCTGGAGGGCATCATCTTGAGTGAAGTAACACAATCACAAAAGAACTCACACAATATGTATTCACTGATAAGTGGATATTAGCCCAAAACTTAGGATACCCAAGATATAAGATACAATGTGCTAAACGCATGAAACTCAAGAAGAATGAAGACCAAAGTGTGGACACTGTGCACCTTCTTAGAATTGGGAACAAAACACCCAGGGAAGGAGTTACAGAGACAAAGTTCGTAGCTGTGATGAAAGGATGGACCATTTAGAGACTGCCGTATCCAGGGATGCATCCCATAATCAGCTTCTAAACGCTGACACCATTGCATACACTAGCAAGATTTTGCTGAAAGGACCCAAATATAGCTGTCTGTTGTGAGAAGATGCCGGGGCCTAGCAAACACAGGAGTGGATGTTCACAGTCAGCTATTGGATGTATCACAGGGCTCCCAATGGAGAAGCTAGAGAAAGTACCCAAGGAGCTAAAGGGATCTGCAACCCTATTGTTGGAACAACATGATGTACTAACCAGAACCCCGGAGCTCTTGTCTCTAGCTGCATATGTATCGAAAGATGGCCTAGTCGGCCATCAATGGAAAGAGAGGCCCATTGGACTTGCAAACTTTATATGCCCCAATATAGGGGAATGCCAGGGCCAAAAGAATGGGAATGGGTGGGTAGGGAAGTGGGGGGCGCTATGGGGGACTTTTGGGATAGCATTGGAAATGTAATTGAGGAAAATATGTAATAAAAATATTAAAAATTAAAAAAAATAATCTCCCAGGCTAGTGTAGTGTGAATGATTGAAGGAGGATAACCTTTCTCAGTGAGATGTGTACAAACTTAAGAACGTTATTCTGTCTCCCCATTCTCATGTAATTTCCCAAACTATGGTTTGATTCAGGCTTTTACATTTTTGTAAAGGGTCAAAACTTGGTTTGTTCTTTGAAGCTTCACAATTAATCACCAATTGCTCCGCAACTATTCAATAGGACTTGTTTATTAAAAGTCACAGCATGGAAATATCGGGTGAACTTTCAGGCTTTCAATGTCATTATATTCTAGTTTGTTCTAATTTCACTTTGTTCTACTCCCCTTTTTCTCTTCCCATGAATAAACTGTAATATAAGGACAGAGCTCTACGCTTTACTTGGTCACATTGGTTATATCGTTTATATCGTTTAAACAGCTTTCTTTACTTTTCTAAATTAAAAAGAATAATTTTACTTTCATGATGATATTACTAAACAAACATTATGGTTGTGAAAGAGTCTCTTTCAATTGATTTTTCAAAAGTATATATATATATATATATATATATATATAATCTGAACATTCAAACCCTTATATGATTATTTTGAAGTGTGTGTTATATCCATGACAAAATGTGAAATCCAAATATGTTATAAAAACATAATATTATAATACATTTTCTTCCAAGATGATAACTATTATTAATAAATACATTACCACAAGAATGAAATATGATCTAACTGGCATTATCACTAAAGCACGTAACTTTTTATTTCATGACTTAGGTGGAATGTAATATACTGAAGGGAATTTGTATTACATTACGGAAAAACAAGTTGTATTTGATTTTTCAAAAATTTAAGGCATATTTTGCTAACATTTTTTACTAAAGAGTTAGTCTAGGGAAGGTCTAGTTTTTTTAGGTCATGTATCGCCATCTGGTGGACATATCACGTTTTAGTGAAATCTGGAAGCTATGTGTAGTGTGTTAACAATCTTTTAGTTATAAAACAGTGGTGTCATTTAAGTTAATGAACTGAGATAGAATGTCAAATAAAAACAAGAAAGTTTTAAAATTAAACAACTATGTTTCTACTCACATTACAATATCTCTAACTGTTAATATTAATGCCACAAACTCAACAAATAACTAATTAAAGATTTTATGATTACCTCCAACATTTAACCTAATCATAACCGTGATTTACATTTATTAATGCTAGAAAATGGAGAAGAAATTGTTTTGCAAGCATTTTTAGTGGGAATAATTCTCAAACATTTTAGAACTGGTCATACTGTTTCCAATACGATAAGCTGTTGCTAACAACTGTTTAACAGAAGTTAACTTTACATGGTGAGTAAAGTTGACTTATTAGAGTGTTGATCATGCTCTTGATGTAAATGCTGGCACCAATTAATTCCAAAGGTCTTTTCAACTATTGATGATATTATTTTATTAGATATTATTTATTTCCAAAAATTAATATTTAATCTCACTATAATAGAATGTTTGACTGGATACGCTAGGCATGACAGGCATGATTTATGGCTTTAAAATATAACTAAATTACACAAATCCCTAGAGGAACCTTAAAAGAAATTGTAAACAATTCTTATGAAATAAAACTTACCATCTAAGAAAGTAAAGTGAACCAAATTCACAAGTGGTTCTAGAAGCTGCTTTGCACCATGGAGCTGAAGATGGTTCATCGATGTCCAGTAACATTGGATGACCATCAAATATTATTTAGAGTTTTATTCAATCACAAAGAGAATTAGAATCAATCAGTAGAGGAGGATTAATGGAACGTGATATATTATAATAGACCAAATAAAAAGGACCAATAAGAAAATTTGTATGTAGTTTCTCTCCTATGGGATACACAATTTCTTAAAGAAAGGAAATGGTGCTGGGCAGTGGTGGCGCACGCCTTTAATCCCACCACTTGAGAGGCAGAGGCAGGCGGATTTCTGAGTTTGAGGCCAGCCTGGTCTACAGTTCCAGGGTGGTCAGAGATGTAAAGAGAAGCCCTGTCTCAAAACAAACAAACAAACAAACAAGACAGGAAATAGAAAACAGACACTTGGGTAGGAGGAGGGTGACTATTGGGCAGAGAGACAGAAAGTAATAGAGGCAAATATCAACAAATATATATATATGTTAAAATTAATAATCATATCTAGCATATTTTACAAATAATATCCACTAATAAGCAAAACTGTATTGTAACACATATTGGGAGTATCAGTGATATCAAAATTGAAACAACTTTCTCCAAAAACACATAACATAGACTTTTTCTAATTGCCTGACCCTTGTGCTTATTTCAAGTTATATACTCAAGTCTAGAGATTTAGAAAAGTTTTTCAAAAATAGAAGAAAATGTGCATCATTTGTCTTTCTAGGTCTGGGCTATGCCATTTAGTATAAAATTTTCAAGTTCCTTCTATTTCCCTGCAAACATAATAATTTCCTTTATCTTTTCAGCCAAACAGAAGTTCATTATATGCTTATATCCATACATTTTCCATCCCTTCGTCAATAGAAAAAATATCTGATGTCATTCCAATACTGATTATGAGAATTGACTTTTTATACAACTCATGATCATGTGTGCAGATTTGGCACTGCCCACAGAGGCAGAACCCTTCCACACCCACCATCAGTTAAGAAAGTGGACTCACACAATAGCCTACAGATAATCAAATGGAGGAATGTTTTTCAGTTGAGTTTTCCTCTTCCATGATGACATCAACTTGTTTCAAGCGGGCAAATATTAAAGAGTATATTGAACTATTAATCTCAAGCAACTCTGGGAATATTTTCATTGTATAACATTCATGTGAACGCCATATGAGTCCTCTGTTCCTTTCTTCACTACACAGTTTCAATAATGAATTTTCTCTAGCCT
This sequence comes from Mus caroli, assembly GCF_978045245.1. NCBI lineage: Eukaryota > Metazoa > Chordata > Mammalia > Rodentia > Muridae > Mus > Mus caroli. The sequence goes on from NW_028227271.1 coordinate 89,156,230, forward strand.
CCCGTTTTCATACCTACTTTGTATAGAAACACAAATAATACAGTGCTAACCACTTCATTGCATTAAAAGTCTGTTCTACAGGAAGGAACTTGTGCCTGGGTTTGTAAACATGATTTAGAAAAGAAGAAAAACATAGCTGGAGAGCTCACATATCCTATTGAAATCAGACATTAACTACTGTTGTTTTGGTAGTTGGACATGGCATCAAACTGCCTACTGGTTATCCCTTTCTTATATCCTTTAAAAGTATTTCTCCTATCAGCCTAAATAAGTAAATCTTTTTGTTGTGAGTAGCCATGAATGTGAAGACTCATGGATGCTTAAGGTGGTACAAATGGATAAGCTATTTATTGTTGAGTCGTTTGTTCTAACAGGACATTTTTTTCCCCCTGCTTCTTCTAAGGGCTTGGAGAATATAGTAGAAAAGGAGTAAAAAGATTCGAGATTGAAGATAGGGAGATGGTTACAGGATGTTGTCTTGTGAGTTTGGCATATCCATTACAATCATAAACATACAGCTGCTGTCATGGATGGAGTAGCAGCTCCTGAGACCCCATTTGTTCCCAGGCAGCTGCTGGTTATTTTTTGGTGTTTAGGAGTGTGAGAGGCATTTTCTTTTGTATCAAACTGTGGGAGATCCAGTGAATTTCTAGTGGATAGCTTCACATTCATGCCATACCAATAGTCTTTATTTAATTCAGTGGCAAACCAAACAAAACCAAACTAAAAGACTTGACCTTGTAAAAGGGACTTCTGTGAATATAGTGGGGGAGAAATAAGAGATGATCTGGATAAGAGGAAATAAAATTCATCATATATGTGTTCAGAGTTGTCAAGAAATAAATATGACTAGTGAATATAGACTCATGATTGAATTATTATTTTATCATAGAACCTCTATCAATACACAGAATTAACCAAAAAGATACTATAGTAAATATTTACGCATAAATGTCAGTATGGCATTGGGAATATTATATTAATATTCTAGTCATTTGAATTCATGACACATAATCCCACTAAACTTGGTAAGTAGGACCATAGCTATTGCCTGTCGTACTATTCACTGTTGCTGCTTTTTTCTCTGTTGGAGCACCTAGCCAACCTTCATAAAGGTCTATGTGACATATAAAATATTCATTCACTCTACTCTATTCCTAATCATGGCCATCTCCTTCATTAAGACAATAACAGACATTTCTTTTTTTAACTGTATTATTTTCCTAGATAACCATTTCATACATAATTTACTACAAATCAATTCATTTTCTTTTTTTTTCTTTTTCTTTTTAAATATTTTTATTAGGTATTTTCCCTATTTACATTTCCAATGCTATCCCAAAAGTACCCCATCAATTCATTTTGTATACAGGCTCAAACATATTAAAAAAATCTCAAGCCGGGGGATCCATCCCATAGTCATTTCTAAACCTAAAACACTGCAGGCAATTTCCTGTGCTTTAAGCCTTGTGTCTAAAATCATTACCCTGGACTGGGAGGCACTGTCTCATGTCTACTTTTGAGCTTTTTCTCTTTTGTTTTCAGGGTTCTGGTGAAAGCTGCTGTCGCTCTGGTGTGTTTTCACTCTCTCAAGTATACCAGGTTCTTTTTACTGTCCTCCAGTCTTTGTGCATGCTTTTCCTTTGCCAACCAACACATTTAAAGGGGGCCAGTTTCAACATGACTTTGTTTATTTTAAGCCAACATATGCTGACTAGGTTCGGAGTCTAATTCTTTAGATAAAAGATTGAGATTGTACTTTAATTTCCCTAACTGGCTTCATATTTGTTGCTGTCTTTGATTAAACAACAAAAAGCACAAAAAGTGGAGGGTATTTTTTTAAATAGTTTCAAACACAAAACTCAGTACATAGCAGCGATTTAGACTCAGTCCTCTACATCACCGAGCTAAGAATTCACAAATCATTTTTAAATTTTGATTAGTTGTAGAAATGTCATCAGGAGTATTTGAAACATAGTCATCCCTCCCACAACTATTAATTTTTTTAGAAGTCATTTTTGAGAGTATACTAAAAGTTTGAATGTTATAAATACCTAGCATTTATACTAAATATTGAGTTCATAATTTCTATTTTTAAAATAGAAGATGCTATTAATCATGTAGTCATTAAAAGTCACACAAATTAAATCATTCTATCTTTGAAATCATTCATATTCTTTTTAGTTTCTCGGGATTGCTTCTCCAATTCTGCTACTTTCTCTGTATCTCTATGGGCTACAGCAACCATTTCCTTTTAATATCACCAAAGCATTGCATTGTTATCATTCATAGTATAAAATATACAACATATTTGGAAGTTGATTTAAGAATTTTATAATAATATTAAGAGAAGAGGAGCATATAGCATCTTGCCGGCCCAATCACAGGCGATGGTCCCCACCTTACTACATGCGGAGACCCTATGTGCATAGACCACTGTATTCCAAACCCCCTGAGCAAGGAGAAGTGATGAAGGGTGCTGACAACCAGAGTGCAGGAGAGCAAGGTAGACCAGTGAGACAGAATATGTATCCGGGTTAGAGACCACGATTCTGAACGGGTCCTCCTCACCAAAGACAGCCTAGAGAGGATGACAGTGAAGGGGACAAAGAGAATCAAGGAGATGAGACCCAAGGTCAGCAGCCACCTCAACGTCCGTATCGCCTCAACTTCAATTACCGACACAGACGCCCAGAGAACCACAAACCACAAGATGGCAAAGAGACAAAAGCAGCCAATCCACCAGCTGAGAATTCGTCCGCTCCCGAGGCTGAGCAGGGCGGGGCTGAGTAAATGCCGGCTTACCATCTCTACCATCATCCGGTTTGGTCATCCAATAAGAAGAAATGAGTATGAAATTTCAGCAATAAGAAATGAATAAAGACAATGCCGGGGCCTAGCAAACACAGAAGTGGATGCTCACAGTCAGCTATTGGATGCTCACAGTCAGTCACAGGGCCCCCAATGGAGGAGCTAGAGAAAATACCCAAGGAGCTAAAGGGAACTGCAACCCCCATAGGTGGATCATTATTATGAACTAACCAGTTCCCCAGAGCTCTTGACTCTAGCTGCATTTGTATCAAAAGATGGCCTAGTCGGCCATCACTGGAAAGAGAGGCCCATTGGACTTGCCAACTTTATATGCCCCAGTATAGGGGAATGCCAGGGCCAAGGGGTGGGGGTGGGTGGGTGGGGGACTTGGGGGGGGGAGTGTATTGGGGACTTTTTGGATAGCATTGGAAATGTAATTGAGGAAATTACCTAATTAAAAAAAGTAATAAAGTAAAATAACAACAACAAAAAAGAAATGAATAAAGATTGGAGCTGAAAACCTTTAGAGTTTGCTTTTTGCCCGCCGACCAGACAACATTAGAATTATTTGCATTATCTATGCAGCATAGGGTTTTTATTATTATCACCTAAAGATGTCTCTATCTGGTAATGCTAAACAAGTTTTTTAAGGAAAAAAAAGGTCTGATTTTTCTCAATACACCTTTAACAGCTTTTAAATTGTTTCATATCTGATCAAGTTGAGATTTTTAAGAACTTCATTTTTAATTTGTAATAAAGTTTACAACTTGATTTTTTCAGAATTCAACAAACTGCAAGCACCTGTTAATAAAGGTCTTAAATAATTAAAAAGAAAGAAAGAAAGAAAGAAAGAAAGAAAGAAAGAAAGAAAGAAAGAAAGAAAGAAAAGGAAAAGGAAAAGGAAAAGGAAAAGGAAAAGGAAAAGGAAAAGGAAAAGGAAAAGGAAAAGGAAAGAAAAGAAAAGAAAAGAAAAGAAAAGAAAAGAAAAGAAAAAAGAGCTAGGCTATGACCCAATAACTAAGAGAGGCCCATTGGACTTGCAAACTTTATATGTACTTCCCAGTACAGGGGAACGCCAGGGCCAAAAAAGTGGGTGGGTAGGGGAGTGGGGGGGAGGGTATGGGGGACTTTTGGGATAGCATTGGAAATGTAAATGAGGAAAATACCTAATAAAATATTAAAAAAAAATCTAATGTGGCTGATTCTGCTCTGTGTTTCATGACATCAACTTTAAAATGTAATTATAAAAATCATTTTAATACACATTAATGCTGACTTAAATATTACATTCATTTACAAATGAAATTGTGTACTGAACATCACAAAGTCCTCTAGCTGAAGATTTTTACTGAAAGAGTCCAGACATGAATAAAATAGTATATCATGTTAACTTAATTAATTAATGTTAAAGGTTTGTGTGTCTGTGTGTGTGTGTGTGTGTGTCTCACTTGGACAAGAATGAAGATTCTCATAGATGCCAGAAGAAGTCAGCAGATCACCTTGCAGCTGAAGCTACTAATGGTTGTGAGCCGTCTAATGAACTCAAACCTTCACCAAGAGCAGCTTTATCTCTTAACTGTTGAGCTTCCCAACCAAACCTTGTAAATGTTGTTTTTATTTCCTCAGATGAAATGAGATGAAAGCCATATATAAACTGCAAATAAGTGGCCTGGGCTGACCCCAAAGCATTCCTTTCTCTGTTCTTAGGATCTCTAGGTCTAAGCCTGAATGCTTCTAGTCTGAATGCTTCTAGCACAATTTAATCTTCCAAGCTGATGTTTCTCCTGACTTATCACTGGATTTCTCTGCCTGAGCTCATATAACACATGCACACCCTTTCTCTCACTCACTGTTCTTATGTAGGCTTTCTTTCATGTACTGTTCTCATGTGAGCTGGGAGTATCCTATCTCTGATCAGTCTGTCATATCTTTCCCTGATTTGTCATTTTATCTGCCCCTCAATCAGACATCACTTTCAAATATGGCTGCTTCCTTCTGTAAATTAACATTACCAGAATTGTTAGGGATTTAAAGTATGTACTAAGGGCATGTAGCCAGAGTGTGTCTGCATTCCAGCCTAATTATATACTCTTTGGATAGAATCCTTTGACAGAACAGCCTTGTTGCTGAATTAAAATTCCTCTACAAAACCTTGATGTAAATGCAATTCTTGTCAAAAGTATTTCAATATTGAATTCAATCTAGCATATCTACCAATATAGATAAATTTATTATTTTAATACTTTGGTTATTATTAAATTAATCGCAATTTTAAAACAATGATAATAGGTGGCATTGGATGTAAATTTTGCACATTATCAATTTTTATATCACTTTCTTTTAAAGTATCTGTATACCTTATGGGAAAAACAAATGTAACTTACAATTGATATAATAAATTTATGTATAAAACAGGTCACATAATTTTGAACAAGTCTAAATTTTAACAAAACAGTCCACATACCAGGACATTCAAATGACCCTGCACTCAAAATTAAGGGAAATTATGTGTGATATTGGAATCCTAGCCCTGTACCCAAGTGTACAGAAGTCTTATATTTTGGAGAATAACCTACAATTCCCACTTTTCTGAACCAATATAATCCCTAACTATACTCTACATGATATCTGTCCTTGTGCTGACTGATGACTACAGACCTCATCCTCTGCAAAGAAATTTCTCTTTCTAGCAGATGGAGACCATTATAGAAAACAGCAAATTGCAAACTGTGGTGCTAAGTCCTAATGGATACATCTGCAAACAATTCCTGTAACTGAGGACAACAGGAACAAAAATACCAAAGTAGCCAAGTAGATGGAGAATTTCCCTAATTTCTTCTCAGCCTGTTTATCCTTTGACTAGAGGAAGGCCACTGATTTATCTGAGTTAATTTTATATCTCTGCACTTTGCTGAAGTTGTTTATTAATTGTAGGAGTTCCCTGGTGGAGTTTTGGGGGGTCAGTGAAGTATACTATCATATCATCTGCAAATACGGATAGTTTGACTTCTTCCTTTCCAATTTGTATCCCCTTGACCTCCTTTTGTTGTCGAATTGCTCTAGCTAGAAATTCAAATCCTACATTTAATAGATAGGGAAAGAAAGGTTAGCTTTGTGTAGTCCTTGATTTTAGTGGGATTGATTCAAGTTTCTCTCCATTTAGTTTGATGTTGTCTACTAATTTGCTGTGTACTGTTTTTACTATGTTAGGTATGGGCCTTGAATTCCTGATCTTCCCAAGACTTAATATAAAGTGATGTTGAATTTTGTCAATGCTTTTTCAGCATCTAATGAAATGATCATTTTTTTTCTTTGAGTTTGTTTATGTAGTGGATTACATTGATGGATTTACATATATTGAACAATCCCTGCATCCCTGGGATGAACCCTCCTTGATCTTGGTGAATGATAATTTTGATGTGTTCTCGGATTTGATTGACAAGAATTATATTAATTATTTTTGCATCGATATTCATAAGGAAATTGGTCTGAAGTTCTCTTTCTTTGTTTGGTCTTTGTGTGGTTTTGGTGTCAATGTAATTGTGGCTTCATAGAACGAATTGGGTTATGTTCCTTCAGTTTCTATTTTATGGAATAGTTTGAAATGTATTAGTATCAGGTCTTCTTTGAAGGTCTGATAAAATTCTGCACTAATACCATTTGGTCCTGGACTTTTTTGTTTGGGAGACTTTTAATAATTGCTTCTATTTCTTTTGGGGTTATGGGACTGTTTAGATGGTTTATCTGCTCCTGATTTAACTTTGTTATTTGATATCTGTCTAGAAAATTGTCCATTTCATCTAGATTTTCCACTTGTGTTGAGTATAGTCTCTTGTAGTAAGATCTGATAATTCTTTGAATTTCCTCAGTTTCTGTTGTTATATATCCCTTTTTATTTCTGATTTTGTTAATTTGGATACTGTATCTCTGCCCTCTTGTTAGTCTGGCTAAGGGTTTATCAATCTTGATGGTTTTTACAAAGAACCACCTCCTGGTTTGGTGGATTCTTTGTATAGTTCCTTTTGTTTCTACTTGGTTGATTTCAGCCCTGAGTTTGATTATATTCTGCTATCTACCTTTCTTGGGAATATTTGCTTCTTTTTGTTCTAGAGCATTCAGCTGTGCTGTTAAGCTGCTAGTGTATTCTCTCTCCAGTTTCTTTTTGGAGGCACTCAGAGCTAAGGGTTTGTGTCTTAGCACTGCTTTCATTGTGTCCCATAAGTTTGGGTATGTTGAACCTTCCTTTTCATTAAATTCTAAAATATCTCTAACTTCTTTATTTCTTCCTTGACCAAGTTATAATTGAATAGAGTGTTGTTAAGTTTCCATGTATATGTGGGCTTTCTGTTGTTTTTGTTGCTATGGAAGACCAGACATTGTGGTCATCTGATAGGATGCATGGGATGATTTCAATCTTCTTATATCAGTTGAGCTCTGTTTTGCGACTGATTATACGGTCATTTTTGGAGAATATATCGTGAGGTGCTGAGAATAAGGTATATTGTTTTTATTTAGGATGAAATGTTCTATAGATATCTGTTAAATCCATTTGTCCAAATATTCTGATAGTTTCACTTTGTCTCTGTTTAATTTGTTTTTCCCTGAATGGTCCATTGATGAGAGTTGAAGCCCCTCACAATTATTGTATGAAGTGTGCTGTCTCTGACTGTGACTTATCTGTCCTGCAAGGCTGTGTGTCAGTACTCCTGGGAGACCAGTTCCCATAGGGAGGAATTTAGGTATGGAGAGCTGTGGTACAGGGTCAGTCCTGGGGTACAGACAGAGACCAGAGGATCCTCTCCATAGCTAATCCTTGGTTCCTGTGTCCTGATGGCTCTGTGAGGCTCAAATTCTCTTTGGCTAGGGATTTGAAGAGAAGTGGTGGTATTACCTGTCCTCAGAAGTGTGTAGGCACTCTTGGGAGACCAGCTCTCTCCTGACAGTATTTGTGTATATGGCTTTCTGGCACAGGATTGGCTCTGAGCACAGACAGGAAACTGGAAGGCTCTTGTCCCAAGCTGACCTTTGGTTCCTTTGTCCCAAGTGTTCCGGTGTGGGTTCCTCTGAGCAGCAGTGGTGGTCCTACCTGTGTTCACAGGCCTGTCTGCACTTCTTGGGGGCTTGCTCCCTCCTCATGCTATTTGAGCCCTGTGTCAGAGAATCTGCTCAAGTCTCTAATGGAAAACATATCCTTTACTTATTACACCCTCACCTTCTGCTTTGTAATTTGATTTAAAAGAATTTTATTTTATCCATAAATATTGACTAAAGTAAATGTAAAATAGCTTAGTACACTTTATACAATGTAACATAGATATGGTTGGTTACTTGGTGATATACTAATTGGTAAAAGCAGAAAATAAGCTAAATTTTTTGCTAATGAGTTTGTTGGGTCATATCTAATATTATCTTACAAGGAATTAGTTGTGTATACCAATAAAGGGGTTAATATAAAGGAGGCATCATGAAAAGTGTTTGCATAGAAAAGGCATTTTATGACATTGATGACATTTTCCTTATAAAATAGGGGGTGCATACAAAAAGCAATGATTCTGGCAGCCTTGCTTCCATCCCTAAATCCTAAAAATGATTTCTGTATTTGTATGTAAAGAAACTCTATTCTGTAATATTAGTAATTTTGCACTTTGGGTAAAGACGTTTACCATTAAATTTGGCAGCCTAGACTCAATCCATGGAGACTACATGGTGGGATATAGAACTGATTCCAAATACTTGATGACAGTCCTAGGAACACATGGATATGTGCACATATGCACAAATACAAACATACCACATGAAATGAAATGTAATAAAAGAGAAACTACTTCAATATATGTTCTCTTATACCACATAAATTTGCTGATACAGTTCATACGAGTACATGTTTATGGATCTACACAACTCTTTTCCTCTTGTTTAGTATAAAGAGACAGAACCACACTAGAAAAAATTAATAAATTGATCTAGAGGTTGTGAAAATTATACCTAAACCCCTTTGTCTAATTCAATTATTAGTAAGAATTTAGAATCAGAGACAAGATGTTAGTTTCAACCTGGCTTAATTTAAATGAACACAGAAGACAGAAGTCAGACAGACACAGACAGACAGAAAAGACAGGATTTTTTTTAGCATAATTGGATCTAGATGTTTGATAGCCATCACCAAAAATATTCCATTTCCTCCAACCCTTGTAAGTTTATGCTTTCCAAACAACCTCTCCTTAGGTGGAAACAAAGTACTTTTCATCAATTATGGGCCACAGTAGTATAGTAGGTAATTGTTGATTAATAGAGACTTCCCTATATTTTTTAGCTGTTCACTTCAAGAATGTCAAATACATTTCCAAGTTTTGAACGAGAGGATGTCAGAAGTAGCTGTTTCCATTATTTGAAATATGATCCCTAAAATGGTTAAAAAATACAAGAGGAAAAATAGAATATTAATAAAGGCAACAGTCACAGATAACGCCACCCACCCAGTGGAAACTTGAGAATCTAGAATTATCAGGAGAGGGAACCTTTTCCTGGAGTTCAAAAACTAGGTACCCTTTTCTTTCTACTACTTTCCTTGGAGGAGGAGGACAAACTGGCAAGATAATGCTGTCACTGTTTACTATGAAGTCCTTGCCCTGAAGCATAAACTGACACAGTATGAGATGAATGGAAAAAATAAGTACTCTCGGTAGAGCTCCAGGCATCTGAACCAAAATGGTGAGTTTCTTCTCCCAAAGGCACAGAAGACACCAGGCCAGACTTATTTCCCTGAATTCACTCTTTCGCTTGCTTTCTCTCTTTTTGGCATTAAGATTCATGAAACTCATTTCTAATACTCAGTCTCTAGGTACCTTAGGTCTTGACAGTGTATATGAACACCATAGTGCAATTTGGATGTATTTACATCCGTAAATCATTTCATGTGCCTGATAATACTCAGGGACAATTTTATTTTATTTTATTTTAGTTTAGTTTTTTTTTTTTTTTTTTTTTTAGTAAAACAACCCATGCTATATTACACTGGCCTTTGTAAAATCGATCACTTAGGGAATATAGTGTTAATGAGTCAGTCTTTCTTCAGGGAGAATATCCTGATTAATCCACAACCATGGTAATATATAGGATTGATCCTAAAACTTAATTCACGTAACCAAGCAGCAATTAGATTTGATAATGTGTCCTAAAGGTATTTGAGATATTTTGTTCCATGCTCTTAGCCCTTATTCTATAAAACTTCATTTATGTACACCTTCATTCTTTGTTTCCATTAGGTTTATGATACGACTCTTAAATATAAACTTATATGTTATATAAAATGTCATGTTGCTCAGAGTTCTTTTTAATAGACCTTCAATTTCCCAAATGGTTGTAGAAACTAAATTAATAAATTGTATCTATAGGCTTGTTTGCCTATAAATTAGACTGCAATGTAGAGAATTTGAATATGTTAAAGCTATATCATCTTTTGGTTACAAAGAACATTAATTGTTCTATAGTATTGAGCTTTATGAATCAGGAGTAACCATAGAAGTACTGGCTCACTGTATTTAATAATATACACTGGCTTGGAATGTGATAGCCCACATGTAATAGGATATAAATAAAAATAATTGTCATGATCAAGTTTCTCTCTTAGATATGTAGATGCTATATCTTCACATAAATATACACACATATATATTCACACACATACTATTCTTGTTCTCTGCGATTAGGGATTGAACAAAGAACCTTTACACATCAGCTGCCTAAAGGCCCACTTTTTACTACATGGAGTGTTGAGAGACACATGGAATGCATGTTAAGCCAAAGAGAGTGTTTCTTACGATGTTCTACTTATATTTAACCATTGCAGATAATGGTACCAGGCTTGAGCATTTACTATACAATGTTTGTGTGCTAATCACAAAATAGTCTATAAATAAAAGGAAAGGAAATAAACTGTGAAAATACTCATCCAAGTTTTTGTGATGTTTTGGTAAAGAAACTGACTGCTTCCTGCCATTTTTTCCAAGAATCTGCCTGAAGCTAAATTGAAGAGTATTGGACAGATTTTCTTGGCAGAGTATAGGGTTTGCCAAAAATGAGAAAAGTGGTTGAAAAGAAAACTTTAAAAATGTTCAACATTCTTACACATTGGGTAATGCAGTTGCCTTTATGAGATGGAGTCTATACTTGGCATTGCTAGAGTCGCTAATGATCAGGTAGTTGATGGGAAGTGGGCCCGGGGGAAAGATACCCTACTGTTATTCTGAAGGAACACTTCAGTAGTAAGAATCTTAATGACATATCAATAAATCTGCATGCCAGTACATGTCCCAACACGCATCAGTCAGGCTTTTTCTTTGAGTAGATGTAAATCAGCACAGAAACATGCAACTTTTTAATGTGCAGAGGGAGAGACTTTGGAGAACTAAGCCAATGGTGGCATGTTTCTATCAAATCCCTCTTCTCAAGGATTGGGGAATCTATGTTAAAGGAGAAGCAAAAATATTATAAGAGACAAATTTAGTTGATCCCAAGAAAACAAAGTCTTCCTTACACAACTGAACTGATACACATATGAATCCACAGACTGAGACAAAATACACAGGATGTACACAGTGTCAAGGCAAACTAAATCCCAACACCTGGAGGATTATCTGAAACATAGTTCCACTCCTATTCAAAAAGCTATCTGTGGTTTATACCTGATATGAAAAGGAAGATACTTTCTCTCAAATGTAGTGTCACTGAGTACACCAACCACACTGTAAGGCAGGACTCAAGGAGTAGTTGACAAACATACTTCATAGTTTGTTTTACTGTTTGTTACATTTTGTTTTGTTTGGGTATTTTTTGCTTTGTTGGGTTTTGTTTGTTTGTTTGAGTTTTGGTTTTATGTGTGTATGTATGTATGTGTAAAAAATAATAATTAAAGAATAAGTGGAAATACATTAGAGAAGGTGTTTGTGTACATGAAAGGAGTTGCTGAGTGGTCAGAGGTACAATACAATACTCATGTATGAAATTTAAAAATATGTATCAAAATATGTAAATATATTCATGAAAAATTATTTAAAGCCTTAAAATATGTGCTGAAAATTTATATTAAAAATAGTAACCTAGATTTTATGTAGTCTTTTGCTACTAAATATTCATCCATATATTCAAAGTTTTCTGGAGAGGAACAAGGCAACCATGAAATTAATTTACCTATACTCATTAGGACAAGGTACAGCACATCTTACTTTGCCAGAGCAATGATTTATTCTCACTACTATCCAGGAAACAAAGCTGTGGGGAAGATGTAGATCATTGAACTAGAAGTTATCTCTTTAGAGAGGAATGGAGCTACAGTCTACTGCAGAGCTTAATGTTTCAATATGGAGTTGAGATCAGTCTACTATGATGCTAAGGAACTTGATAACACAGTCCTGCAAAGGAAAGAGGAAAGCATACACAAAAATCACAGAATTTTCATGCACATATATGACCCCAACACACACTCTAAACTATATTTAGAGTGTTCAAAAATACAATAACTCTTGTCAAATAAGATGTAAAGTAATATAAGAGAGAGATTTTCTAAGTAGAGTATTCTAAAGAGTATTTGGAGATAGCTTAGTAACTTCAAGATATAAATACAATTGCTTAAAATGAAAATAATAGTCAGACAATGTAAGAAGTTGGTTCAAAGGAATTACTTTATAACAGAGCAAGTTCATTAATGAGTTTTGTAATTCCCTTAAATTTAGTTATTTCAATGAAGAAACTTGGTAATTAACAAAGAAAAACAAACAGAGCAAAAGGAAAACAGACCAAGGAACGTAGCATAAGGAGATTGGAATAGGAAATATATTTCAAGAAGCATGGAGACAAATATTAACATCTGATGAATTTAATAAAAGGTGGAATGCTATTAATTTTACATTAATGGTAGATACATGTGATCAGACTCTGTCTAATACTCATAGAAGGCTGAGTGAACACTAGTGTATCAGCATGTCCTCTTCAAATGTATGTAGTGGCTAACTGATGACAGTAACCGCATTAGCAGAAACCAAAGGGGATCTTCTTTAGTAAGAGTAGTTTTAACACTTTATTTTGCACTAATATTGTTTAAAACATTTTTATTAGATATTTTCTTTATTTGCATTTCAATTGTTGTCCTCTTTCTTTGTTTCCCCTCTGAAAACCCCCTATCCCATTCCCCTTCCTCCTTAAAATTTTTCAAGAAACTTATACTTGGTTTGGAAAATTCTTCACATACTCCAGTGAAATACAAAAATTGAGAGATGATGCTTGGGTGAGGAAACTTAAGGTACATTATATAATTTTTAATTAAGGTGAAAGGCATTGTAACTTACGGGTTAAATCTACATTTTCAAAAACAAGTATTTGTATGTTTGTGAAATGGTAAGTGGGGAACTTTCAAACCACAATAGTGAAGCCCAGAGAATGTTATGATGACTGTCAAGTATTTTGACAACTTCATAGTACTGTGTAATGTCACACAGTAGTAGTAGTTACAAAGAAGAAAACACTAAGGTGAGATAGAATTAAGGTTAGAACCGCAGAACAAGGGGCCAGTATGAGCAGATATATAGACTTGATAGAACTTCTCAAGGTAGAATGAGTACCTAACTGTAGTTATTAGCCATGGAACATCAAATCTGAATTCTTATCAGTTTATTGAACACGATGCAATCTGTTCTGTTAGTTTTAGAGGTGTTTGAGTTTCAAGCCTCTGATTATGCTTCCAATATCTACCTTTACCTTACACAAATTCTATCCCATTACGTGTTAAGATTGCAAGTCCTGTAGATTTATCAGAGTATAAATTTGTGAAAAATTTAAGATACATGGAAATTTAAGAAACTGATTATAACAATTTGGCCAAAGGAGAAATCATTACTAGGATTTGATATTGAGTTAATAAGATATAGCTCAATCAGTACAGAAACATGTTCAGACAGCTTATCTGAAGAAAAGAATGTTTTCAAATCAACAGCTGAAACTGCACCTGAAATTAAAAGAAACCTTACATACAAACTAAAACTCAATGAACCAAATAAAAAGTAATGGTAAAGAAAACAAGAAAATAAAATGGAGAGTGTTGGATTAGAATGGTTGCTCAGGGATTAAGGCATGTACTGTTCTTGTGCAGGACTGGAGTTCCATGTAAGCATCCATGTTAGACAGCTTTTAACAGTGCTAATTTGAGCTCCATGAGATCTGACTTTCAAATTGGTGGTCACATGCATTTATGTATACATATACACATACATAAGTAAAATAATAAATATTCCTCAGTATAAATTTCTCCAAAAAGAAAACTTGGATGTGAAAACTATAAATGATATATTGGTGGGATAGGTATGTTGGTAGTAGAGGGAGAAGAAGCTTGAGAAATCACTAGTTGCACTGATGAGTGCAACAGCTGATCTAAATAATTTTGTCCACAAGTTTTAGAAAAATTATTACTGATAATTTTGCCCTTTGTCCTGTCTAGGTTTTCTTCATCCCACAAAAAATTTCACATCCTGAGGCATGAGAAGATCCTACTGTTCTATAAGGAGGCCATTACCCTTTTTTCTATCCTTAACCTTAAGTGAAGATCTTATATGGTTAATTGAAGTGACTGGTTTCAGACTTGATGTAGTCTCTGACTTTCTGAGATACAAACCTGCTCCCGAGACTGAGAAACAGAAGAAGCAGCTGAAACTGATTCTGTTGACATGGGTGCTCCTGTACTTCCTCAGTATACCCACAGTTTGAATTTAAACAAACAAACAAACAAAAACCTTGAACCTTCAGAAGAAAATCAGTAAGGAAAATTTATCTTCAGAACATTGAAGCCTGCAGACAAATAATCAGCACTTCCACCTTGCAGACGCTAATCCCTCCACAGTAGTCGTTGTCAAGAAAGGACCTTATAATTGGGGTTCTTCAGGCAGAGTGGTGCATGACAGTCAAACCATTCAGTAGACACAATGATTCTTGCAGGATCATCAGAACTACAATAGGTCCAAAGGGAGAGTATTCCAAATATGAAGCAGCCAATGCCCCACGAGGCACATGTGGCTGAAATGTTCCAAACGAGGATATGTTAAGTGAAATATAATCAATAACCATTAAGTTACAATGCACTCCTGCCATCAGTGAGCATTAATTCCCATGTAAAGAAGGCAGTAGGACTAACTTCCTTATGGCTTACTGAGATGAGTACATTAAAAAGAAGATAGGAGGCCAGAGAAAAATGAATATCAGCATTCTACTGAATAATATTTGACCTCCTGTTTTCTGAACCTATTTTGTGATACAAAGCTGGTGACAATATCAGCCTAATAGGGTCATTGTGAGTACAGTGAGAAAATTAATGTAAAACCCTTATCACATCATATGAGAGAGATGATATACTGAAAAGCCAAAAACATATTTTAAAAAACTGCATGTGAAAATTTCAGTTGTCTCTACAAAGCAATAAAACAATCAAATTACTTATTTTATTAAGCAGGGAGCTATTAATACTGATCCTCAAAAAGAGAAAAAAATGACAAAAATACAAAAAAGTAGCAAATGAACACTGAGAACTGACATAGGTTGGATGAAGTGGGAAAAATCTAGAAATGAAATAAAAGAGTCTGCCTTTCAAGAAACATAAAAGGCAACTGAATCAAAAATGTGAAGATGAAATCAATAAATTTGAATGTTGATTTTCAATGAAATTATTACAGAAAAAGAAGGGATGATTAACAAATGACCCTGCAGAATCCACAAGAGACAAGGGAGTTCAGGGGTGATGGTGGGAGACTCTTGGGACACAAACAGAGAGACCATGGATGAAATACCTGACAGTGGGGAGGGGAAATTATAGTGTTCACTTCCAACAGAAAAAGACAGAGCATCAAGTGAGGGAGGAAGTTGCCAACCCACAGTCAAAACTCTAACCCATAATTGTTCCTGTCTCAAAGAACTGCAGGGACAGAAATGGAGAGGAACCTGAGGAAAAGAAGGTCCAGCTACAGGCCCCAAATGGGATCCAGCTCAAGGGGAGGTCCTAAGGCCTGACACTATTACTGACAGGAGCCGGATATAGCTGTCTCTTGAGAGGCTCTGCCAGTGCCTGATAAATGCAGAGGTGGATTCTCAACCACTGGACTGAGCACAGAGTCTACAGTGGAGGAACTAGAAAAAGGGTTTCAAGGGGTTTGCAGCCCCATAGAAGGAACAACAATATGAACCAATCAGTACCTCCAGAGCTCACTGGGACTAAACCACCAACCAAACAGTACACATGGGGGGACCCATGGCTCCAGATGCATAGGTAGCAGAGAATGGCCTTGTCAGACATCAGTGGGAGGAGAGGACCTTAGTCCTATGAAGGCTCAGTGTCCCAGTGTAGGAAACAGGAGTTCATGGGTTGGTGAGAAAGGGGAGGAGGGATGGGATAGTGGGTTTCAGAGAGGAAATGAGGAAAGGGGATAACATTTGAAATATAAATAAAATATCTAATAAAAATTTAAGAAAAAGAAATGCACGACTACTAAAATATCTAAAAGTAACCAATACATTAACAAAACAAATAGTAGCAGTATGACATCAACTGACAATAGACTGTCAAAATAAATAAACCAAGTCAAACATAAAATTATGAAAAACTAGACTGTGGCAAAATTCTTCAAATTGATGAAGTACAACTATTAAATCTAACCCCAAAGTATGAACAACCATTATGGTATAAAATACTTTGTTCTAAGATCACAACCAAAGAAAACTGATGCAGTCAGACATTCTGGAGTCTCAAGCCAGGGCAATTAAACATTAGAAATAATAGTACCCCAATTGAAAACAGAAGGTTCTATGGTATCTTGCTTCAAATGGCATATATTTTTCTAATTTCTCTGTTTCCTTTTTTTTTTATTAAGACAAGTAGTTATATTGTAAACATGAGTAAAAATAGAAATAACAATGTTGTAACCCCACTCACTGGTGCTAACACTATATACTGACTGAAGAGTTTAATGACACACAGGAAGAATCCATGGCCAATCCTTCTGAGAACAGTTGATACTTGCTTGTTATTTATTCCTTCTCAAACACTCAAAGTCTTCATATATTATGTGTGTTTCTTTTCTAATTTAGCAATTCATTCAATGTGGAAATATAAGCTCAAATCATGCAGTTTAAACATGGCAGAGCAAGAATTTGTGTCTAGATAAATAAGTGCTAGATTTCAAATACTTAAGCATTATTCTCTGCACTGTAACCCAAACTGCACACCCCAAATCTGGATATTTTTTGCAACACAATTCCATTAATTTGGGAGTTAGAGGCAAGGGTATTGCTATAGGTTCATGGTAAATCTTTATGACATAACCAAGTTCTAGGGTACCAACGCAGCCAACAAAAACAAAACTAATACCCGCAAATGTGCATACACAGAAACATGAAAAGTCAGAGCTGAATGACCTGAAACAGATTTTTATAGGTGTAGTAAAATGCAATGGCCAAAGCAACTTGTGGAGGAAAAGGTTCCTTTGCTTTACAGGTTATGTTCCAGTATCATGTAAGCCAAGGTAGAAAGTGAAGGCATAAACATAGAGGCAGGAACTGAAGGCAGGGGCCATGGAAGAATGCTGCTTACTGGTTTATTCTTTTTATTTCACTCAGATTGCTTTTCATAAAACCCAGAAACACCTGCCGCTGGCACCCCATTGAGCAGGGCCCTCACACAGCAACCATTAATTGAGAAAATACCTCCACAAGCTTGCCTAAAGGGCAAGTTTATTTGAAGTTCACAAAAAAACCTATCCAAGGGAAGAAGGGAATTAAGTAATTGTATTATAAGCTCACAAATAAAAGAAAAATGTATTTAAAAACCAAACTAGTGTTTCTAACTAATAAGGAAAGTATAGCACCAGATCCACCCAGGACCATATCAACTTATGTCTGTGTATTGGTTAATTTTTTTTTTTGTCATCTGACAGTAAAACAGGCCTTATTCTGGTTCATCTTTTCTGATGGAGTATTCTATTACAGTAGGAATGCATGTAATAGAAACAGCTCCATTGGATTGTATGGTAGCAGACATCTAGATCATAAATTGAAGTGAATATAACCTTCAAAGAGTAGCGTCCAGTGGCCGACATATATCACACCTTGAATCATCTACATATCTCCCTAAACAGCATCCCCTGCTGGAGAGTAAGTATTCAAACACATGATCCTCTGGTGGACACTTTACACTTAAACCTTACAGCCTGTAGATCGATCCAAGCTTTTAATGGATTTTCCAGTTTGTAAGATGCATTTATTTCCACCTATAGTTCCCAGTATTTATCCACAGACACTAGGTCTGATGCCCAGTTTGCTCCATGTCTTTGCAGCCAATTCTTGACAGCCTTCATTGTGTGACATCCTGGTGCTGTGCCAATCGTCAGATAATATCACTAAGTACCACAAGGACCAGCTCAGCCACCCACCTGGATTGAATCAATCTAGAGACATAAGTGAAAGAAATAGATGATTGTTGGTCATGATCCATTTTAGCCTAACCTTATGTCTCTCCTATAGGGATTCATTCCAATATCCACTTTCCAAAATGTGGTCCTACTCCTTTTTAATGAGCTCATATATTCACAGACATCATACTTTTAGGCTGTGTGGGACAGAGGTGAGAAATTATGGCTCCTGGAAAAGAAGGTGATTATGGGGAGGTTGTACTTTGTTTTTCTCACTTTACTGTGTGGGTTCATTGACCTGTGTCTTGAGTTGTAAATTTTTCCTTCATACTTTCCTCTCCCTACATGACAATGTATCAATTGTGTCAGTTGTTGCCTGGGATATATAGATAGGTAGATAGGTAGATGAGAGATAGATAGATATGGCAATATTTCACATAAAAAATGACTTTTCCCTTAAAATTACTCATATTTTGATGGGGATGTAGCTTATTGCTTACTGCATGCTAGGTAAGTGTTCTGTTGCTGAATTTCATTCCAATTGATCATCCCCAGTTTTTTATTTTTATTTTCTTTCTTTTTTCGTATATTTATGTATTAATCATTTTATTTGTTTACATTTTAAATGTTATCTTTCTTGCAAGTCTCCCCTCCACAACCACCTCACTCCACTCCATCCCCATCCCCTTTGCCTCTAAGAGGGTGCTCTCTCCTCCACTCTTCCATTCCTACTTCATCCTCTAGCATCCCCCCCTTCTCTGGGGTGTCAAGCCTCCACAGGACAAAACAATTTATGCCCATTCTGCTACTAATTTTACTTTTTCATGTGAGATGCTCTTTATTTTTATTAGCTTATGTTTTTTTCAAGGATATAATATAATAATATGCTTACAATATTCAGAAAATGATCAATGTTTAACAGTATTCTCTTGTTAAAAGAGGGTTTTCCTATTAAGTGGCAAATGTAGTGATGTCATTAAAAAAAGCTATAAACACATTAATTTTAACAAATAAATTGCTTTGCCTTACAGAAGCTTTCTAGTTTTATGAGGTCCCATTTATCAACTATTGATCTTAGAGCATGAGCCATTGGAGTTCTGTTTAGGAAATTTCCCCCTGTGCCAATGAGTTCAAGGCTCTTTCCCACTTTCTCTTCTATTAGATTCAGTGTATCTGGCTTTATGTTGAGGTCCTTGATCCACTTGGACTTGAGCTTGGTAAAAGATGACAAATATGGGTCTATATTCATTCTTCTACAGTTACACCAGCACCATTTATTGAAATGCTTTCCTTTTTCCATTGTATATTTTTGGCATCTTTGTCAAAGATATAGTAACAGTAAGTGTGTGGGTATGGGTCTTCAGTTCTATTCCAGTGATCAACATGTCTATCTCTGTACCAGTCCCATGCAGTTTTAAATCACTATTCCTCTGTGGTTAAAGCTTGAAGTCAGGGATGGTGATTCTACCAGCTGTTCTTTTATTGTTAAGAATTGTTTATGCTATTTGGGTTTTTTTTCCTTTCCAGATGAAATTGAGAATTGCTCTTACCATGTCTTTGAAGAGTTGTGTTGGGATTTTGATGGGGATTGCATTGAATCTATAGATTGACTTTGGTAGGATGCCCATTTTTACTATGTTAATTCTGCCAATCCATGAGAATGGGAGATCTCTCCATTTTCTGAGATCTTCTTCTATTTCTTTCTTAAAAGGCTTGATGTTATTGTCATATAGGCCTTTCATTTATTTGGTTAGAGTTACCTCAAGATATTTTATACTATTTGTGGTTATTGTGAAGGGAATTGTTTCCTTAATTTCTTTCTCAACGTGTTTATCCTTTGTATAAAGAAGGCTACTGATTTATTTGAGTTAATTTTATATCCAGCCACTTTGCTGAAGTTGTTTATCAGTTGGAGAAGTTCACTGGTAGAATTTTTGGGGTCACTTATGTATACCATAATATCTGCAAGTAGTGATACCTTTATCTCTTCTTTACCAATTTGTATCCCATTGATACCTTTTTGTTGTCTTATTGTTCTAGTTAACACTTCAAGTACTATATTGAATAGATATGTGGAGAGTGGACATCCGTGTCTTGTCCTCAATTTCAGTGGGATTGCTTCAAGTATGTTCACTAACCCTACATTTGATAGAGAGCTAATATCCAAAATATATAAAGAAATCAAGAAGTTAATCACAAAAAAAACCACAACCCAATCAAAAAAATGGGATATAGAACTAAACTGAGAATTTACAACTGAGGAATCTCAAATGGCCAAAAAAAAAAAAAAAAAAAAAAAAAAAAACACCTATAGAAATGTTCAAAGTCCTTAGTGATAAGAGAAATGAAAATCAAAACAACCCTGAGATTCCACCTTACTCAGTGAGAATAACTAAGACCAAACCCTCTGATGACAACACACATTGGAGAGGATGTGGAGAAAGAAGAACACTCCGCCATTGTTGGTAGGATTGCAAACTGGTAAAAACACTCTGGAAATCAATCTGGATGTTTCTCAGAAAATTGAAAATCGATCTACCTGAAGACCCAGCTATACCACTCTTGGGCATATACCCAAAATATGCCCCACCATACCACAGGGGCACCTGTCCCACTATGTTCGTAGTGGCCTTATTTGTGATAGCCAGAAGCAGGAAACAACCTAGATGTCCCACAACAGAAGAATGGATACAGAAAATGTGGTTCATTTACACAATAGACTACTACTCAGCTATTAAGAATGAGGACATCCTGAGTTTTGCAGGCAAATGGATGGAACTAGAAAATATCATCCTGAGTGACGTAACTTGGACCCAAAAGGACATGCATGACATATACTCACTAATAAGTGGATATTAGCCAAAAAAAGAAAAATGAAAAAAAGAAAAAAATCCATACAGAATACACAAGATACAGTCCACAGAATTCAAAAGGCTCAACAATCTGAAGTGACCCAGTGAGGATGCCTCAGTCTGACTTGGGAGAGAGAAGAAAGCAATCACAAGTGGGGAGGGAGGGAGGGAAGGAGGGAGGGACTTTGGAGGGAATGTGGATGGGGAGTGGGAGATAAAGGGAAACCTGATCTGGTATTGGGTCAGGGAAAAGGATTGAAGCCCTGAGGGCCAGCAGAAGGAATGTAAACAGACAACCTCAGGAAATAGGAGGTTGGGGGAATCCCCTAGAATGCAACAGAGACCTGTGAGGTGAAAGACTCCCAGGACTCATAGGGATTTGATGAGATTCCCAAGAGTAGGGAGAGGGAACTTATAGAGCCCACCTCCAGCAGGAAGACAAGACATCAAGTAAGGGATGGGGTTTCCATCCCACAGTGACACCTCTGATGCATAATTGTTTCTGTATGAAAGAATTACAGGGATGGAAATGGAGAGGAGCCTGATGAAAAGAAGGTCCAGTGATGACGGGCTCAAAGCTATATCTAGCTCAAGGGGGAGGTCCCAAGGCCTGACACTATTACTGAGGCTATGGAATGCTCACAAAAGGGGATCTATCATGATTGCCCCCGGAAAGAACCAATAAGCAGGTGAAAGAGTCAGATGCAAATATTTGCATGAAACCAATGGACAGAAGCAACTGACCCCTGTTGTTAAATTAGGGAAGGCTGAAAGAAGCTGACAAGAAGGGTGATCCTGTAGGAGGACCAGTAGTCTTAATTAATCTGGAGCCCTGAGATCTTTCAAACACTGAACCACCAAACAGACAGCATACACCAGCTGATATGAAGCCCCCAACACACTTACAGTTGAGGACTTCCAGATCTGTGTTAATTCAGACATCAAGCATTCAGAGATGGAACCCTCAAAAGACTGGAGGCCCCAGGGAGTTTAGAAGTCATGTGGGATGGGGAGTGGGGACATCCATGTGGAGATGGGGTGGGGTGAGAGGAGATGTGGGATGTGGAGCAGTAGGAGGGTGGATGGGGAGGGACAGGAAATGGAATGTGGAGTGTAAAAAATGAATTACAAAGAAAGTTAAAAAAAATCAATTGCTCTGCAATGCATTATAGAATATTAATACATACAATTTTGAAGTTATAAAACTTTTAGAACTCATAAACAGTTGATGTTTCCACGGTTTTATAAATTATCTAAAGATACATTTATATTTGCTTCGTAAGTATATAAACATTTCAAACACATTTTATATTTCACTGTTAAATGACATAACAATTCAGATATTCTATTTTAAAGTTAATAAATGTTCATTTGGAATGTTTAACCTCTGCTTTTTAATTTAGCATTTTAATATTTTACCCTTCATATTTCATTGCCACATAATTAATGTTACAGAAAAAGAAGTTGATTATGACATTTTCATAAATATGCTAATGCAGCTTGATCATTTTCAATTTCATCCCATTCAACTGTCTCCCTTTCTCATCTGATGCACTGCTCTTTACAAATCTGACCACTTTCCCTTCCATGTTTGTATTACTAGTCTTCCTTCACGATGTTTGTCTTAGGCTGTTTGTCCTTTTAACAAGGTGATCTCCAATTTCATCCATTTTCTACAAATAGTATGATTCTATTTTGCTTTATGAAGAAAAACTAGATCACTGCATGTCCGTATCTCTGTTCTGCTCACCTATCCAACAAAAAATATTATCTTATGCTGTTTCCATGTTTGCTTTCTTCTGATATATATTCAGGAATTCTGTAATCATGACATATTCTCTGCATTTTCAGTTTCTTTTATAGTTCCCCTCCAATATAGTATCTTGTTTCCTTTCCCCAACCTCTTTCTCCTCATTTTAACTTACTGAAATAATATTTGTCATTAAATGATCTCTCATGAGATATGTAAATAAATCTGAGGAAGGATGCTGGCAAAATGAAGAGGGAGTGGATCTGGCCCTGTTATTTAGATCATTTTAAATAAACTGTTGTGTTTACAGATTTCCTAAACGTATTTATTGACACTGGCAATCTTACTATTCTGGGACATTATTATTTGACATTGACTAAGTTATACGATGTTTATTACACGGTAGCTAAATTGGTTATATAAATTCAACAGTTATTCATTATATTAAAATTTAATGAATAAAATTAAAAGATAATTGCAAAGATCACTAAATAGTTGCCAAATTCCAATGTTCAATGACTGAATAAAACATTAAAGTATTTAATTTTACATCCTTTCCTTTTGTTTTCAAAGCCTCTTTGTTTTGCTATGAAGAAATCTGGCTTATACTCTTTTAGTTCTTTGAAAAGTTTTGTTTTGACACTTTTCACCAAGGATTTCTCTGGAGGTAAATCCCTGAAGTTTTAAGTGTCTTCAAGAGTTTTTATTTACCAGCAAGTTTTGATGGGTAATTTCTTTAACAAATTGATTGCTGACTTTTCTAGAATTTAAATATTCAACTTTTCTATTTTCTCTGGTTTCTGAAGAACAGTTTACTAATTATATTTTTAGGTAATATTTTCTTTTCTTTGTGTCTCCATGAAATATTTCTATCATATTCTTCCTGTCAAAATTTTAAGTTGTCTCTACCAATACTGGCTTCAGTTATTTCATTCCACTCAGTCATTTCTATTGCTCCCCTCAAAATAGTAAAAAAATACAATGTTCAGAAAGAGAAATATCAGCCACTAACATATATTTGTGTATGTATATATGTGTTTTTAATTATATATTAAGATTTTCATGTAAAATATGCAAATAACTTAATATTCAATAGGAAAACTATAACAAATTACAAAATAAATGCATATGTGTACACAGTCACCTTATCTAAGTAAATATGGAAAAAGCAAGTAAGCATATAAAAATATTATAATCACATATCATGTCAATGTTGAATTGATTCCCCAGAGTCTATAGCAGTCACAATAGTGTTGAAAATCCAAAGTTTAAGATCTCTTCTGAGATTCATCCAGTTGCTTAACTGTAATCCACAAAGCAAGGCAGGAAACTAGCGAGGCAAACTCTAAACTCTGAATCTCTAAATCTAATGTCAAAGCATTCTTCAGATCTCCAACTCCTTTTTCATCTTTGTTGACTACAACAAATTTCGTTTTACTGGGGTGACCCAATTCCTGTTAGCAGTTTTAAGGGAGGTAGTATATAAGAACTAATATTTGAGTTCAAATTTTTTTAAAACTGTGAGATAATGTCTATTAATTAAAGTACCAAAAGAAAACCAGAACTAACTATAGGCAGATGACTTGTTTATTAACTTTGGTTCAGTGACCAAAAGGAAGGAAGCCGTGTCTGAGTCTACTGTGCCAATATTCTTTTCAATGTGTGTGAAATGTTTTAGTCTCTCTCAAATTTGAAGTAAATGTCCCCTCTATTCTTAAGGCTTTCATTTCAAATGTGAAGATGATCTTGAGTTTCTAATCCTCTTGTCTTCACCTCCAGAGAGCTGTGATTTCAGAAGTTAACATCTACACTTAATATGTATGATTCTGAACAATGATTCAAGGGCTTTATGCATTCAAGGAAGCACTCTGCCAATTGAGCTCTATCGCAAACTCCATTTTCCTAAATAGCTTTCACATTTCTTAAGAAAATTTCCTCACACTGTAAAATGTCTTGACATATCGAAGAGATGGTGCAGGAATTAAAATTATTAGTTATTTTGGCAGAGGCCGCATGTTCAGTTCCCAGCATCTACACAGTAACTCACAGCCATCGTTGCAGAATATCTGACCTCTTCTAAATAAACTTCTTGGTACCAGCCAAATGTGTGGTGCAGGTATATACTGCCCAGATAGTCTTTCATTTGAAATAAAATAAGTCTCCCTTTTAAAAATTAGACATGACTTGATATTTATTTATGTAAATTTCCTCAAAATAAGTTGTAAGTAATCTAATAATTTATTGAAATTTTTATGTTCTTTCATTAATCTTTTTACTTCTTTATTAATATAAATGTCATGGCATAAAACTATTTTAGAGTCTCTAATATATAGATGCCTGATCAGTTATTTTTACTTCAGAACAACTGACCTATCACACATAATTTTGTGTAGATGCATTTCCATCTAAAATTTAGTGTTTATGAGTAGAATAATTTTGGCAGCGTTATCAGTTTTATTAAATTAATAACTTGGGTTTCTTGCCAGTTGGCTCAAAAAACAAACTTAACTTTTTTTGGGACAACATGCCAACAAAGATGATTGTCCAAACTATTTTGATTAAAAGTTCCTGATCACAGTTGCATAATGGCATGGCTGCTATGAATGTGATCTAGGCTAAATGAATTATAGTGCATGAACTTAATCAGCTTCATCTTGTTTATATCCAGGCTCCTCTCCAACTCATCAAGGTCATTTTGAATTTTTATCCAGCTTTTAAATGTGCTAATTGTCCTACCAAATTGGTGTCATCAGCAAATTTAATAAGGATACATTCTGGTTCATCACCCCAATCATTAATATTAAAAACGTGTAGTAGTAGCAGACTAAGTAATGACCCCTGAAAGGCTACAGTGAGCACTTAAAGTTTCAAAGATGATGTTGTATCATGAATCCTTTGACAACTTGATGTTTTCCTTTGGCTAACACTTGATATGTTTTAATTTATTAAATCATCATGTCATGATTGTCTGTGTATCAAAGCTATCATCAGATATTTTGAACTTTGAAATTTAAAGTAGTAATTCTAAGTATATAGTTCACTTCTGACATTAGCTCAGTGACACTTTTACTTGAAGCGTACAAAATTAATGTATCCCACCTGCCTTTAATCTCCTATGTTTTGGGCATTCTATCTTCACTGAAATGTTCCATATGTTATACCTCACTATTTTCCTGCATCAGTAATTCATAGCCTCTTATCTTCAGATTCCTTGTGATTGTCCATTCCTTCGTTCTCTAAACACACTTACATGATCATATTTTACTATCTTCTGTTGGAATAATATTACAATACTTCTAAATAAACATAAGTATACCAAACTCATTAATGGTAATTATTTTACATAATTAAAAATGATCCATCTGTGAGGATCTGATAATACTTCAATACTGAAACATAACCATGTTGCCTGTCCAATCTTAACATCTCAATTAAATATATTTTTGCTTACTTTTGAATAAGTGAGTTGGAACATTTACTATCTAACCATCACATACTTCTCTAATAAACCTCGAGGAACACACTTTGGGTTCTTGACTGTGTATTTTTACTGATATCAAAAGGGTTCTCGGGTCTCTTACCATAAACTAGTAATTTTTCATGACTATGGCACCATCTTACATTTCTGGAGAGCAATTGAAAAAAAGTCATGCAGTTGTTAGCTTCATCTCACTATATTCCTGATTTGTGTTTCTGTATTAGACCTTTCCTTTTCAGTTTAATTAAATCTCAGCCAATTCATGCAACCTTACTTTAATTTGATTACAGCTATTTCCGCCCTCCACCTAAAATACTATTTTCTATGAAACTGAGTATTCAGGCTTAATTAGAGCATCTTTATAAATCTTCTCCCTCTCCTTCCCATGCCAAGGCTCAGGGAAGTAGGCGGAAAAAATTTAAGAGCTAGAGGACAAGGAGAAGAGCTGAGTCTGAACACAGTGTGGCCTTTGAATTGATGAACTCACATTAGGTGTGGTGGGATGCAAGCGATGAGCACAAGATCAAGGTAGCCATAATTCTGGCACAGACCTTATTCATGCTTCATCCTTAAATTAAACATTATTGGCCCTTGGTAATTTCTGGGGCAGAAAAAATTATTCTAGTTGAGAGTGTACAAGATGTTCAGTACTCCCATAGATGGCACCACATCTGTGCATATATTAATGGGAGTATTAATTGAACTTAATTGTTTACTGAAAAATAAAATGACAAAAACCAAGGAGTTGGCATGAGACATATTG
This sequence comes from Mus caroli, assembly GCF_978045245.1. Taxonomy (NCBI): domain Eukaryota; kingdom Metazoa; phylum Chordata; class Mammalia; order Rodentia; family Muridae; genus Mus; species Mus caroli. The sequence goes on from NW_028227271.1 coordinate 89,183,324, forward strand.
GAGGTAATTGGGGGAAGTACATGGTGATGTGGATTTGATCTCACGTCACTGTGTCTATGTAGAAACTTCTCAACAAGAAAGGCAAAAGATGATTTAAGATCACTTATTGCCGAACAAAGGTAAATTCTATACTTGCTAGTAGATATGGAGTATGTGAGATACTCTTAACAATGTACACTGATGGACATGTATTATTTGTTTAAACCAAAAAATCCAACATTATTTCTAGTTAGACAGTATATCTCTGAAGAAATTAATACCACCAAATGAAATATTCAACAGTATTTTATTATCATCAAAATAACTTTTGTCAATTAGCAAATCTTTTTTTAAATTTTTATTTAATCCTTTTTTTTTACACTCCAGATTTTATCCCCCTCCCTACCCACCATCCAACTGTTTCCCATCTCATACCTCCCTCTCCGTGTCTCCATGATGATGTCCCAACCCCTGTACCCCTACCCCATCAGACCTCCCCACTCTTTGGGGCTTCCAGTTTCTCAAGAGTTAGGTGCATCTTTTCTGACTGAACCAGGACCCAGCAGTTCTCTGCTGTCTATATATTAGGGGCCTCCTATTACCTAGTGTATGCTGCCTGGTTGGTGGTCCATTGTCTGAGAAATCTCACGGATATAGGTTATTTGAAACTGCTGGTCCTCCTACAGAATTGTCCTTCTCCTCAGCTTCTTCCTGTTTTTGCCTAATTTAACCACAAGTGTTAGCAGCTTCTGTCCATTGGTTGGGTATAAATATTTTCATTTGACTCTTTCAGCTGCAGTCATGATAGGCTAATTTTTGTGAGCACTCCATAGTCTCTGTCGTAGTAATCATTTTCTTCTACACACAAAGATTTTAAAGTTAAACAATCTCTTAATATATAATGTAATTATAATGAAAATTTGAGATTATTTAAATAATTTGATATGTGGTAAAAAGAAATAATTGTAAACAACATATTAATTTGGTAGAAATAAGGTAACACAGATGATTTAGCTAAGTATCAGAAAAAATATCTGTAGTTGGCAGTCAATAATGTACAATATCAGAAAATGTAGGTAAAATAGTGAAAGACAATACAAATTCTCAATTATAGAAAAACACATAAGTTAGAAAAATATGTTTCATCAATAGTATTAGAAATGTTAAAATGTTTGTCGTGTGAAAATTATACTTCTTAGCATACCAAATATCACTAAAATAAACATACTTAATAATATGACACATTTGGCTTCTTTTAGCCTTGATGACCAACACTTTTGATAAAGCAACAATGCAAGGGCATTTCACTTCACTTCAAATGGTCATTAATAATAAATTATGAAAAACTGAATGCTCTTGATGGTGTGAAGAAAAAACAGATGACATACACAGCTGGAGAAATGTAAAAATTATCATTGTTTCCTAAAATTCTACAAATAAGACTAATCTATGGTCCAACTACAACATCCAAGTTACATAGCAAAAGGAAATTATGTCAATATAAAAATATTTATCTTTATGTCTAATTGAAATTTGTGCCTTCTAAAATCAAAGTCCATAAGATTATATTTACAGAAGACATTTATTTTAAAGCATAAATATAGTATTTCAATAAATTTCAGTGTGAGCAACTACCCTAAGCCATAAAATACTTAACTTGTATATCTCAGTTTGCTTTCTGTTGCTGTGGTGAAGCACCATGATAAAAAACAACTGGAGAAGGAAAAGGTTCGTGAAGGGAGTCAGAATGTGAGTTTAAGAGGCAGTAACCTTGATACAGGAACTTCTAGAAGCACAAGCCATGGAGAAATGCTGCTGACTGGCTTGCTTTGCATGGGTCGCTTATTGTGCTTTCTTGCATAACCAGGGCCACCTGCCCAACGGTGGCACTGACCTAGTGAACTATTTTCACATTACATCAGTCATTAATCAGGATAAAACCACCACAGACTTGTCAGACAACAGTCAATCTGATATAGATGAAATCCCAATTAAAGTTCTTTCTTCCAGATCACTCCAGTTTGTGTCAAGTTGCAATAAAACCTCAGCCAGCAGGCTAGAATAAGTGTCATCAATCAGTTGAAAACTCTCTTTTGTTAGAAAACAAGACAGAATACAAATGTGAAAGCATATCTTAGGTTTTTACAAATGTACCCTTTAAGGTATTAATAAAGTAAGGGTTAAACCTCATAAAATTTTCTCAAATTATAAAAGGATGTCTGGGGACTATGAGATTTGTTTAACATTCATACCCCCCCCCCATAAAAAATCAATAGAAAAAACTTAGCTCTCACTTGGGAAAGAATATTTTATGTTTTCAACTGACTACTTCATATAGATTAAAAAATTGCTATGCTCTTCCCAGTGGAAGATTATTTCTTCTACTCAGCATTCCTTAGTTTCCTGTAGTTCTTTGTGTAGGATTGGGGCCTTATATGCTTTCCATTGTCCAATTTGAAAGTGTCTATTGTTGATTTCCTTGCTTAGCCCAGGCTTAGGTGAGACATTATGGATGCTGCTTATGACCTTGCTAGAAGACACAGTATCATAGCAAACTCCTAGATTCTCTGGTGCTTACAGTCTTTCTGTGCCTCTCTATTCCAGTATTCTTGGACCTTCTCTGCTGGAGTGTTTTGTGGGTGTATCCATTTGGACTGGAATTTACAACTCTGTGTTTTGATTGGCTGCACTTTTCTTCAATAATCTCTGGTCAGTTTCAAAGAGAAGTTCGGGAGCAATTAATGAAGAAACAAAAAAGACGGGGATAAATTTGAAAGAGCAGTGAGGGAAGGGAAGGGAAGGGAAGGGAAGGGAAGGGAAGGGAAGGGAAGGGAAGGGAAGGGAAGGGAAGGGAAGGGAAGGGAAGGGAAGGGAAGGGAAGGGAAGGGAAAGGAAGGGAAGGGAAGAGCAACAAAATGATGTAATTATAATTTCAAACTAAAATAAAGGTAATATATTTTTCTCTTAAGACATGAGTTCATGAGTTCAGGAGAGTTGTCCCTGATTTTTCCACCCATGGCACTTAAATGATCTAGCAAGGACAGGGTTGGACAACTCAGCTACCCCTACCCCCATCGCCAGATCCAGAGCTTTGGGTTGGCCCACCCAAACATCTATCCCATCTATTAACTTCTGAATTCCATGAAGCGGCTGGTCCTGAATTTCCAAAGCTACAGGGTCTACATCACACATAGCAACAACAGAATATCCCAGAGAAGCCCTGATGAGGATAGAGTATTGATAGTGTAGCAGAAGCCACAGGCCTAGAAGCAGACCAATGATTCATTGCAATGAACATTTGCAACTAAAGATGTTTCGACAAAAGGGAGTACTGTGTAACCCACCTTGAAACTCTGCAGCTTCCAAGGAAAGAAATATTTTATCCGTCTGTTTTTAATTAATTAATTAATTTTTAGATTGAATGTTTGTTTTCTTTGTGGAGAGGTTGAAAGTGCAGAAGGCAGATACCAAGAGATTAGGAGATGAGAGGGATTGGGGTTGGTGATGTGAAATTCACAAAGAACCAATGAGTAGTTAAAAAAATGTAGTATGGTTTATATTATCTAAATGAAGGTTCAAATTATTCATGAATATAATTTACAAACTGCTTAACTGAAACATAAAGTTTAACATTTGATTTTTGAATGTAAACATTATGTAATATAACATTATTGTATGTGACCTTTTTAAATTATATTTTATTTGATTTATAGCAAAAGTTATATTTAGTAGAACTTACAAAATGCCAATATCATAGATGCAATTTCTTGCTGATATTACATATTAATGTATATAATGAAGATATTATTTAATTACTAATCTTTATGAGATATTTCATAATGTAGAAATTTATGCTACAGATGATTGTGTGGTTTGTCTTTGGCCTTTGTCTTTATAAAGGAAAAAATCAAATACATTAGAAGTCAAATTTTATACTATTTCTGTGCTAATATATTTTATGTAATTGAATTAAGCAATCAACTTTTAAATTTGTAAGACATATTAAATCTATTTGATAGCTACCAATTGTTCCTTTTTGGTTTTTGTTCATTTTTTTTCCTTAAGACAGGGTCTTTCTGTGTAACATTTCTGGCTTTCCTGGAACTTGTTTTGTAGACCAACCTGTTCCTTAAGGTGTTTGTCCCAGGGCTTTTCTGAAGACTGACAAAAGGATGGCACACATGCAAAGGGCAGAGTTTACATCATTATACTGATCAGCTTTCACCTCTGATTTCCCGTTCATATCTCTTTCTCTCTCTCTCTCTCTCTCTCTCTCTCTCTCTCTCTCTCTCTCTCTCTCTCTCTCTCTGTCTCCCCCCCCCAAGTCTGTCCCTTCCACTTCCTTATCCTCCCCTCCCATCTGTTCCTCCTCATTTCTCTTCAAGAAAGTGCAGGCATCCAGTGGATATATATATATATATACACACATACATATATATATATATATACATATATATATATAATATATATATATATATACCCCCATAGCATATTAAGTTGCATACATATGGATATATATATATATCAATATATATATACATATATATATTATATATATATATATATATATATATATATATATACCCCCATAGCATATTAAGTTGCAGTAAAACTAGTAATTCCTCTTCTATTAAGACTAGGCAAGGTAACCTAGAAGGAGGAATGAGTTCCAAAGCCTGGGAAGAGAGTCAGAAACAGCCCCTGCTCCTTCTGGTAGGAGTCCCAAACTGAGATCAAAGTACACAATTGTGACATATGTACAGAGAACATAGGTCAGGCTCATGCAAGCTCCCTCATTGGTGGTTTAGTTTATATGAGCCTGTTTGAGCCCATGGTTGTTGATTCTGTGAATTTTTCTTGTGTTGTCCTTGATTCCTGGCCTCTAAACTTCTCACTTCGTATATTGATCAGAATTCCCCAAGCTATACCTGATATGTTTGTGTGTGTGTACAATATTTACGTATGCATTCAAACGGTTATATGTTTACATTAATGGTAGTACAGAGAGATATATTAGTGACTATACGACAAAGTTTCAAGTCTTTGTATAATTTTTCATATTTGTTTTCAGTATATGTAGGAAAATGTCTTTGTATGTATGTGAACAAATGTGTGTCATTTAAAAACCTAAACCACTTGACAAAGTGTTTCATCCCTACTATTTTGAAGGTAACCAAATAGTAAATTATTCTCATATGTATTTACACAATTGCATAGTAAAATGTACATATATAAAAACACATTCAACTAAAATGAGAGTTGTTTTGAACTGAAATCCCAGCCACTGAAATTTTATATTTAACTTTTACTTTGTAATATGGGACTCCGATATGTAAGTGCAGATTTTAGACAATAAGCATCATAATTTCTGTGTAACCTGGGGAAATAATATAAACATAGACTCATACATGCTTATTTAACACATGAATTTTCTCATAGATATTGTTGCTGGGATGAATTTTAGTGTATATGTATGTCAAATACTGCCTGGACCTTGACAGCCTTAAGGGAAAAGGTACTGAAGTGGGTCACAGTGTATAACGTAAATCAAAAGACTGATGATCTCTGGTCTTTTAGCTCACCAAGTTTCCACATTTTTCTCAAAGAAATTTAAAAAGTACAGGGACCACACAAGACAACTACCTTACAGTGCTTAAAATATTAATATTAGAAAATGAAATAAGAATTAGGAAAAGGGTGATTTTTCCCCCCTTGGTCCTTAATCAGTAAGAAAAGCTTTTTGACTTAAATTTATGTGTTTGACACAAGCAGAAATACATTTACTGGCATAGTAAGGCAATGTGATTGTTACATATCAAACTCAACAATGTTTTTGCATAACAACGATGTTGCTTTGGCATTTGTTGAGAACAATATCTTAAATCTATTTTGTTGTAATTGTCTGGTCATTTCTCTCTAGGATTTGAAGGGAGAAGAATCAGCCTATATTTTGTGAGATGAACTTGTTTCTGACTTTGTTAATTTCACTAAAATGTAAAATTGTCTAATTGTGAAATAAAATATTCTCAAATTTTCACAAATGAAAGTATGTCTAGTTAAATTTTGAGGGAAATCATTACTTGAAACTAGCACTGAATAAATAGATGTATCAACTGATGGGAATGAATTCAGAACTTAAAGCAGTTCTTTCCAGGGACATCTTTAATAAGATTTTAATGGTTTCATTCAGTTATTGTTGTTTTCTTTTGATAGTAATATATGCTATATTTATTTTTAACAGTTCAATATTATTCAGAAAATTGAAAGTTTTGCAATTATTTTGAAATTTTTATAACCCTCCTTTAAGCTGAACTGCTGTGGTAAAAGTTATTCAGGTTTTCTAACCTGCCTTGTATCATTAAATTCCCAGTTAAAAGACACAAAACCTTTACATGTACAATAAGCATTAACAGCACTAGAGTTTTGCATATATCAACTATGCTATTTTGTGTATATTCCAGTCAATAATACCAAATTATTACATGCCATATTTTGCTTGGGCTTTTTTTACTCCAATTGGCCATCCCTCATGGCCATGTTTTCATGATTCACATACCACATAGCATTCTCTCCTCTCTCCACCCATTCCCCTACCCCTTCTTGTTACTATCTCAGACTCCATTGCCAGGGAACTGAAGCATTGCTTATTTCTCTTCTGTCCAACTATTGGCTGGAGGCATCTTTATTCAACCAATAGTTTTAAATTAAAGAGCAGAGTTACATAGTATCACTTGGTATAAGTAAAGAATTCTTTATCCCTGTGGCCAACCAGTCCTTGAGGGCCAGCATTCAGCTTTATAATACACAGACTAAACCTCGATACTTTCCTCTTGACTTTAAAATATTTTTTATATGCAGTTTGTGTCACTTCTGCACAAAGTAAAAAACATACATAAGGAGCTCTTAAAGATTGTGGCTGAAAATAAATATGTGTTAATACTGTGTGTTTTGGTAACATATTACTCTGCTTAAGTTAACTACTTTAAAGTAAGAATGGTATAGGTTATATTTGACAACTATATATAAAACAATAAAAGCCTACTATTTAAAATTTATTTTATGCAATAACTTGACTGGCACTTCAAACCACAATCTTGGCAGAGATTGGGAATAATATCATTGGAATCTACGCTACACTTAGAGATGTTACGGATTATTGGACAATAAATGCTCAACAATAAACATTTACATTTGAGATTATAAATGAATCCACCAGATATTTCTCATAATAAACTGACTGATGAAAATAATTCTTTCAAATAAAATGTTGATGACTTAAACTATACCCAGTTTAGCTGAATGTAGTCACATTAATGTCTCAAGGTGAACAATTCTTGGAGGAACTGAGAGAGAGAGACTCCAGGAAAAATGACAGAGGGCCTTTTACCTCAAGTCCATTCTATTCTGAGGATTTTTCTTGGAAATAATTTCATAATTCCTGTAACATGCATATATGTCCCATACATAAGAAATGTTTATTCTTGTTCAATGTCAGACCACAGGTATAGAATGTAATATGGTGAGGTTATTCTAGGTGCTGTCTTTGCTGATTCTGAATCTAGAAATGGCCTCTTCCTTGCTTTTGTGATTCCCTAGATATACTCTATATTATGATGTGCTAGGCAATGGTGTTTGAATTAGTCTGTCTTAAGAAAGTTCTGGGAAAGAACTGCTCTGTTTGTATTTATTATGTTCTTAGTGACATTTATTTATATGATTTTCTGATCTTTCTAATCATACTTTTTTGAAGTCAAACAACATTCCCTGGATCATTGCTTTTTTGTTATATTCATGTTTAAAAGCTCACTGAGACGTCCGCAGAATTAGGCTTGTAACTTACCCATTCTTTCATGTCCTCAGATGCCAGATCTCATAGACAAGATCCACATAGGTTGGTGAAGGTCAACAAAATTAAAATCACAGGCACGCTATTACAAGACTTCAGATTAGTGTCCGCATGCATCTACAGATCACTAGTTGGGTGCAGGAGAGGCTAGTTGGTCTACATTGATACTTTGTTCCAGACCTCTGTCAAGTTGCTCTGAACATGTTACCATGACAAAAATTAGGGTTATACCATTTTTAATCAAAAGTAACATTTTCATAGTAGGGAAGTACATATTACTTCTGATTAGAGAAACCTGGAAAATCATCTTGTCAAAAGTTAATAGGAATGGAAACATATATTAGAGAAATAGAAATATTATTGTACATGAGCTTAGACTATTAAAGCAGTTTGGTAAAATTTCTGAACTAAAACATTTTAAAATAATAAATAATGCTTATTTAAAATGTCACCCACATGTTAGGGCAATGTTTGTTCTGTATTTAATTCTTAAAAGTGTGTTACTTTTGTAATATTTCTTAAATAAACCAACATAAAGTTCCTAAAATGAGATAACATACAATATTTATGGTAAGTGTCCATAGATTAGATTTCTGAAGTTGGAATTAGAGTAACGTCTTATTCTGTGGATGCTCTACAGGAGAATTCATTTTTAGAGCTTCTTCAGAGAGATTCCTGTGACCCAAAGTTTAAGGGTTGCATGAATGTTTTACCTCCATTTCAGTCACCAGTGTTTAGTGGTTGGATGATAAACCTTTTCAAGTCATTCTCTCAAGAAATTTGTGACTACACCCAAACAACAGAGAAACTCATTGGCAATTTCCCCATGTAAAGAGAATGACTTGGCCACATTTTTAGTATCTTTTTATACATGTTGGGGAAAATAGTAAAAACTTTCATACTTTTAGATGTGGGTAACTTTGCCCAATCATTATTTTGCCACCAAGGATAACACATCACAGAACTGCAGGTCTTGAATGAAAGGGTATTGTACGCAGGATTTTTAAATCCAGGTATGAGGTATGTTGCCAACTGTTTGCTATTATTACTCTACATTTACGAATAATTACAAGTTTTTATTTTTATTTACTTCATTTTTATATTTATATATTCTATATTTCTTCTCTATGTTTCTATGTTCTAATTTTATTTTTTTTTAATTTCATTCTTTCCCTGTCCCCAACCCCTCCTATTCCACTGTCACAACACAGCCTTACGTTCTTTGTGTCTCAGTCATGAAAACAACAAAAGCCAAAACAAAAAACAAGCAACCAAACACCAAAATGCATACAAATAACTTAGTATCTGCTTCAGTTGGCCACCTATTGGTGAGGAGCAGCCTGCCATGTAGTGTGACTGATATACCCAATGCCAGTGAATTGGGGGAAAACAATCTGATATTTTTTCTTTCCAAAGGTTGGTAATGACAAATAGTTTGTCAGTTAGGGGTGGAACTTGTGCCCCCTTTCCCTTATCCATTCTGCTATTTTGTATAGTTTGATCTTAGGCAGGTGTTATCTATGCTGTTAATGTCCCTGTATGTATATTAGATCTGTTGTGTCTTGAAGATGCTGTTTTCTTACAGTTATCACCTCTTATCTCTTCAAATCTATCTCCTTCCTTCACCAAGATAACTGACATTTGAAGTGAGGAGTGTGTTAAAGATATTCCACTTAGGGCTGAGTGCTGAAAGACTCTCGTGCTCTGCACATTGTGTAGTTCTGGATCTCTGTGATAATTACTATCTAGTTTAAGAACTTTGTGTGGTGAAGATGGAGCAATGCTATGATCTATGGGTATCCCAAAATATCCTTAGGCATCATGTCATTGCTATATCATTTTTAATATAATAATATTTTTCATAACACCATGACTCATCTTATCTGATTTTTGGCTGCATTGTGAATGTCTGAAGAGGGGTTCATCTCATGGATTGGGTCTTAAATCCAATAGTAAATGTTGTCCTTTGTATTTGCTTTATTCTCATGTGGTTTCATCTAGAAGTGCAAGCTTTCTAATGGATATTCAAAACAAAAATGGATGATGCAGACCTGAAATGTATAATGTAATGAAAACAATTTTGAAAATATTCTGAAACATCAGTTTCATTTTTATATTCATATTTACTTTGCCTCTTTGGAGAATGATATATATTAACACTTTATCTACATGACTTATATTCCTTTCTGTTACTCCTGTAGGCCATTCTATGCGTGACCCTCTCTCAAGTTCTGACTTCTCTAAATATTGCTACATATAAATATATACACAGAGATGCATATATATGCACATGTATGTATTCATATATTTACATAAATTTACATAACATCTACATATGCATCATACACATCTTATACATGTACGTCATCTGCATATATATGCATATACATATACTACATATATATCATATGCATCATACCCATATTCATATCTACATCTGCATATTCATCATATACGTATGCACGTGCGATTTAGTGTTGTTACTATACACATACATTTAATAATGTTCACTAGGAATCAATTAACATATCAGGGACAGGTAAGAGAAGAAAACTTGTTTCTATTGTCTAAACAGCCTGTATCCCTTCATCTAAAACTGTCACTTTCTGTAAGCTTCCACAACACATATTGCTGATTTAACTGATATTTTCATTATAGTGACCTTCTTTACATAAACATATTATTGAGATTACTTAGGTTCAGTTTCCCTGTCACATATAGATGGCAAAATCTCCAAGAAGACCTCTCTGGACTCCATCTTTCAGAATGTTCCCTGAACCTTAAGTTATAGTGATTGTGTTGTAGATATATTTACTGGGGTCTCTCACACCATGGTCACTTGTTTTCTACATTTAGAATCCATTGTTCATATATGTACTGATAAACAGAAAAGCTTTTGAGGGGAAGGTTGAAAACTACACTTGTCTGATGGTGTGAGCATAAATATTTAGAATACTTTTTAAAATTTTTAATATTTTTTATTACGTATTTTCCTCAATTACATTTCCAATGCTATCCCAAAAGTCCCCTATACCCTCCCCCCCACTTCCCTAACCACTCATTCCCATTTTTTTTGGCCCTGGCGTTCCCCTGTACTGGGGCATATAGAAGATATAATGATTTAGAAAAATAACAACAGCAGGTAAATTCTAAGGTTTGTGATCTCTCTAGTCATTAAGACTCAGCTAGCTTTCCTATACTAGGCAGACAAGGATTCTGTCCTACTTTGTGGGCCTTAAGCTCAAGATAAAAATGCCATTATTGTTTGTGCCAGGCAGCTCATTACTGGTAAGCTTTACACCTCAATAAGACTAGTGGTTATTTGCTTCCTTTGTAGCTAGCCAACCAACTTTACACACTTTGAGGATTAGATCTTAGAGGGGCAGCTCTTGAGTCACCTCTAGCTCCTTTTCCAATTTTTCTGTTCAAAGTATATGGTTGCTTCAGAAAAACTGTGGTACCTTTGAGCTTGGGGCAGCAATAGTAGACAATGAAATTACCATTTGGGGAATGTCTTGGATCCTGTAAACAATATCTTACCTGTGCTAAGGGCCATGCAGGATGAATGCCAAATGGCTTTTGAACTCATGGATTGCACCCACTGGTTAGCATAACCACAAAGGCCAAACCCCAAGGACCATATGTCTTGTAGACTTCATGATGTTAGAGTTCTGCTCTGCTTGTTGCCCTCACTGAGGCTGGACTGATGACCCATAGCAAAAATTCCTGACACAGAATTGTTCCTCTATGAAAGAAGAGCAGGTACAAAAGTGGCAAAGCAACTAGAGGAAAGGAGGTCTAATGATCTGCCCAGCTTGAGATCCATTTCATGGGAGGACACCAAGGTCTAACATTATTACTGATTCTATGATTTGCTTACAAATGGGGGTCTGACATGACTGCCTTCAGAGAGGCAGTCATGTCAGCTGACTGAGACCGAAGCAGATAGTTACAGCCAACCATTGCACTGAAGTAAGGGACCCATATAGTTGAATTAGGGAAAAGATTCAAGAAGCTTAAAGACAGAGAGCCCACATAGGAAGACCAGGAGTTTCAATTAACCCAGATCCCAGGGACCTCCCAGAGACTGAGCCACCAACCAGGAGCATACACGCACTGGCCCAAGGCCCCGGCACACTTGTAGAACAGATCTACCTGGTCTGACGTCAGTGGGAGAAGATGTGTTTAATCCTTCAGACCCTTGAGGCCCAAGGAAAGACGGAGGGCTGGTGGGGGGAGAACATCCTCTCTGAGACAGGGGTGGGGGAGGAATCGGATGAAAAACTGTAGGAATGGGACTGAGTGAAGGGACAACAACTGTAATGTAAACAAATAAAATAACTTACATTAAGAAATAACAATAATAAAATAATTCTTTCATATTGTAATTTTCACAATTTATGCTGCTTGAATGATTTTGCTAGGGTTAGAACATTGTTTCTTCCATCCATCAACTACATACACACACACACACACACACACACAGATATGTGTGTGTGTATACATATATATACACACATATATATATAGTCTGTTTATGTATAATATACATAACCATATGCTGCATATTATATGTATATGTATGTGTTTGTGTATGTATATCCATATGAATATAAATAGGTATATATGCATCTATGCATATATGTATATACAAATGTGTATGTTTTAAGTTTGTGTGGGAATGTGTTGAAGATTGCTCTATCTACCAACTCTGTATATATATATATATATATATATATATATACATACATGAATATATACCACCAACCACATATACATATGTGTATATGTGCACATATACTTATGTATATATGTATAAGTATATATAAATGTATATATCCAAATACACACAAACATACATATACATGTGCGTGCGTGTGTGTGTGTGTGTGTGTGTGTGTGTATTTGTAAAGTGCTTTAGCCTGCTTGTTGGAATATTGCTCCTTCCACGCTGTGGAGAGCCTATTGGGGTGCCACTTGGCATGAATCTGACATTAAGCCATGTGAAAGAAGTAAGTTTAGGTAAGAATCTCACCTTGGGGTATAATAGGGAAGTAGGTTAAGGTAGGAATTTTAATCTCAGGGTGGAACAAAAGAAGTAGGCTTCATGCAAGATTTTGGACTTGGACAAGGAAGTAGGCTCAGGAATTTTGGTCATTCTGACAAGCCCTTGAAAACAACTGTCACAGGAGTAATCACAGGACTTTACTTACTGCCTTGCTAGTTCCTTATTGTACTGCTCGCCCTTAATACTTGCATGTAATTAAAATGGTATCAAAGCTGATTGGGAAAAATTAAACCTCCCTTCAGTCTCAGAATTGACTGGGGTCATGTTACAATGTTGTCTGTCATTTTTCTTTTTAATCCTCACTCCCACTCTGGAGAACCTTTTGATTGACTGAGCAGGCTTAGTCACCACCCTCTAAGTATTTGTGTATATGTGTATATGTGAGTATGTACATATGTGTATATGTATGTTTATGTGTGAAAATCTTGGAGCCTGCTTGTTAGAGCTTTGTTCCAGCCACCCAATGTGTGAATGTATGTATGTATGTATGTATACATGTATGTATGCATATATGCATGTATTTGTATGCATAAAGTTATCTGTCTTTTGTTTCATCCACTCAATATGTATGTATGCATATGTGTTTGAATGAATTTTCTATCTTCCTTTTCTTTCTCGCTAGCCCCAAGAAATTAAGAGTTCAAAGTTTTTCACTGGCTACAGAGAGTGCTAACCCCAGTAAATTAAGCTTTGTTCCCTCACAGAAAAGTCCAATGAGTAATTTCTCTAGAGGCTGGCTTCCATAAGCAGCTGCCCCCATAAGTCATTATCTATACTAACCCCCATCAGTTGCTCTGAGCACTGACCCTGATCTATTGTATGCCTCTGTTTTACCCTATGGTGTCAAAGCCTTACATTGGCACACTTGAAACTGTGGTTATAGATAAGTATGAGTCACCATGTGTGTTCAAGAAATCAAAACCAGGTCCTCTAGGATAGCAACTGGTACCAAACCATTGGGCCATGTCTCAAATTCCTTGTTATACCTTTAAAATATTCTCAATGTTACTTATCATTCTTCCTCTTTTCAATGTGGTATTGATCTCGATAGTTAAATTTATCCCCTTGTTCACTTTCCCCTATAGTAATGAACGTGTCCTACCACTCTCTTATCTAGACCTCTAGATATTAATTATATTTCAAAGTAAATTCAATAGGAAAACAAACCATGTTACTTAGTATATTTTGTGCTTCATAGGTGTCACATTTTTTATGATAGAATTACCAGAAAGATAATTTAAACATGTAGTCACAATTCTAATCTTAATTAAACAAAGTAAAATTGATATAATCAACTTATGAAAGAAGACAACATATTGTTGATACTTTTAATGAGTTCCCTTTCAAGTAAACCTTCTGAGGCATTAAGGAAAAAAATGAATTTCAGTATCTAGTCATAAGCATGAAGCATCTCCTATCATCAAATTAGAGAATATTATTTGATTTGGGTTGCCTGTGATTTTCTAGTCCTTGTGAGAATAAGAGTTATCAGCACTACAATTTGATAAATATGATACAATATAAAACTAAATTGTGTGTGATACACTAATAAACGTTATGTCAAAATACAAATTGAGCAAGTTTATGTTTAAACAACTATAACTAAGAACATAAAATGTTTCTTTCTCTCTATTCAAATTCAAAGCCATGTTTTCCAAGAAACATATGAGGTTACAATGCAAACATTTAAAAATTATGTGTATTCCTTTGATATTTGCATGTTTTTGTTTAATACTTTACATTTATTAAAATATGTAATTGAAAGGAAACATATTTTAAAGTGGATTCTGAGATATTATTTTATATTTATGTTTTAAATGCATTGTGAGAATTCTGAGAATTTAATACATGGATACTGTAATTACAGTTTTCCCATTCCACTTTCAGTCCCTCCTCAAAGTGCTCCTATAAACCTGCTAGTCAGTATTTCTCACATCTAAGATCTCATTTAAAAATGTATACACTACTCTTGCAAGTCCTCTGTCACACACACATATATGACTTCTAAGTCAATTTAGTGCTGTTTATATGTACATGTGTTTAACACTGATTGCTGGAACTCAATAACCTATTGTGGATTCATCCCTATTGAAGACTGACTATATGTATCTTACAGGCCTGAAGAAAATCTGAAATTAATAAATATACAGATAAATGAATGGAACTGAAAAGTATGATTTTGATTTATAGATCCCTGTCCCAGTAAAACAAATGTACCATGGTATCTCTTATTTTTAGATCCTATCTCTGAGTCTTTAAATGGAAAACATCACTTGAAGAGATAGCAGATAACAAGAAAGTAAGAGGAAACTACATATGAGATAAAGGACACTTAAAGAGGGGGGACAGTTAGAAACAGGTTCTCTGAAGACGAAAATGAAAAATTTGGAGCTTACCAGCATTGTGAGAGTCCTTGCCCAAAGGGATAAGGATTTATTGATGTTACAAGACTTGGCATCATCATGTTCCCCAAAGATCCATAGAGTAACAAAAAGTTACAATTCCACACATGTGAAACATTCCTTAAAACTGATGATCGGGAATCCAAGAGTCAACCCCAAACCAATATAATGTAATAAGATTGCCTTGAGTTTTCTTTTGAAAATAGAAGGGAAAACTTTATTTCTGAAAATAACATAATCCTGCACAAGTTGTAGGCAGGACATTTTAGGTCGAGTGAATTGTGGGTGTGCTGTTGTCCCTATTGCACCACTGGTAGTCCTGCTTGGCTACAGGACAGGGTCACTACACACTCCATATACCTTATGGGTAGGTCACCCCAATGACTCCATGAGCCTTTCCCTGTTCCAGGTCTCTGACATATACTAGATATTAGAGCTCACTGCTCTTCACTGATTTCTATTTATCTCCTGCTTTCCCTATACCTGATACCCTTACTGTCTACTCTTTCCATCCTATTTCCCTGCCAGTTCTCTCCCTCTATCTACCTTCAACATCTATTTTATTTCCCATTCTGAGAGAGATTCAATATGCCCTTAGGCCCTCATTGCTATTTGGCTTCTTTGGATGTTTGGATTGTACTTTGTTTATCTAGTACATTAAAACTAATATCCACCTTTCCGTGAATATGTACTATACATGACCTTTGAGTCCTGTGTTACCTTACTCAGGATGATATTTTCTAGTTCCATCCATTTGCCTTCAAAATATGTAATGTCCTTGTACAAATATTTGAGTAGTGTTCCATTGTGTAAATGAGTCTTGTGGAAGAGTTGGAGGAAGAGCTGACAGACCTTCAGAGAAGAGGTAATCCACAGGAAGACAAATAGAGTCAACAAATAATGGACCTGTTGGAGCTCTCAGAGACTGAACCACAGACCAAAGAGAGAACATTGACAGGGACTAGGCCCCTCACATACATTTGTAGCCAATCAGCAGCTGTTTCTTCATGCAGATCCCCCAACAACTGGAACAGGGGCTCTCCCTGAGCCTGCTACCTGTCTGTCACATTCCCTTAACTGGGTTGCGTTGAGCCCTGAGTGGGAGAAGATATGCCTAATCATGCAGTGATTTGATGTGCCAAGATCGAGTGATACCCAGGGGCGTATGCCCTTTCTCAGAAGAGAAGGGGAGGTGGGAGATGGGTGAGTGGACCTGAGAGGAAAGGGGGATTTTCCTATGCAAATTGAATAAATACATTAATTAATGAAAAAAAAATACTTAGCCTCAAACTCTCACAAATGCCTATCTTTCAGCCATGACCAAAAGAGCTTATTTTGTAGAAAACAGAGACAATGCAGGAAGAAATATCTAATAAAAATCAGTTGATTTTAGTATTTTCAGTGGCACTACACACCTCCAACAAAACCCAACCTAATAGTGAGGGAACACTACATAGGGAGGGAACTGGAACAAAGACTGTAAAAGACAGAGGATGAGGATTAGCTATCTGCAGAATAAGGCATCTTCTATATATTACAGAAAAGCCACACCCAGAAAATGTCAAGAGTATTGCTGCCTAAATTTGGTATAAATTAGTAATACCCTTTTATATTCAAACATGTAAGGTAGGCCTTGGCCCTAAGAGTTACAAGCAATTAATGGTGGCTAAGAGGAGAAGCAGTCTTCTGCAGAGAGAAGTCACCTCAGAGATGTTAGAATGAGGGAACTGATGAAGTAAACACAGAGGCATAAGTAGAATTTCACAAACAAAAATGGTAATATTAAAAACTTATATTTGCAGCATTATTTATAATAGCCAGAAGCTAGAAAGAACCCAGATGTCCCTCAACAGAGGAATGGATACAGAAAATATGGTACATTTACACAATGGAATACTCCTCAGCTATTAAAAAGAATGAATTTATGAAATTCCTAGGCAAATGGATGGACCTGGAGGGCATCATCCTGAATGAGGAAACCCAATCACAAAAGAACTCACATGATATGTACTCACTGATGAGTGGATATTAGCCTAGAAACTTAGAATACCCAAGATACAAGATACAATTTGCAAAACACATGAAACTCAAGAAGAATGAAGACCAAAGTGTGGACACTTTGCCCCTTCTTAGAATTGGGAACAAAACACCCATGGAAGGAGTTACAGAGACACATTTTGGAGCTGACACGAAAGGATGGACCATCTAGAGACTGCCATACCCGGGGATCCATCCCATAATCAGCCTCCAAACACTGACACCATTGCATACACTAGCAAGATTTTGCTGAAAGGATCCAGATATAGCTGTCTCTTGTGAAGCTATGCCGGGGCCTAGCAAACACAGAAGTGGATACTCACAGTCAGCTATTGGATGGGTCACAGGGCCCCCAATGGAGGAGCGAGAGAAAGTATCCAAGGAGCTAAAGGGGTCTGCAACCCTATAGGTGGAACAACAATATGAACTAACCAGTATCCCTGGAGCTCTTGTCTCTAGCTGCATATATATCAGAAGATGTCCTAGTTGTCCATCATTGAAAGAGAGGCCCAGTGGTCTTGCAAACTGTATATGCCTCAGTACAGGAGAACACCAGGGCCAAGAAGTGGGAGTGGGTGGGTAGGGGAGTGGGGGGGGGAGGATATGGGGGACTTTTGGGATAGCATTGGAAATGTAAATAAAGAAAATACCTAATTAAAAAAATAGTTTATATGTACCTTTCTTAGAGTTTTTAATTTAGCTTACTTTGCAGTTGCTATTGAATAGTTCATATTTATATAAGAAGAATGTACATTCCGTTTAGCTAAAGTGAAATTAATCTATTTTGGCATCAGTGAAAGGAAATGTATAATGGCTTGGAATATATTGAATGCAATTATAAACAACTGATTTTGTACAAATGAAAGAAAGATGAAATTTTAAGACCTGTAAGTCATATAAAGTATTCAGAAATTGCTGGTTGTTTGTGAGCCTAGAGGCTGCCTAGGGCTGAAAACAAAGAACAACAAACCCGGGCATGCCCCGTAGTTAAAACATTCCTGGGAACAGCTTGACCATAAAGATAAAGAGGAAGGTGAGGACATAACAGGGCTATCTGAACTGAGTCAGCAACCATCTGGCCCTCATGTCCCTCTGTCCATTGCCCTCTGATGCAGTTTAAAGTCATAAATTGACCAGATACTCTGCTAGCATTGATAAACATCCAACTCACAGAACTCTGACACCCTGACCTGCACATATTCTTTTGCTGATGTTTGAATAAGCCAATAGTGTGTCGCTATGCTGAATTCCCCACCCCTAAGCCTTTTACCCCATAAAAACCCCTAGCTTTCGAGCCTCGGGGTCAAATCCACTCTCTCCTGCTCTCTCCTGCATGAGATAAGTTTCAACCTGGAGCTCTGCCATAAAACTACCTCATGTGTTTGCATCAAGAAGGATTCTTGTGTTTCTGTGTGTGCTCTCTCTCTCCAGAGACTAGAGAAGGGGTCACCGAAAGGGGGTCTTACACTGCCATCTTCTAAACTGGGACAACTTTGTGTCAACCTGAAGATTCATTATTCTAATATATATCTGAGACCAATTTAAAAAAAACTTATCATTTCAAATAATTTTACAATATTACTTAATTCTAGAGAAGACCATGTCTTCCTTCTCATGTACTCACAAATACACACACACACACACACACACACACACACACACACAAACACACACTCTCACACACACAGAGTGATTGGGATCTAAAATTCATAAGACATCTCTGCATAGAAAGACATGTTTAAATTAAGATAAATGGAAGAGCTAAAGAATACAAATTGGACTGCAAAGTAAGACTCTCAGTTTTGAGATGGATAGTCAGAAATGTTTATGTTTCCATGTATACCACAAAAATTAATCATGTATAATAACATATGACTACTCACTATGTGAAGGGGTATATAACTGAATATTCTTCTTTCTTTCCTGCCTTAATCTTATTGCTCATTCCTGTTTTTAACTTATAAAGTACTAAGTATCATATGTAATGGAGTGACCAAATATTATAGATACATCTATAAGGATGTTTCTAGATTGGATTAATATTTCAATTGGTACATTAGATATTTCTGGAACCTTTACCTATTGAGGTAGGCCCAATACGAAAAAATGGAAAAAAGTCGAATTGAAGAAAGTAAACTATAATAGAGGAACTGAGTTTAAATGAGAGCACCCAGCCTGGTCATTCTTTTCTAGCCTTAAATTCAGGGCGAAGTATTGAATCTTGTGTCTCAAGTTTGATGATCTTGAAAAGAACCACAATCAGCTCGTTAAATATAAATTACTATTGGCACTTCTATTGATGGAGAATCATAATGAATTCTAGGTTGATATAAATAATTAGAGGCACTGAAGGAGAATAAATTCACTATGGAGAACAAAATAGAAAGTGCCTAGACCAGTCCCATGGTTGACTCCCTAGTTGACTATCCAGTGTTTATAACCCCCTATAGTCCCAGGATAGTTTATTCTATACATGTTTTTATAGTTTCCTTGACCACTCTGGATCCTACACTCCTACCTCCACCCCTTTTCTGCAGGATTTTCCAAATTCTGTGTAATGTTTGACTAAGGATCTCTGCATCTGTTTCCAACAGTTTGTGGACGAAGACTCTCTGATGAGGAGTATGCTAGGCTCATGTATAGCAGAATATCATTAACAATGGTAGGGGTAGACTCCTTCTCACAGCTGGACCAGTCATTGGCTAATCCTTTCCTCAGTTTCTGCTCCAAATTCACCTCTGCAGATCTTGTAGGCAGGACAAGCTGTAGGTCAAATGTTTTAGGACTGGTGTGGTCTCTCTATCCTTCCATTGAAATTCTTGTCCAATGATAGGAGATGGCCAGCACAGGCTCCATATCCTCCATTATTAGGTATCTTATCAGTTTTATCCTCATAGCTTCCTGGTAATTTCCATTGTCCTAGGTTTCTATCTCATAGTAAAGATCTCCTGCTTGTCAGTTGTCTCTCCCAGTACTTGCTTCTTCTGTATTCTCCCCACCTGATTCCCCCTTTTCCAGTCTTCCCCCTCCCCCAGTACAACACCCTCCCCATGCCCTCTCTTGATGTCTATTCTATTTCTCCTTCTCAATGAGTTTCACTTGTTCCCCCGTTGAGCCTTCCTTTTGACTAGGCTTCTTTCGGTCAGTGGATTAAAGTATGATCATGCTTTACGTTTCTATGCTACAGATAACATACAATTGTAAGTTCATTCCATGGTTTTCCATCTAGATCTGGGTTACCACATTCAGGATAACCTTTTCTAGTTCAATCTGTTTGTCTGAAAAATTTGTGATGTCATTATTTTTAATATCTAATATTCCATTGTGTACATGTATTACATTTTCATTACCTATTCTTCTGTTGAGGGAATCTTGATTGTTTCCAATTTCTAGTTATAATGAGCAAGGCTTCTATGCACATAGTTGAGGTGGGCTGGAACAAGCACCATGAGTATAGGATATAGCCCTTGCTGCAAGAGGAAGAAGGGAAGAAGAAGCTGCTGGGGAAGAGAGCTATAGGGGAAAGAGCCACAAGTAAAGAAGTTGCTGCGTGAACCTGCCTTGGTGTCCATGCCATTCTTGTCTCTGCAGGTCGGAGACTGACAATTAGAGATTCTTCTCTAGCAATTTCTCTGTCTCACTCTGTACTGTATTTTTTAAATTTAGTTATATTGTTTGTTGATGTCTAGCTTCTTGAGTCCTTTAACGTTTTTGAATATCAGCCTTCAGTTGGATGTTGGGTTGGTAAATCTTTTCCCATTCTGTAGGCTGCTATTTTGTACTTTTGATGGTCCCATTTGCCTTATCGAAACTTACCAGTTTTATGAGCTCCCATTTATTAATTAATTGATCTTACTGCATGAGATACTGGTATTTTGTTCAGGAAGGTGTCTCCTGTGCCAATGTTCTCAAGCCTATGCTCCCACTTTCTCTGCCATCAAGTTTAGTGTATCTGATTTTATATTGCAGTAATTGATCCACTTGGTCTTGAGATTTTCAGTGGGTGATAGACATGGATCCATTTGTGTCCTTCTACATATCTAGATGAAGGCATCTAGTCAGACTGGCACTATCTAGGGAAGATGCTTTTTCCTTTGCCCATTGTATAATTTTGTCTTTTAGTCAAAAAATGTAGTGTCAATAAGCATGGGCAATTTTGTTCTGAGACTTCAGTTTATTCTATGGATCAACCTTTCTCATTTCATTACAATTGCTATGTAGTACAGCTTGAAGTCAGAAATGATGATACCTCCATGAGTTCTATTATTCCCAGGATTGTTTTTAACTATACTGGGCTTTTGTTTTTCCATATAAAGTTAAGTATTTTTCGTTCAGGGTCTGGAAAGAACTTTGTTGACGTTTCAATGGAAATTATATTGAATCTGTAGATTGCTTTGGGTAAGATGGCCATTTTTACTATTTTAATCCTACCAATCCATGAGAAGGCAGGTATTTCCATCTTCTCATATCTTTTTCAATTTACTTCTTCAAAGACTTGAAGTGCTTGTCATACAAGTTTTTCACTTGTTTGGTTAGAGTTGCACCAAGACATTTTATGTTATTTGTACATATTTTGAAGCTATTGATTTCCCAATATATCAGCCCATTTATGATTTATATGAAGAAGGGATACTGATACTTTGGAGATGTTGTATCCAACAGTATTTGCTGTAGATATTTATCAGCTGTAGGAATCCCTGGTAGAATTTTTGGGGTCATGTATGTATACTATCATGTTACGTTCTGATTTGAATCCCTTTGATCTACTTTACTTGCCTTATTGCTCTAGCTAATAATTCAAATATTATATTGAATAGATAACAAGAGAATGGACAGCCTTTACATGTCCCCGATTTTAATGGAATTATAATATGTTTCTCTCCATTTATATTGATTATAGGTTGCCTTATATATGCCTTAGTTATGCCTAGGTATGTGCCTTCTTTGTTTAAAAAATATTTATTTATTCTTTTACACCCCATATATTATTTCCCCCACACACCATCTGACTGTTCCACATCCCATACCTTCTCTCCACATCCCTTTCTCCATGTGGGTGTCCCCACCCCCAACCCCACCTGACCTCTAAACTACCTGGGGCCTCCAGTCTCTTGAGAATTAGGTGCATCATCTCTGAATGAACACAGAGCTGGCAGTCTTCTGTTGTATATGTGTTGGTTGCCTCATATCAGCTGGTGTACCTGCCTTCTCTACTCCTGACCTCTCTGAGATTTTTATCATGAAAATATGTTGATGGTTACCAAAGGATTTTGCAGTATATAATGGGATGATCTTTTTGTGTTTTTTATTCCAATTGTTTATTTATATTGTAGAAATATGTTGATAGATTTTGTTTCATGTATGTTGAATCATCCCTAAATCTTTGGGATGAAGCCTACATGAACATGGTGCAGGATCTTTTCAATGTCTTTTTCAATTCAAGTTGTGAGTATTTTATTGATTATTTTTGCATTAACTTTCATGAAAGACATTAGTCTGAAAATATCTTTGTTGAAACATTTTGTAGTTTAAGTATCACAGTGATTTGACAATATCCCTCTGTTTCTGTTTGGTGGAACTTTTTGAGGACTAGAATTAGTATAAGCTCTTCTTTGCAAGTCTGATAAAAGTCTGTGATAGAACTATCTGAGCCTTTACCATTCGGTTGTTAAATTTTGAATGTCTGCTTCTATTTCCATAGGAGTTATAGATCTTTTTAGATTGCTTATCTGATCTGGTAAGTGGTATCTATAGAGAAAAATGTCCATTTCTTTTATTAGATTTTCCAGTTTTGTAGACTGCAGGGTTTTGAAGTAAAATCTAATGATTCTTTGGATTTACTGGTGTCTGCTTTTTCTTCCTCCCTTTTATTTTTTGTTTTGTTAATTTGGATATTCTTGCTTGACTTTTAGTTACTGTGGCTAGGGGTTCTTTCGTTTTGTTACTTTTCTCAGAGAACCAACTTGTGGTGGGTTGATTTCTTTGTATTGTTTTCTTCCTTTCTCGTTTATTGACTTCAGGTCTGAGTTTGATTATTTCTGGCCATGCACTCCTCATGGGTGTGTTTACCTCTTTTTGTTCTAGAGCTTTCAGGTGTGTTGTTAAATTACGAGTGTGAGATTCCATTTGTTTCTTTATGAAGGCATTTACTGCTATGAACTGTTTTCTTAGCAGTGTTCTCTTTGTGTCCCATAAGTTTTGATAGGTTCTTTATTCATATTCAGTGAATTGAAAGTATTTAATTTTTTCTTTATTTCTTCCTTGACCCAATGACAATTGAATAGAAAGTTCTTCAAATTCCATTGGTTTATATACTTTTTGTTGTTATTGTTGTTAAATTCCATCTTTAATCCATGGAAGTCTAATATGGTATGTGTAGTTATTTCAAATTTCTTGTATTTGTTGAGACTTACTCTGAGACTGACTATATCGTTAATTTTGTAGAAGTTTCTGAAAGGTGATATGAAGAAGCTATATTCTTTTGGTTTTTGGTGAAATGATTTATAGATATGTTAGGTCCATTTGAATGGTAAAATCTCTAAATAATTTCACTTTTTAATTTCTGACTGGATGATCTGTCTGTTGGAGAGAATGAGTTGTTTAAGTCTCCATTATTAATGTGTGTGATTCATTTTGAGATTTGAGCATTATGAATGTTTCTTTGACAAAAGGGTGTGCACTTCCATTTGGAGCATAGCTATGGTGGATTTTTCCTTTGATATGTATCCAGTGTCCTTCTCCATCTGGGTTTCTCCATTATTGGTGGTTGAAAGTTTTACTTGGTATAGTAGTCTGAAGTAACATTCATGATCTCTTAGAGTATTCTGTTGGTGACACTTGCATTTATAGTTCCTGTTTGCTTACCTAAATTTTCCCTTTCTAAATTTCCATTTCTAAATTTTCCATTTTCCATTTTGTGTTTTATTTATTGCTTCTGGTTCTATTTTCAGGTCTTGAACAATTTTATTCATTTCCTTCACCTGTTTGATTGTACTAGGACCCAATTAAGTAGTCAAATCAATCCTAGGCATAGCAGCATCCCTTGCTACCTGCCCTTCTGTTCTGGGTTCCTGAGTCTCTGTCTCTGTCTCTGTCTCTCTCTGTCTCTCTCTGTCTCTCTCTGTCTCTGTCTCTCTCTCTCTCTCTCTCTCTCTCTCTCTCTCTCTCTCTCTCTCACACACACACACACACACACACACACAGACACACAGACACAGACACACACACACACACACATCGTCTTTATATTTTTATATCTTCATATGCCTAAAATAGCCCAATGATTGGACCACTTCCTAATCTCCATGTGGCTGATTTACTTCCCTCTGATATTCCTGTTATTACTTACTAAATATTGTATACCATGTTTGTTGTCCTGGATCCAGCTGGTGGGTTCTTCTGGTCCATGAGCCCCCAGCTCCTACCTGGAGGCTATGCTCTCTGTCCTGAACCTTCTCAGGCATGGATCTTTCCTCTCTTCCAGGTATGGATCATCTTCTTCTCCATTCAGTTTCTCACTCAGGAATACTAAATGTTTCATGTCTGTCTGCCCTGCTTTGCCCAGCCATTGGGCACTAGCAACTTTATTTTCCAATCTGAACCAACTGGGGACCTTCAGTGTCTTACATGTGGACAATATGTGAATTCTTGTGCAAACAATTTTAGAGAGGATCCAAATTAACATAATACAAGCAGCCATATATTATTCTGTATTTCTTTATAGGATGTATTCATTTCCGCCTTAAAGGCCTCTATTGTCTTCCTAAGATTTAATTCATGGTCACTTGTTTGTATTTCAGCTGTGTTGACATATCCTGGGCTTGCTGTAGTAAAATAGCAGAGGTCTCATGGTGCCATTCTTTCCTGGTTGTTGTTGATTGCGTTCACAAGCTGATCTCAAGGGTTTCTGACTTATAATGTGTTTATGTGGTGATTTCTGAATTTTCTTTTTTAGATGGGTGTTTTAGGATGTTTTTAACTTTGTTTCTGTTTCCTTTCTGATCCTCTGGCCTGAGTAGCCTGAGGTTCCAGTGACCAGCAAGTCTTCAGGTTGAATAGGACTTCTTTTCTACCCTCTGTAACCTCTATGATTTTCTGTACTAATGCTGTCTCTGGCACCCCTTGCACCTGCATGGCCTCTAGGAAAGCAGAGGGCTTCCACAGAAATGGGTGTCAGTTATCAGTACCCAGGGGATAGTGTGTGCATTTTACAGTTGTTGAGAATGCTTTAAGGTCGTCATAGGGAGGAGTCTTACCTAATGTCCTTAGTGTTGGTGTGGAGTCTGTGAAAGAAGGCAGAGTTTCACATTAACTCTTAAAAAGGAACTTCAATTAATTAATAATGAGTGCTTCCTCATAGTTTCAGGAATTTCCTCCTTTATAGTCATTGCAGGAAGCATGGTGGTGTGCAGGAAGATATGGTGCTGGAAAGGTAGCTCAGAGTTATTGGCCAGAATTAAGTTTCTGAGATCTCAAAGCCTACAACTTAATGACACAATTCATTCAGAAAAAAATTGTAATTATTTATTATTTAAAAGTGTCTATACAGAAAACGAAACTACCATCAGTAAAGAAACATGTTGTAGATAGCTCTGGGGCTATTTGTAATTTGATGCTAATTCCTTCTCCTCAGGTGATTTCCTGTAAACCTTCTTCCTACCTTAATTTGTTTGTTTGTTTTTTTTTCTTTTTTTTTAATTTTTAATATTTTTTATTACGTATTTTCCTCAATTACATTTCCAATGCTATCCCAAAAGTCCCCCATACCCCCCCTTCCCTACCCACCCATTCCCATTCTTTTGGCCCTGGCATTCCCCTGTATTGGGGCATATAAAGTTTGCAAGTCCAATGGGCCTCTCTTTCCAGTGATGGCCGACTAGGCCATCTTTCTATACATATGCAGCTAGAGTCAAGAGCTCTGGGGTAAAATAAAGGTTAGAGGCAGTGATTGGGCAGATTAAGGAAAGGTGGAGCTGAAAGTTGTGAAAGAGAAGAAGGAAGAGTGGGAGAGAGTACGAGGAGCAAGTGGCCTGGAAAAACTGCAAGATACAAGGGGTCTCATAGATAGGAAAGATGGTAGTGCAGTGTTAGATCTGCCCAATCTAGGCACATATTAATCATATTGAGTTGTATTTTCATTGCCTGGGCATATTTGGTATGGAGATTTATTGCAACAGAAACAGACCAAAAAAATTGTAAAAATAGTCTCAAATATATATCAAATAGGTGATTAATATATAGAAAAATAATGAATAATAATCTACAAAAATTAAATGCTTTACACACACAAATATCCTGTAGGTAGAAAAAACAACCTGAATAGATTCTTTTAGGAAGAGGAAATGAAAGAAATATATTTTCAAAAAAACAAAGACATAAATAAAAAAACAAAAACAAAAAGACTACTCAATGCCCATAGGAAATTTTAATTTAAAACTGCTTTGACATTCCACTTCATGCCACATAATGAGTAACATCAATAAAATAAATGATTACAAATGATGGCAATGATATTAGAAACCCATATTCACTGATGGTGGAAATGTAAGTCATTGCAATCCTTGCGAAGATCAATATAAATTTTAATATGAATTAGTAATATTGAACAAGTTTTTATTTTATACTAGGATACTAACTTCAGCTTCACACAATTTTTTAAGTTTTGTTTCCTGAAAAAATTAAATCTATGTTTTAGAATTATTATTATAACTATCAAGTGTTGTACAAATTTAGTGAAGTTAATTTATATAACCAAGCATTTTATTCAAGAAATTAAAATATATAAATTTTACTCTCCCTTTCAAAAAAACGAAAAAGTCTTTGAAAAATCTATGTAACAATACAACCAACAATAAATGACATTAATTCTGAATAGAAAAAAGAGACCAATATATATATAATCAATAACACAAAGTCAAAAATTCTATTTATTTATAAAAGAAGTATACTTTTCTAATAAACTACATTTATAAAATATTTTTAAGCACTAAATATACTTTTTAGCAATATTATTCTGAAGACAGAATTTAAAAATTTAGAATTCTATAAAATCTTAAACTAGGTATGATTCATTGGATATTTTGAAAACTGTTTAAGCAATACAAATTTATAATTATAAAATTTTCTATAGGTATTTTTATGAGTATATTCAATATCACATAAGTTTTGGAAGGCTGTCAGCTAATCTACATTAATTTTACTGGAAATCAAAGTATATTATATGAAATGGGCTACCACATAGGATAGAATTGAAAAATTCATAAAAGATTGAACAGTGACCAGTCTAGTATAAATTAACATATTAATTCCTGAATAGTAAACTATTAAAAAGAAGCATTATTATTAGCTAAGATCCTACCTATTCCATGGCTATTAAGTTCTTGTCATAACAATTTGAAGCTTTAATCACACAACTTTCAATGTGGAAGTATAAAAGTACCAGAGAATCAGATAATTAAAGAATGTTTACAAATTATTGAATATTGTTTAAGCTTCAGATTTCATACAAATTTAAATTTCTATCAAAATCATTATAGAGATTTTAAATTCAATTCTTAAATTTTCTTTCAGAGAACATATTGCTAAATTTCTGAAGGATGCTGCTTGCAATGCAATATTCAAAGGACCTCATTCTGTTTCAAATATGCAGGGTTTTTTTTTTTCCTGTTTACTAAAATGGAAAGTGTTTTTCTTGATTCATCCTTAAGGAATTTGAGTGCTATATAGCATAAATCTATGGGTGCAGTGTGTGTGTGTGTGTGTGTGTGTGTGTGTGTGTGTGTGTGTATCTGTCTGTGTAGGTATGTGTGTTTACACAATCAAGCTTTTAATGTTTGTGTCATCTTGAAATTTATGTGTTAAAAGACTTTACCTCCAATTTAATAGAAATTCAGTATGGAGCCTTGCAAAGGTAAGTCATTCCACATTGAATGTGGAAATCTGAAATATAAGGAAAGCATTTGTAGAAAGGATATGGAGAGAGATGCTACCTTTCTTGTGAAGACAAAATGGCATCAAAGTCATGTGTCTGCATCAAAAGCTACATTACTCATTATTTAGAGACAGTGTCACTGACCCTGGAATTTATTCATTGAGCTCAATTTTCTCATGAGCAAATATAAGGATCCTTTTGTTTCTGCCTTGCCATCTCCTCTACCCCCAAACTAAATATTTATTATATAATTCACATAAAGCAGACTTAATTTCTTCCATGATGAAAAGTGAGAGCAAACTTGATGTAGAGGAACTTTGCACATCTTGTGGATTCACCAGTTAGGTGTATCTTAAATAGGACTGTGTAAAAGCTTGTTTCAGTCTAAGTTTGTATCTACATCATTTCCTTTCTTAGACACAGTTTATTAAGCTGTTTCTGAGACATCAATAAAGAAACCCACAGAAGATCTATTTGCAGTGTAGCATCCTTTGGCTCAGCCAGGTGCTTTCTCTGTTTTATGCTTCCAAGCTGAGTTTTCAGCTCCTGAGGGGTAGGAAACGTGCATCATTTTCATCAGAAACAGCTCAAATCCAAGGAATGTCACTTTAAAAATAACACTGAATATAAACCATCTGCATTTAAGTGCTTGACATTTTGGTAAAATACAACAGCTCTACAAAAAATCTCCAACTGTTTGACTTGAATCCATTTGATCTTTTTTTTCCTGTCTATTTTTATGGGGCAGAGGTTCAAAAAAAGCACAGTTACTGTTTAATGAAAACAGCAGGCAATGCTTTGTACAAACAGAGAACTGCTCTCCAATTCCCATTTGAAAGACCTGAATTTTAAAAACACAATCTCTCCTTGGAAGTCATTCTACTTTTTATTCAAATTGCAAGCATTCAGGTTACCAACTGTTTGAAGAATTAAAAGAGAATTTCAATTTGAAATTGACATAAGAATCCTTTTGTCTCCCAACTGGGAAAAGAAATTCAGGTTGAACAATTTCTATTTATATCTTAGTAATTTCTTAAAAAATATATAATGCATTCTACAACACCTTCATTTATTTTCCTTTTTCTTTCTTTCTATCTTTCTTTTTTATTTCTTCCTACCCTCTTCTCTGGTTCTATGAGTTTTCCATTGCCTTCTCTTATTATTTTTCTTGCAACAATATTTAGCAGTTTTCCAGAGTCATTAGTAATAGGTACCATCAATTGTTCTTTACAATCACCTGCTGCATATTTGTGTGGGATTTTCATGATATGTATCATACACCATACAATGTGCTATGTGGCAGCTTATATCCAATAAGATCAATTTATTTTTTTATAGATTCATTTTTTCTGAAAATTTAAATATATGTACTGTATTAATATAGTTTCCTGTTTCCTCTATTCCCAAGCAATCCTGTGTTTCCAAAATCTCTCTCAAAATTATGACCTTAAATATATATATGTATATATATTTGTATATATATGTATATATGTGTATGTATATATTTATATATATATGTGTGTGTATATGTATATATATGTATATGTATGTGTGTATATATATGTATATATATATGTGTATATATATATTTGCATGTGTACATGCATGTATGTACAAATACCTTTGGATGTGTATATTTAGTGATGGTATTATGTATGTATACCTTGGGAATTATGGCCAATGTTGACAAATTATACACCATAAAATTAAAATGTTTCTCTACAGATAAGGAAATAACCTGTGAGGGAAAAAGGCACTCCCAGAGGGGAGAGAACTGTACCAGCTATGCACTTGATAGAGGATTAAATCTAGAACATATAAAACACTAAATAAATAGAGAGTCATTGAAGCAAGCAACCTAATTACAAATTGGGTTATGGGCTTGGAGTTTCTAACAGAAGAAATGAAATACTTAAAAATATCTAATGATGTAGTCTACATTCTAATAATTAAAGATGCAAGCAATCTGAGATTAATTTCATCTTACAGTAGTCAAAAGTTACTTTATGCTAAAAGATTACACAATATATTATAAGACCAGCTGTGTACAAATTATGTATTCTTACATAGGGAGAATAATAGCAAACAAATATCTGTTCTGTTAAGAAGTTTTTAAGTATGAGCCAAATAGTCATTTAAAAATATTTTTAGAATCTGCTTAAGAAATTGATATGAGACTTGATTAGATTCACTGTCCTATCTCCACCAATCTTAGAAGTATACCTCCAATATTCTTTCTACTTAGTAACTTACAGGGGAAATAACGTCAATAGTATGATTAAACTGTGGTAGACTTTCAAGCAACTTTCACAGTGGTCTTCAGTACTTTTTACTCCTCGCCATACTTTCTTCTTCATGATGCACTCTGCTTCCCCACCCCAGTATTCCACATCATGTTCCATTTTCCCTTTTAAACCTTGATGCCATCTCTTAAGAGCATACTTATTGGTGGCACCTCTGTAGTTTGATAACCTCTATGAGTGTCTGCAAACAACATTTTTAATCAATAGATATACTAGACAGGTTTGACCAAAAAATACTCTCAAGTCGCTTTTATCAGTTATTTCATTTGGAGTAGTTGGCCAGTGAGGTCTTATAGAATTCCCAAACATTATGGGCTATTACCATTGCTTCTGGTTACCTACCGGTGCTTGGAGGAAGAGGTCTCATATGGAAAATATCACATAATTAAGTCATAATACATAAAATAAATCAAGCTGGAAGATTCATCCTACTGATTTTTTCCATAGTGCTAGAAGGTGCTATGCACACTATGAGAGGGGGAAAAATGTAAACACCAATATTACCCAATTATAAACACCATGAGCTACAGTTGTATCTAAGATATGCCCACTGGTAAAAGAGTTGAAGAAACTTCACAGAATTAATGAACTACTTTCTGTTTGAAATTAAGTTCCACTCTAGAAGATGCCATCTTACCGTTATTCAGCAAAGAACCTATGGCTAGACCATACCCAGGCCCTAGGGTATTCCTTATTATGATTATAATGCTAAATGGGCACTGTATTAAATGATTTATTATTATACCAATAAATTAATGCTTCCCTCAAGCTTCATCAGAATCTTCTTTTTAGTAGATACTGTATAACACAAAATTCCATGACTATTCAAATTAGTAAAAATAAGAAACTGCAAAATTCTTACCTCTAAATGTAACAAATGTACCACATTATATATTGCTATGGTAGAATGATAATTTTATTTTGGAATTTGAGGTACAAAAAAGTATATGAGCCATACTTGGTAGATAACTACAAACAAACAGTATCTTCTGGATACAGAAGGGCAGCTACACTTATAAATTCACAGTGGTTGCAACAGTATGCATTAAACATGACAAATACAAGACAGACTAAGTGGCAACAGGGAAAATGGAACTGGATATAGAATTCTACTGCTACCCTAGGGGGTGTTCCTAATTTTTAGCTGCTAGAAGAGAGAAAAGTGTCAGGTTTCTTTGAGTATAGACAATGGTAAGTCAAGCAATTACCAATAGAAGGCAATATATCCAAGAATATTTAGACAGTATAAGTTTTCCCTTTTTTGTCTTTTTTATTTATTTATTTGTTTGTTTGTTTGTTTATCAGTTCAGATTTTATTCCCTGTCCTTTCCAGCCCACCCTCAGACTTTTCCACATCCTATATCTTTTCCCCACCTACTGTCTTCACGAGGATATCCCTACTCCCAACCTCCCACCCACCCAGACCTCTAAATCCCTGGGACCTCCAGTCACTTGAGGGTTAGGTGCATCTTCTCTGAGTTAACCCAGACCCTGGCAGTCCTCTGCTATATATGTGTTGAGGGCCTCATATCGGCTGGTGTATGCTGCCTGGTTGGTAGTCCAGTGTTTGAGAGATCTCTGGGGTCCAGGTTAATTGAGACTACTGGTCCTCCTACAGGGCCACCCTCAGCTTCTTCCAGCCTGTTCCTAATTCAACCACAGGAGTCAGAAGCTTCTGCCCATTGATTGTGTGAAAATATCTGCATCTGACTCTTTCAGCTGCTTGATGGGTCTCTGAGAGTCTCTCACCTTCCAGGTCTCTGATACATTCTGGAGGGTCTCCTCACCTCCTACCTCCCAAGGTTGCCTGTTTCCATTCTTTCTACTGGCCTTCAGAACTTCAGTCATTTTCCCCTACTGATTGATTACCTGAGCATGTTCCCCTCTTGCTCTGCTTGTCTCTTTACCTACCCAGGACCCTCCCTTCCTCCTCCTTTCCCTCTTCCCCCTTCTATAATTGCTTTCTTCTCTCTCCCAAGTAGAATTGAATCTTCCTCACTTAAGTCCTTCAGCTTGTTGACCTTTTTGAGTTCTGTGGACTTTATCTTGGTTATTCTATATTTTTGGGGGGCACATATCCAGTTATTAGTGAGTACATACCATGCATGTCCTTTTGTGTCTGAGTTACATTACTCGAGATGATATTTTCTTGTTTCATCTATTTCCCTGCAAAACTCAGGAGTAAACGTAATCTTGAAGGCTTTCATTTTCTAAAAGGGACAAAGAGATGGGTGTGTATGAATAGCATATGTATCTGGGAAAAGTTAGGATATGGATATAAATATTAAACAAATGCATTGTCAAAAATTAAAGATAATGAAACTTCTGAATGATCTCTTTATTGAATGTTTGATTTTGAGTCTTTAACTTGTAGACATTTTAGAATCAGTACAATCAATATATATTCACTCCTTTATGATAATATCTTTAAATAATAATAAATCATAGCCTTATAAATAATTCAAAGCAGTTTGTCTTTAGATTAATATAAATTATATGATATGTGTGTATCTAATTATAAATTTAAAACAAGTGAATTGAATTACTTATAAATATGTTTAAGTTTTCATACAGGAAAATAAGTACACTTCATAAATTACATTTGTATTCATACTTAATCTATCAGGCATATAAAATAACTTCAAATTCTAGTCACTTGTGTAAATATACATGATTTTGTAGAGGCAAGCTCATGATTTGGTGTAAATAACACTGAAAGTCTTTTAAAAAGCCATATGGAAACATACTAATAGAGAGGCCTTGTAAAACAAATACAAATATTACAGGAACTTAATGAGCTAGACATTTAATGGGAAAGGAAAATACTACAAGCAGACCTCTGATGTCAGATAAAATATTAAGTACCAAAAATGGTTTCATGGTTGTGAGTTTTTAGCCAAAGGGTTTTGTAGACATCATCCATACATCACAAGTTATCACCAGCAATATTAGTTAGCCAACACATCAAGTGAGCAATTATAGTCTCAACAATTTTAAAAATAAAACCCCCTCTCTTGACTTACAGTGTTTCATTCTCTGTCTCTCTCCTGCTCTGTCTGTTGTTTCTCTCTTTCTCTCCTTATCTATGTCTGTCTCTCTTTTTCTATCATTCCCCAATCCTCCTGTCTTTCCCTGTTCATTCTCCATTTATGCACCCAAATTTGGTAAAAAGAGACTATGATGGTTTATTTATGCCTGGTCCAGGGAGTGGCACTATTAGAAGGTGTGGCCTTGTTGGAGTAGGTGTGTCACTGTGGGCATGGAATTAAGACCCTCATCCTAACTGTCTGGAAGTCAGTTTTCTGCTAGCAGCCTTTAGATGGGCATGTAGAACTCTCAGCTCCTGCTGTACCATGCCTGCCTGGATGCTGCCATATTCCCACTTTGATGATAATGAATTGAACCTTTCAACCTGTAAGCAAGCCCAATTAAATGTTGTCCTTATAAGAGTTGCCTTGGTAACCATTACTCTGGTATGTTTGCTTTTCAATCATTTATTTTTCAAAACTAAAATATGTAATTTAACAGGAGAAAACAAATACTATCTCGTTGATTATGAACAGGACAAGCTGAGAGAATGACAAGAGCTGAAAACAATGCAGGAGAATCGGATAACCACTTGTTTGCACATTACAAACTCTCATAAAACACTAAACTGGAGGCCATAATGTATATGCAAATGACCTGATGAAGACACATGCAGGCCGTGGCCTGGCTGCTTCAAACTCTCTTAATTCATATGAGCTTTGATCATGTTGATTGAGAGTCCATTGTGTCCATAGTGTCCTTCTTCCCCTCTGGCTCTAACACTCTGCCTCTTCTTCTGCAATGTTCATGAACTCTGAGGGAATAGATTTGATGAAGATATCCTTTAGAACATTTATTCCTGTGTACAGCCTAATAATTAATATTTTATCGACATTCTAGTTAACTGTATATCTATCTATATAGATAGATAGATATAGATATATATGAAGATATATATATATATATATATATATATATATATATCTTCACTTGAGATCAACAGTTCACTTGTGATCTAGAGACAATTTATAGTGAATAAACCAGTGGTGTGATCAAAAATAATTTATTTATAAATTTTCATCAAAAATCCATTACAATTCGTTTGGAATAAATTATATATAGAATGATATGACAGTGATGCAACCATAATGTTATGTAAATGTAGAGCCAGAAAAGAAAGTAAAACCTTGGGTATTCATTTTCATAATAATGTATGTTGTGTTATTCACAAACAAAAGTATGAGGGAATGGTGATCAGCCAAACTGTAGCAGTGGCATTAGATGCATTAGCAAGGGTTAGAGAGTTGGCACTATACAGTGTCACAGCTTAGGAAAGAATGTACTTGGGACTATAATTCATTCATTTAGCATCATTATTTTATATTTGTCAAAACTTCAAGGAAAAACATACACTTGCAAAAATAAATTTGTTTTTCAACCATCTGATGTTCATGCTGGTTTCTACCAAACTACTTGCCACTTGTTTAAATAGTCCAACATATTAAACATCACTGTGGTGCAATTCACAGCACAGAAATATGAAAGTTCTTCAACTGATTCAAGTATAGGCTAAGTTGCCTAGTAGAAGTTGTGTGACTAATATTAAACTCATATTCTCAGCTGAAATCAAGAAGTTGCAGATTCCAATAAAGTAAATGAAATTTAAAAAAAAATCTGCTTGTAGGATATGATGATCAAGCAGGTATCAGTGCTAACGACAAACTCATATGAAGATGAATGTATTTGGCATAGGATGCTCAAGTAAGATATTGATCCCAGATTTTTTTTTAAAGAGCTATGGTATCCTCTACCTATAAGAGTGTTGATGATATTTCTTTAGTTTAAAGTTCGTGTAATTATTCTTCTTTATTTGAGAGAAGCAATGAATAGAAACACAAATTACACAAAATCCATTTTAAAAGGTTCATTTATTTCACTGTTGTATTTTATTCTCATTTTTTTAAATAGTTCACATTCTCTATATTGGCTGTTTATACTTAAACTATTATATTTCTGTGTTCTCTGTTTCATCTGACCCATTACTTTATTTTTCATGCCTTCCTGCCAACTTCTATACTCCTTCTGCTATGTTAATAAACAATACAAATATAGTGTCATAAAAATATAGAGACTCTGTTGATTTATAGGTGGTGACAGACATTCAAAAATCTTCGCATTGTCAGCCTTTTACATCCTAAGTGTTTTACTGAATCAAACATAGTATTTGTTCAAGCTCCTGTGTATTCATAGAGCCTGCACAGTTTTGCTCACATATTGTACAGATTCTGCATAGAGATAATGAGGCTATTTAAGCTTTACAATCATATGAAAAGCAGTTAAGACATCAAGTTATTTCTTACCTCAAATATCTAAATTTAAATCTTTAAAATATTCTATATAATGGAATTTAAAGTTGTTAATATAATAACCAGTATAATATCAATCAATGAGTAGGATAAGTCGAATTCTATTGTTTTAAAAAATAAATTACTTTCTTATAAAAATAATGCTAATATGTATATATTTGTATATATGTACCTATACATGTGTATGAGTTTATGTATATATGTATGTGTATATATGTATGTGTATATGTATATATATGTGTGTATATGTATGTATATACATATGACACAATGAAGTTGTGAGAGACAATACAGATGTAGTTTTCAATGAGTTGGGATTCATTGGTTATTTATATAACAAATTATATTGTGAAGCATCTAAAGGCCCAATTATTTAAAAATTTACTGCCCATTTTATGTGCTTGTTAAATTTTAATGGAATATATTTCTTAGGTTTTTTTTTTCAAGAATTTTAATGATGGCATAACATTGTTTTCATTATAATCACAGTAAAAATAGATGGTCCAGAAAACTTCAGTACATAACCTCTCTGTTCATATCTATAAATGCTTTAAGTGAGACATTTTGAGAAGAACAGAGATCAAGTTAGCATGTTCACTTAAATGGTCCTGTGATAGCAGATTGTGATGTTCTTTGGATACATACATTGTTAATTGGAAGTTTTAATTTTTTATGAATAAAAGGTTCTTGTTTTTTTTATTAATTAAGAAATGTATCTT